>NW_006780914.1:2231297-2311687 GCF_000442215.2 Lipotes vexillifer
AGGGCCCCGAGAATTAAAAAAAAAAAAAAAAAAAAAAAAAAAAAAAAAAATTGATTGGAGGGGCAGGGACAGTGCGCCCCAAAGAAATCTTTTTCAGAAAACCCTCTCACAACTCCTCATTCCAAGCCTTTTCAGTGTGTTCAGAGTCACCTACTTTGATATTCCTACAAGGAGGTCTGTCTCAAAACTTACTTTTGATCTATTTCGTATGTAGTTACCTCAGTAAAAACCTTTTAATGTACCCCAAAGAAATCTTTTTCAGAAAACCCTCTCACAACTCCTCATTCCAAGCCTTTTCAGTGTGTTCAGAGTCACCTACTTTGATATTCCTACAAGGAGGTCTGTCTCAAAACTTACTTTTGATCTATTTCGTATGTAGTTACCTCAGTAAAAACCTTTTAATGTAGTGAATTGATATTTACATAAAATAGATAAGATCTTATATAAAGTGACAATTTTAATTCTCTGGTTTTTTATTTGATTTATCAAATTGGACATTTAAAGGCATTTCAGCATATAAAGAGAAGTATAGATGACATATTGAAAAACTTTTTAATGGAAACCAAAATATTGAATGCATTTATAAAAGTATACCCTCGACATTAGGTGAAAAATCCTACAGGTAAGAGTATTAAGCATTCCCTGTAGCATTATTTTCATCTTTTACATGGTTTAATATAAATCTGCAGGAAGGGGTGAATCTAGATATTATTCTTTTAAGAGGTGAAAGATATTTGTTTGGTGAGAAATTCACTAAAGGGAAGCCCCAATTAAAAATGTCAACTATAGCAATTCTATGGTAATTTTAAAGCATGTTGCTATTAATCATGTGTTTTAATATCTAGAATTTACAGTTCTGTAATGATTTATCTTTAAGGGGCTGATAAAGTACAATAAAACTTATGATTAAGTATCTCAGTCAGCAGAAACACCTTGTAATTTAGCTTAATAGTAGTGTTTTATTAATTTCAAAGTTGTGGTTTTGGTCATAGCTTACTAATATTGATTCCAACTGCTTATCCAATATTTAGAGCTCCTTTTGGTTTTAATGAACGTATTTTATCTTTCCAAAATCGATCTAATCAGTTAAAAAATTCTTAAAACTTAAATGACATATTAATTGAATATTGCTGGTTATTGTTCAGTAGAAAATAAAAGAAAATCCTATTTGTTTGTAACATAAAGAACTAATCTATATATGTGTGCTATTCAATTCATCAGTTGTTAATAAACTGAAAATACCTGATTCAATCTTTTGAATGTGTTGTGATGCCCTTAAAATTTTCAGTTGAATATTTAAACAGCTGATACAATTAAATAAAATAATCTCATTGGTGAACTATTTTACCATGTGAATAGTCAAGCTCATAGGATGCAGCTGTTCTTGATAGAGAATGTTACATATCTTGGCTTCCAGAAGCAGATGCCTTACCTGATAGCCAAAGTAACCCAAGTTAGCACTTGCTTTTAGGAAGATACTTGTTTCATTAGCTCCTGGGAACAAAAACCATAAACTAATATCCCAAGTGTGCAGTTTTCAGTTAAGAACAGTTAGGAAGCCTGAATTATTCCCTAAATGATACAGGATTGTTTTTTTGATATTGTTAACAACTGCTGCTTAATACATTAGGTTATAAGTGATGGTCCCAGAATTTAGGGAGGTTAAAAAAATTTCATATTGCAATGTCTCATTCCGGAGAGATTCTACCGCAGGAGGCAACCACTACTCTGGGAATAAGATCCAAACTCCTCCCCGTGAGCCTGTAAGTCCTTGAGCGGTGAGTTCCCTGCTCCTCCATCCCAGCTGGCCTCAGGTCCCTCCTCCTCTGATCTCTGACTGTGCTCTAGTAGCCCTGATCTCTATTTATTGCTTCAAATATACTGCATATATTTCTGCCTTGGGTCTTTCACATTCTAGTGGAGAAACTAAATGCTGTTCTTCCCATGACTAGGTCATTCTCATTTTCTAAATCTCACTTCACACATCGCCTCTGGAGACCTTTCCTCTTGGCCTTTCCTGACTACCTTCTCCATGTAGGAACTTTCTCCTCCTTGTCACTTTCATTATTCTCCATCATAGCATATAATCACTTTTTAAAACTTTGTAACTACATATTTAGCATCTGGAACATTGCTAAATAGATATGCAACGAATATTTGTTGAATGGATAATGTCCTCAAAACCTGGGAAAGCACAAAGGCAATAAAAAAATGTTAGTTGACTAAATGAATGGGTTTAAGACCAAAAGACTACTTGATATAAAATATTGTCAATATCCATTTCACTTTGTGAGTTATTTCAGAAATGATTTTTTTGACAACAGGCCTCTATTAAATGATTCACATCCCCAAAGAACAGTTACCAGTTTACTGAAAGTTTTCATGGCTTATCATATTAATCTCTCAAACTATATAACTTTCTTTGGTCTGAATCTATGGAAGAAATAACACTCTCTAGAAATACAGTCGTGTTCCAACTTTTGATCAGCTTTTTTTAAGTAAAATATGAGCTTAAATTTCAATTTATTTTCCATTTTCAAAACAACGTTTCACAAATACACACAACTGAAGAGTAGTGGCTTTTGATAGCAAAGACTATAATACTCCAAATATCTCAATTGTATTTTTCAAATTAGGTAGAAATTGAGAAGTGTAAGCCAGTGCACTGGGCTCCTAGAAACAGATTTGAACTTGAGGCTTTACTTTGAGGAATAATATTGACTAAGATATATTTTTTCCTAAAACCACAGTGACACATATTTTCTTTGATTAGAGAACAGTATAGCTGATAGATTGGGTTGCACCTACAGTTCAGATTAACAATGAAAGCATATAAAGTTTTCATTGCCCACTTAGGATATATTTATTATATTTCTATATAATATATAAAATTTGAAATTTATCAAATGCATAAATTTTATCAAAATGTAATTCATCCAGTGGAAAAGTAATGGTAAATTATATTGATTAGATTTCTTTAAAATCTCTTCAATATATAAAGTATCATTGGATATATTAAAACTGAACTTCCATGGACAAATTTTAATGTAAAAAGGAAAAATAAATTACATTTTAGCCCTATTTGTTTTTCAAATGTTAAAGAAAAATGAAGAAACAAAGGAAATACAGTTAGTGATTCTGATCTTCCTTTAGCAAATCCTGCATTCCAGATAAACTTGGACAGAATGTGAGGGATGAGCCCATTTCTGACTTGAATATGAAACTTAAAATACATAAAATATTAACTACTGTGTCAGAATGCAAGTTTAAAAGCCATAGTTTTTAGGAACCCCTGTATGACTTCAGGAACATTTAAAAACAACATGAGAGTTAAAACCAAAGCTAATAAACATATACAAATCAGCACACAAGGGTTTTTAGTTTGCTTGCCCTCATTTAAACATAAAGTGATTCTCATCTTCCTTTTATGTTTTGACCCACCTACTTGAAACGACTTTTCTGCTTTTTAAGAAATTGTATTGTGAATGGCCCAAGCTAATCGTCACTCTAAAATGGCTTACCCATCCTGGTGTCTTTCTCCTGAATTGCTGTCAGAGGCTTGGCCTACCTAACTTTTACCTTCCCATTTCGAATTTGCTCCAAGTTCATGGGGGCCCAGAGCGTGATTTTTGCAAGTCATCTTTGGGTGTGGTGCCTGCTCAGTCTGAAATAGGTAGCCTGGCAGGTAGATAAGAAAGAAGGGGACTAGAGTTAGATGTTCTCAGTGGTGAAGGCCATAAAGCACAAGGAAACACAACTCAGCAGTAGCCCCACTCAAAGCTATTTAAGACTATCAGAAATTGAGTTCTGGAGGTGAAGAAGAATGTCTTCTAGGCAGTGACAGTCTGGAGACTTTGACATTGGGTTCATTGGCCTGAACTTGTTTATGCAAGAAATATAGCACGAAAGATACCCCTTTCTGGTCAGAAACATTTGGACCCCTTAAAACATAAGAGAGTACCTTCACATCTCAGACCTTATTTACAGGCTGTGTTTGAGGAAAGCCCAGCTTTAGGAACAACTTTCTATCACTAGAAAGGGAATTTTATTAACCATAGTGACAATAAAATCATCACTGACTGGTGACAGAGAAGCATGTCCTCATAATATTTTGCAGAAAAAAAATATTGAAACAAAATTTGAATTGTATTTTCCTTAGTGGAGAAAACTTTCCCAAAGTCCAAAATGTCAGGGTCATGTAATTTGCATAAATGACATAGCATTTTGATAAAACAACCAAAAATTATTTGATTTAAATTTGAGTTACCCTTTTATGTGTACCTTTTATATGGAACAGGTAGAATACATTTGAATAACAAATATGTTTTAAAAATTATACCCGAGAGAATTGTAAATTGGGCTCTTCTTGAAGAGATTCATTTATCATGTTTGAGGAAATCAGGAGATATGTAAATTGAAATGCTTGAAACTAATGTGTAAAAGGAAAATATCCTCACTTATAAAATAAAGGAAAAATAATTCATTCAACTACCATTAGTGTTGGTGTACAGTGGCTTATCTTGTGCTTTCAAATAATTTATGAACGTAAAGATTATCTTAGTTTTGATATTTAAAAATAATTGAAATGATAGTTCTATTATATGTAAATGGAATACACAATCAACACGTTTCTTTTGTTTACTGAGCTATGCTTTGTGCAAGAGAACTCCTAAAAGCAAATATTTTGGTAATTTTGAGGCAAGATAGGGTTTATCAGAATTAAGTCTTTTATTGAGAGATGAGAGGAAGGTGGCATTTGTAATAAGGATTTCATATACTAATTTCAAGGTAGAAGTTTTGTTGTGCATAAATTTTTGGGGGGGATATCAAAATGGATATATAATAATGCCTTGCTCACAATATAGTCAATGAGAAAGAATCCTTTTTTGTAAGGTTTTCATTGTTTAAAAAGAATGATTTTTTTTTTTAATGCAACTTTGACAAAGATTGTACAATTAATTTTTGGTTGTATCCTATGTTGCAGTACCAGTTTAGGCATGTTTGCTTTAAATGAATCATGTACACTAATTAGAAAGAAAACAATTCACCAGGAGCTATATCAAATACAGCCCTGCAAATGGTATGAGCTTTTTCCAAGGATCCATATTGTCTTTGGACTTGGCTGTTGTATTATACTTTAAATGGAATTGATTGTGTGGTTGTAATGAAAGTAACAGATTGATTTCTATCCAGTGTTACAAACAGTAAATAGAAAAAAGTTCCTGTCTTGACCTGCATTCATAACCGATGGGATTTGCTGGCTTTAGACCCAATCCTTAGTAAGAGATAAGATGCAAATGTAATAAAACTGGCTTCAAAGTTTAAGGATCTTTTCAATGCTCATCAAAGATGTTTCTTTTTTGCATTTAGATGTGTTGTATTGATTAGATCACAATCACCTAGGAAATGTTACATTCTTTAAATGCTATTCATAACTTATCATGTAATTAGCATTCATATGTGCCTTTATAAACACATTAAGATTATTGAAGTGAAGGTTATAACATAGTGGTATAGTTTTTAATTGTCCTTAAAATTGAATTGCCTTTTTTTGGTTATTTAAGTGAATGATGATGGTTTACTTTAGATTTGACTGATTATTTTTGGTTAATAAAAATTTTGGGCTGTGGAATAAATTTTTACATTCCAATATAATAGGTAAAGTGTAATATTAGTATATCGTAGTAGTTCATTGTAGCAGTATTTTTTCTGAAGGACTATTCCTACTGAATATTCATTCAGAATTATAATTGTATTATTTATTAAAATATGAAATACTTGTTTCCAGTAGTGAACTCTTAGTCTTTTCACCTCATTCTTTTCTTGATAATTTAGAAGATAAGCAAACATGAATATTATAATTGCAATTTTTACTCTGGTAGTCAGGATTTTATAAGACGTTTCCCCTATTCACCCTTTGTAAATAAAACTCAGGCCCACAAAACAAAGAATTTAAAATACAAAGTACAGTTGGGAACTTCACTTTGCTATAAATGAAGGAATGAAAAAAAAAAAGGATAAAAAAGTAACAATTCATTTGTAAGCAACAGTTTCTTCACACATTATGTGACTTTTTTTTGGATTTGTTTTATGTTTTGGGTAAAACAGTTTAGTATAATGATGCTTAGATGAGATAAAACAAAACAAAACAAAATTAAAAAAAAAAAAAACTAACACATCCGACTGCCGATGTTTCTCAGTTGTAGCTTCCAAGAGCTCTGTATTCTTCCCAGCCCACTTGATACCCTGCAGGTTGTGGCAGACAATTCACAGGAAAAGCTTAGACATCGAGCTTGCATGCTTCTTGACTCCATTTTAAACCTTTTGTTCACACCAGGGTGGCATTTTTTCACACTGCATGTGGCAGTTTTGACTCCTATCCAACTTGTCGTATAAAATCAAAGTCTGTGATTTTTTTTTTTACATTCACAGGACTGCTTCCTGAACTGAACTGCTGTTTGTGTCTTTCCTAGTGATTGGTGCAGAAGTTTATAGCAAAATGTGTTTTAGAGAGGGGGAGGAAGAAGAGAGCAATATGAAAAATGTCCTGGCCTAAAACACAGGAAATAAATTTTGAATAAGACAGAGGTTGACTCTGCAGAGATCATTCATGAAAATCAAATATACTTATCACTATTTTAATTATTTTTTGCAGTATACAAGTTACAAGTTGTATATATATACAAGTTAATTAAAAATATATTTAATGATATCACTTTCAGGTTGCAAATGCCATTTTTTAAAAAGCTGTCATGTGATTGCAAAAGAAAAATCTCATTCTCAAATTAATATAATTATTTTCTCATTATTTTATAATATTCAATGAGTGCAAGTGAATTTTACTTTTAGATATGATCATTCAGCATACCTTACTGTTTGATTTTAAGTTTAATCATGAATAAAATAAAACCTAGTAAAATATTATACTATGGAACACAACATTTACATAATTTCTGTATCAGCTTCATCATTCTTAGTTTTCTTCTTTCCCTTCTGCTTAATTAAAAATATCATTTTAGTCCTCATTCATTTCTTTCATACTTTCAAATAATAAATTACACAGATATTTCAAATGAATTATATAAAGCCATCCTTATGAAATAACAGCAGAAGTAGAAAATTTTACCAAATGCAAAAGTTGTGTGCCTTGGCATGTTTCTACAGAGTAATTATTAAGAAAGATATGAAAACTATGAATAGGAAATTTCTGTACATGATCTGGCAATAGTAAATATATATATATATATATATATATATATATATATATATATATATATATATATTTTTTATATATTTTTTTAAGTGTAGTAAATATATATATATATATATATATATATATATATATATATATATATATATACTTGTCCTTTAGAATTCTTATTTTGTTTAAAGATTATATTTTATTTGTATTAAGAGAAGTATATAAAAATATTCTAAAAATATTCCCTAGATATTCCATAGACATGAAAAAATCCCTAGAAATATTTCAGTATTAATTTTGTAGGGGGTATAAGGAAAGATTTCCATTTTAATCAACAGATAAATAATGACTATAAGGTTTCTTATATTTTCTGAAGTTATACAGTAGTCACATTCTTTTATTTTTAAATTACTATATTTTGAACAGTAACAATTCAATCACAACATAAGGAGAAATGAAAATTCAGTTAATAGAAGGAAATATTTAATGCAGTAATAAGTATTTCTTAACAGTGTTAACAAATTTTAAGGTGAAAGAATCTTATTGCAAATTTTATTAAATTTTTAGCTACAAAGCCAACTTAATTAATTGAAATAACTTTAGTTAATGCAAGTTGTATACTTGATATAAAGAACAATGTTATTTTAAGAAAAAAAATATAAAAGGAGTAGCTGTAGATTATAGTTTTTATTCCTTCTTCTAGGGAATACCTACATAATTTTAGTGCATCTGAATTATTCATTAAAGTATTCTAAGTACGAAATGTATCTGTTATATTGAAAAAGACCTCAATTTAGAATTTAGATTTTTCTTTCTCTTTCTGGAACAACAAACTATGATTGACAAGAACATAGCAGAGAAATAGCACTTTATTGTAAGTGCTGTAATAGTAGATTACTAGCGGACAGAACAACCACTTGCTTTTCCTTTTACAGATAGAAAACTACTTTAACTACAACTCCTATAAAGTATTTGAAAATAAAGCAAAAAAGAAAAAATATTTCAGGAATAAGTGAATCCAAATTGTTGGTGTAAATAAAATGCTATTTAAAACAAACAAGATGCAATGGATTTAGTAGTCTGGAATTTTCTTGTGATGCACAGATATTTTATCAAGCACAATTTTTTTTTTAACCTGTCTTTAGTTAATTAAAACCTGTCCTCATTAGAAAAAGAAAGAAAATAAAAAGTATTTATACTTGAATACAAAAGTTTTATAAAGATCAAATAAAATCCTGTCATTAAAAACAAATGACTGAAAGCAAATAAAATATCCAAATAAACACATAACTATTTAATTGAAATTTAGTACTAAGTCCTAATTTAAAACCTAATGGCATCTGGAAATCTAATAAACCATTTGAAGTTAAGAATATGGAAAAGACAAAAATAATCATCTAAAGAAATTTTTTATGAAATAAAATTTACCTACTTTTGCAGCTCATGTTTGTTGAAAAAAACGTATGACTATTTCATGTGCATGCCAAAGAAGGTAGAAATATATTTAACTCATCATTTTTCATTATCTAGTGAGAAAACTCCAACTTTTATTGCTTTAAGTTTCTTATTTCCTACCCTCCCCACCTACTCCCTCCGTTTCTTCAGACTCTCTTCTGTCCAGCATTTCTTCTGTTTGAGGTGGACAAAGTAAGACTCCCAAGCAGACACACGCAAAATAGCCACCACCCAGCTGAAGAGAAATAGGTTTTCTGCCTTTGGCCTGTCCTTATATGTTAACAAAATCAGCTCATACATTCTGCCACCAAATTCAGCTTGGAAGTAATCCTCTGCTACTTAAGGCTGAATGAAAAGAGTACTCATTGTGAATTATGTTTCATCTGTCACAATAACCTTCTTTATTCTGTCATGGACCTCCCCTTTGCCTGTGGCAATTAGAGAAAATAGGTATGCCTTGAAGTATGAGATAGTGGATTCTTAAAACAAAACAAAAACTGATACACACAGACAATGCTTGCTAAGCAACATATTGAAAAAAAGCATATGAAGCATTTTGAAGTGATTCTGATTTTTTTAAGGACTCAGTAAAATAATACATTTTAGAATAAGCAGGTGGGATTGTGGCTGTCGATTATTGTTAACATCAGTTATTGATGAAAAGCAATGAATTAGAATTGCATTAAAAATTAAATGTCAACATATTTTTGTATTGTATACTTTCTAATTAAATCATGCCATAAGATACATATTACAAATATATGGTATTTATTTAAAATGCCAAATGAGAGTAATAAATTTATGTGCTTTTAGTATATTTCAGTACTCCAGACTAACATTTTCACAAATTTTTAAAAGGAGAAAAACAAAGAAAAAATTTTCCCTTAACAGAGCTTAACAAATATTTTATTTAACTTAAAATCAATGTGATTATTTGATTTACTTACTCTTACAAATCACTGAAATTACCTTGAGGCAGTTCAAGTTCACCTTTCTGGAATTAAATCTGTTAAATGATAGACATCATCTAATCATCTTCTTGAAAAGATACCTCAACTTTTTGGCTTAACAGGATACAGTTATATCACTTCTAGTTACAAATGAGTTAAGCTAGATCTTAAGCTACAAAAGACAAAAAAAAAAAGAAAAGAAAAAAACAAAAACAAACATAGTTGACAAAAAAGAAAATGCTCCTTCTCGTACCAAAAGAAAGTCACTGCCGATGAAGTAATTCAAAAGTCATCATAACAGTTGCTAAAATTAAAGCACATAAACAATTTAAGCTAACAAGAAATTCATAAAGTCTGAAGAAAAAATTCTTGAGACTAAAAGGAAAACCTTTTGGCCCACCGCACAGGTTGAGCACAAAAGTGCTTGCTAAGCTATCTATTTCACACATGCAACGACAGAAGGTTCGATATTCATTCGATCGATGAGTGAAAAGGCACAATGGCAAAATCAGACAGACTTCTTTTGAAATACAGATCTCCAATGTCCCCCTACAGTCTACAGATGCACGGCTGGTGGCGTGGCTCAGACGGAGCAAGGGTTACATCAAGGCTGTTCTCTGGACCGTGCAAACAGTCTAGACCAATGACCTGCAGCATCATGCCCTTTGAAGAAGAGGCAAGTTCGGTCATGATGAAGAAAAATCAAGGCGTACCCCTTTTAACAATAGGGAGCAGCTCGAGGCTGCAAAGAGGTAAGCAGGGGTAAGAAAAAACGGCATCTGCTTCCATGGTTACAGGCCAACTATGAGAACCTTGCTTTTCAAGGGAGTCTGTTCTCAGGCTCCCTCACAGGGTATGTCATGCATTATAAGCAAAGGCAGGTTGAGCTGAAATCCGCATAGTTATTTCAGAGTAAAATGATACCGAGCACATGGCTGGCAGAAAAAAAAAGTCACATGACTATTAAGAACCAGACTTGGGCTATTTCAGAATAGAATTTTTTTTCTTATGTCAGTTTAAGTAAAGAGAGTAAATTTGTATAAAACAAACAGTGATGATAAACATGATTTTCATTTCTCAGGCTCTTGTGTAAGTAGAGGTCAAGGGTCAAGATAATACCTCCCACACCCTGGCAGGACCATACAGCCTATTGTTAGAATAACTTTATGATGGATATCATTTAAAAATATTTTCATTTTTTTGCTGGACTGTAAGATAGAATATATGATCTTGTGAATATCTTTCTCTGTTCTGATTCTCTTTGATTTCCTGCACTGGATCTTCCCATGTTTACGTTCATTTCTGTGGTTAGACCTCATGAGGAAAGGTAGGAGGTTTGGTGAGAAACTTCCTCGGTGTGGCAGTGAAAGCTAAGAAAGTGTGGAGTTTCCTCTGCCTTTATAAATATAGTGAATTCAAATCTATGTCAAAATCATGAGCCTTTGATAGTAGTTCTATTTCTAATTCATGCATTTATATTTTATTCATTGATTGATACATCGATGAGTCTATAGATTGTTTTTTCCTTTTCTGTGGGATGGTTAGTTGCTAAAGTTGAATTTTGTGATATGATACACTAGCAGCTAATGCTATTTGAATAAAAAATTGACAAATATAAAATGCAGCATATTCTGTAATATTAAGGATCAGTCTACTATCATAACTATGAAAAATGCAGACATATGAATAATTAACATAGATAAAACATTCCTGTAACAATGTGCCATAACTGAATATTAGAAGAGCTCATATTTGGTTTTCTTCCAATGATGTACAATTAACTCTAGATGTCCCATGCAGTTTATCCTTGGAACAATTTTTGTTTGCAAGTGTGTTTTTAAAATTAGGGAATAAAAAAGTAAAGAAGGTTCCAAAGGACAATGTATAAAACATCTTTCATTACATTTATTTTTCAGAAGTTATGTATGTTACTATAAATGAGCACCATATGGTCTTGTTGTACGCAGATATTCATTTCAAATACTTACCTTGAAAGAAAATTACCTTGTAGCTTTATGAAGGCAATTAAGTGTTGGTGATCATGATAGCAACAATTTTGTGCTCCCAACTGAGAAATCAGACGGTAATTTTCTGATGTGTTCCTCCATACTGATGGTGTGTTTTGAGCTAGGTTCACGACTAAAGGTATGCATGTGGTTTTGTTTCTTTCAATGTGATGAGATACATTCATTTCTGTGCTTGCATGGTGAGGAACTCATATAGGGTAAAAAATGAACTACTGAAGTGTTACTATTTTAGTATATAAAAATCCATACACTATTATAAACAGTGAACACATTATCTTAAAGCAGTCACGTTGTAGTTTCTTTAAATAATTTACGTACTGCTAAGATAATTCAACATCAGAGTTTCTTTGATGAAACAACAGATTATACTTGCTGCCAAAGGTCAAGTGCCAGCTATTTCTTCTGTGGAAAATCTACCTCTCAGTTCTCCAAAGGAAAACAACAAAAAAACAAATGCACAAAGGTTTACGTATTGCATGATAATTTGTGGGTTGTGGTTAAGGAAAGAGAGGCTATTGCATGAAATCTGTTGCAAAATAGCTGGATTCTTGGGGTTGTTTTTTTTTTTTTTTTTTTTTCAGTTAACATTGAACCATTAGTCTTGCTCTTTTGTTTTTCAAAACATACTCAATTTTATGAATATTTATGTGTGTACACAAATTACACTAACTTGCCAAATGTGGATATATGTTAAACACTTGGAGATATTCTCATAAACTCAGATGGATAGTTATTAAAAATGCTATTACTTTAACACATTAATATACAGATAGACATTTAATATTGAATACTTATGGGGAAAAAGGACAGCTTCTTTCCTTAAGAAAGATTCTCTATATCTGAGTATTAAATATCTGAGTCCATATTACATATGTCCATACTACACGTAGTTTGCAACAAAAACTCCACTTATAGAACAAGGCGTATTAGATTTAAACATTCCCTAGAATTAAATGTTAGAATAATTAGTATACTCTGCCCTCCCCAGTACAAAATCAAAAAAAGGACTAAAATTGGCCTTGCCTAGCGGAGACTTACTCATATAAGTGAAATAAAAGGACTGAAATTTTCAGTGCTTTGAATATAGTAGATGCTCAATAAAATCTCTCTCTAATAAATGAATAAACCTGTCATTGCACTGAAGAATCAATTACCTAAGTATAATTCAATCTCATGAAATGAGGAACAGAAACTTCTCTACTTAAGTGTGTATGTTTTTTTTTTACCTTTTTCTTATCACCTTTCTATACAAATAAATACTTTTTGTCAATAATCTGAGATTACTGAATGCCTACTATATGTCCAGTGAGACTTGAAGTGTGTAACCAGAGCCACATTTCCCTAATGGGATTCTATGAAACACTACTATTCTGAAAGATGTTACTAGATGTTCTGGGACAAACAAAAATCCAGAAGTCAAATAGATATGAGAGGGGTATTAAACGATATTAACCATATTAAACGATGTTAAATAGATTTCTCATATAAAATACTTCTCAGGGCATTCAGAAAACTAAGTATATAGTGTATCCCTAAGAGGACCGTATACTTGACACTACTTTCCAAAGTTATTTAATCAACTTTGTTCATAAAATAGTTATTAACGTAATAGGACCTAATTTCAAAGATATGCCAAAGCTGGCTAAAACCAGCTTGGATGAGCCAATTGTAACTATCCCTTCCTAAATTCCGTTTTTAAGAGACATCATTTTCTTGCTTGAAATCAGCTATGGCAGAAGTATTTGCATCATAGAAATCATCAAATACTACAAATCAGAGCCTTTTTTTCCTACTTTTCAGAACTGGTTGTTAAACATTTACTGGCACACCATTATCTAATTTCTTCTCTCACTCCATCTCTGTAGATAAGTTATGACCACTAACAGGTCAATAGGTTCAGAAGTTTTCTATTTATCAACCTGTCTAAAATACAAAACTTTTTAAATCAATTATGAAGACTAGACATAAAAGAGATAGGTAGCCATGGAAAATAATAGACACTCCATTTTTTCTTTAAAGTTTTAGCTTTTATATCAGGAAGCAGTATAGTTTGTCTGTCTGACTTCTCTAATTTACCTGAGTAAACATCTATGTATATATTCCTTTATACTTTTTCTAACAAAATATTTATATAGTCTGATATATAATTGTCTAATCATTTCTGAGTGCCTGACAACAAATTTCTGAAAATTTCCAGACAGTTTTTAAATTTGTCTCTTAGACTTGCTTCATTATCATCCAATTTTTATAAAACTGAGACAAGGTATCATGAGGTAATTTATACTTTTGTATGGAGTATCATTTAATTTCAGGCATTTTATCAGTCGTATTAACCCACTTGATCTCTTGAGTGAGATTATTAGGAGGAAACAAAAATGCAAAATCTATGAGTAGAGATATTGAAATACACGTTTTTGACAGACAAGCCACTTAGTTCCCATTTGATATTTTACCTGTTAAATTACTGTGAGTAGGTTATAGCTGAAATCTTTAAATGTTGGTGGATTACAAGTATAGATATTTGGTTAAATAATATATGACTTAGAATCATAAATGGATTAGTCTTTGGCTTTATTGCTTGAAGAATAGGTTCTACGGTGACAGGTTTTGAAGGGTCTCTGGGATCTATTTTGTGACAATAAGTAGGATGATTTATAGTATGGTTCTAATTTACCTTTCCAATCACATGCACCCAAAACACTATGCACTTCAGCTTATATGGCTCTCAAATTAGTTAATTAATCTGAGTGTCTATTTTGGGGCCATGTATTATGCTATTCATTGGAAATCCAAACATGATTAATACATGGTCTCTGCCCCTCTGGAGCCCACAGTCAAGTATGAAAAGAAAGCAACTAAAATGTGCTGGTATCATGAGGGAAAACCATCTGAATATAACTCTGTCTACTTTAGATCTAACATGCATCTATATCATGAATGCCAAGAATTCTACGAATTTAATCCCAGCATCTCATAGACTTTCTATATTCTACTCTCATCACATAATATGTGTCACAGAGAGCTTCATATTCACAAATATAATTATGAACAGTACACTCAAGATGGCCAGGACATGATTCTTAATATATAACCAAGTAAAGGGTAAGTGGAAACAGATGTAGCTGTACATTCTATTTATAAAAAACTAGGAAGTAGTATATACAAAGTCAAGATGCTCAGAGAATATCCTGCCATTATCATAAGATAAACATCATTATCATAAGATATCAGACATTCAACTTAGGCAATATTGTGTGTGTGTTTGTGTGTGTGTGTATGAAAAGAAATATGTGTTGAATACTCATTGAATAAGATATTTCTTGTAGTTGAAAAAAATCATTTGAACATACTAATATCATGCTTCTGAGAAATCGAAAGCTCATCGAAAGTTCTCAAAGGTTTTACTTTGTTATCGTATCAACCACATTGGACATAATACATAATTTTAGCATTGGAAAATTCTCTTCCCTGTGCCACGTAATATGGAGCTCTTTTCTCCTTCAACTATACTTCACAATTGTGAAAACATATTAATGCAAAATATTTACACATGAAAGGTTTCCAAGTGACTTGGTATTTAATGAAAATACTTTTGATTTTGGATAGATAATTTTTAGCACTATTTATAAAGTTATAAGCACTATTATCTTTTAATTTTAGAAGGAAAAATGGTCCTTTTATATGTTTTTTAAGAAGCTGTCTTGCTTCTTTATAACAAAACAGTTGTTTTTTAAAAATTTCTATCGATAGAATTTAATTCATCTTTCTGGACCTAGCTCAACTGTCCTCCCTATTGTAAGTTTCCCCTTCTTTCTGGAACATCTTCACTTCCCACCTTTCCCTCCTTTTTATCCACTCACATTCTCTTTCCTTCTGTTCCCTTTATATTTTTGCTGAGGCAAAAAAAAAGAAAAATAGATGGCAATGGGAACCTTTTAAAATACATGCAAGTAAGCACAGGGAGATCAGCTCGGTGCTTTGTGACCACCTAGAGAGGTGGGATAGGGAGGGTGGGAGGGAGGGAGATGCAAGAGGGAAGAGATATGGAGACATATGTATATGTATAACTGATTCACTCTGTTATAAAGCAGAAACTGACACACCATTGTAAAGCAATTATAATCTGATAAAGATGTTAAAAAATAATAAAATAAAATAAAGTAATAAAATAAAATAAAATAAAAATACATGCAGGAATCTTCACACTCCAAAGCTGTAGTAATTGAGTGTAAAACTGAGCTCTGAACTTTCAATCACTTTTTAAAAAATGATTTGTCTCTATCTTAAAAATGCAAAATAAAATAACCTCTCACCCTTCTGAAAGGGGAGATGAACTTCCTGCTCTTGTCCATTCTTTGATCTGAGGCATGAGGGGTACATGTGTTTATTATAAGCCGTGTTTAGGCTCCATTACTGCCTTGCTTTCCAAAAGTAGTGTTTGTTATTACTAACATAAGATCACCAAAAGCAATTTCCCTTAATTAGCATGTCACAGACTTAATATTTTCATTGAACATCAAAACCATTCTACTTAGCTATTGTATGTGTGTGTATGTGTTAACCCCCAGATGTTAGCATGTGTTGAAACAGGCATCTTTCAATACCTTGTTTTTACAGATGGCTGCCAACTATTGTGCTTGCTATATTACTTTGTGTTCCCTTTGGTATTTTTTTTCTCAAAGACATGATAGAATCCCTAATGTGCCCAACAGACTGCTCAGATTTGTGTTAATTAAAAAGAGACTTTCTTTAAATATATGTTTTTCTTTAAGGGCCATATTCATGGACCTAAACTCTGTTCCTAACTTATATTTATTATAATACTGAGTATTATTTATAATAATTAATAATAGTAATTTGTTTCTCTCCAAGGGTAACATTTCTATATGATGATTCTATTGCTATATATTTATGTATATATCTCCTATATTATGCTATATATATATATATACCTATATTTATATCTATGAAGGCATACAAATCTATATTCAATTTTGTGTCAGGTAAGCTGTTAACTTTAAGATTACTTCAGATCACCAGGGGACATTGTTAATATTCAGATTCTGATTCAGGTGTCTGGGACGGAGTCTGAGATTTTGCATTTCTAATAAGACCCCAAGGGTGATAATGCTGCTGGCCTGTGGAACACAGAGTGTCAAGGAGTTAGAGAACTCCTAAAAAGGACTTCAAGCTTTGACTTTGACCCTGATTCTGATCTTAACCTAGATAGTTAATCCTTTTGATCTTGTTCCTTATTTATAAAATGGGTGGAATCCTGTTTCTCCTGCCTTTTCATGGACTTGTTCTGCAGTTCAAATTAAATTAATTTAAAGAGTGCTTCATAACAAAAGAGCACAGGAAGAGGTAATACCAACAGATACTTCCTCTTATCCTTTGAATATTATACTGTAAACAAATGACCTAATTTCTGTTGTTCTGCCCATTTGGATTGAAATGATGGGCCTAGTTTTAAGGTTATCTTCTAATAGTTCCTTGTTCTCATATATCCTTCTCTTTTTGTTCATTTACTCATGTATTAATCCAACAGATATTTATTGAGTAGCTACTGTGTACCATGCATTGTGCCAGCTTCTGAACATACAGTTGGCTCCTTCCACTTCTACTTTTCTTCATTCTCTCAAATTTCTTTTACTGATTTCAGTCTATGGTTTATTTTTCTCTTATCTTTCTTTGTCCCTTCAATAGAGTGTTGGGATCATTAATCTGAAGGTTATTTTTTTTCTCTCTTTGAATAAATTTTATCCAGTTCAACAAATATTTGTTAATTCTCCACTATGTGGCAGATTCTCTGCAAAAGGAATATAAAATTGAAGAATTTACAGAAGGGAGAGTCCCTTATCAAAACATTTGTATTCTACTTGGGGAATGGAATATTTAACAATTCTTTAAATAACTGTATTACAAGGCAGGATGTTACTAGTATCATCAGACTTTGAAGAATGCTATGTGAAAGGAGAAAAATCAGAGCTGGCTTGAGGGCTTTGCAAAGTCTTCTTAAAGATGGCTAAATTGTGACAGAAAGAGATGAGAGATAGAAGAGGGTAGATATTAAAGATGGAGCAAATCGTACCTTCTCCCTCTTTGCTATTGTTCATGTTGAATGACTTAAATAATCTGGCAAGGGTAAAAAGACCTTAAAATATTTGTTTAGGTATGTATGAGGTAAAGCTGGAAATTCTCATGGAACTCACACTGTGATGGCCTTAAATGACAGCTACCAGAGTCCGAATTGGTTTGGGGGTTGTTAAGGAATCTTTGAAAGTTAATGTTACTGTTGGCTTTCTTGCCACTCATTCAAAGTCAACCTTTAATTCAGTGTGTGGAATTTAAACACAAATCAACTGTATGAACTCAGTTCATATAGAGCAGATTAGCAACCTCCTGGTAATCTTTTGCGAGTTTTCAGCAGACCAGCATGGCATCATGGGCATGGTGTAATGGACTGTGTGAGGACACCTGGCTGCTATGTAAGCCCTGTTCACTAACTTGCTAGTCTGTTGACCTTAGAGAAGGAATTCACCTCTGTGAGTCTTAGGCTCTTTTTCTTAATGATTGGAATAATAAGCTCCGCTTATTTTCAGAGGTCATTGTGAGAGATAAATATGGTAGATAAACTTGAAAATGTCAACTTTGAAAGTATAAAGCTCTGTACAAATATAAGCATTCCCCCTTGAATTTTTTCTGTTCCTTCCTATCCCTCTTTGGGTTGAGGTATTGGAGGAAGTAATCCTTTCTTCCTCCTTTTCCTTCTCCTTTAAATGAAATACCATCTTTTTACTCCATCGTTTTAGGACTCACTCTACGCTTTTTGAGAACAACACATCTAACAATTGACTTGTTTTACCTGTTCTTTTTTAAAACCCTAAAATCATCCACAAAGCTGCTCTTTCTCTTTTATCCTGTAATGAGTTTTTATTTATGTGCAGACTATACTAATTGCATTATTATTCTGACCTTAGTTTATATATCACCTCTTGATATATCCACCACCGACTGGCCACAGCACCCCCCATGGGGTCACTCATCATCCTCCTTGATTTGCTTTATGGCACTTTTCATTACCTTAAATTACTTTCTTCTTCTACTTACTTATATACTGTATGTCTCTTGAGTCAATAAGATTTTATTAGTTCATTATGTGACATGACAGTGTGATATGAATTGGTGATAGGAACATAGAATCTGAACCAATGTGTATGTCCTTAAGGAGACAGACAGTAATAAATATTGATAATAATATCTATATTTTTGTATAAATATCAGGTGTTTAAAAAGAAGAATGTGCTACAAAGAATAGAGCAAGCTGAAGGATTAGACAGGAAAAGTTGTTATGCCATTCTGTGTTAGATAGATACTCAGGGCAGAGTCCCGATTAAGTGCTACTTATTCAACGACCAGAAGGAAGTAAGGGAGCGAGACAAGAACACATGTAGGCAAAAAGGGTTCCAAGCAGTGAGAAGTGAAAGTGTTTTTTTGTCTCTCTCTCACTCTTCCTTCCTTCCTTCCTTCCTTCCTTCCTTCCTTCCTCCCTCCCTCCCTCCCTTCCTCCCTCCCTCCCTCCTTCTTTCCTCCCTCTTTTCTTCCTCTTCCGGCTACTTTTCTCTTCCTCCTTCATTTCTTCCCTGCTTACTTTCGTGTCTGCCTTCCTTCCTCTTTCTCTTCTTTCTCCTCCTTCCTTTCTTCCTTGCTTGCGTTTCTTCTTTCCTTCCTCCCTTCCTTCATCTGTCCTTCCCTCCTTCATTGTTTTTTTTCTTTCTCTCCTTCCTTCTTTCTTTCCCTTTCTTTTATAACATTATAACTATGTATTTGTTGTTTATAAATAAAGTTGTTGATAAACATTTACCAGCACGTCTCTGAAGAGCCATTTGAAGATCACTGCAGCAGTCCCAGTGAGAGATGACGGTGGCTTAGACCAGGGTGGTAGTGAAGGAAGAGGTAGGAAGTGGTCAGGTTCTGGAAGCAATCTTCGAAGGAAGCACTGACAAAGAGCTTTGCTGAATGATTGAGAAAATGGTTGAGAAAATGATGCACCAAGGGTGCCTTCTAGGTTTTTAACCTAAGTAATCAAAAGTATAGCTGCCATAGATTGAAATGGAAATGGCTTCAAGAAGAACAGTTTTGGGAGTGAGGGTGAATAATTTGGTTTTGGACACATAAAGATTGAGATGTTTATTAGGTCCATCCAAATGGAGGTGTCTTGTAGAAAGTTGGGTATTTGAGTCTGACACTCAGGAAAGGAGTTTGGATTAGAGATATCAATTTGAGTATTATTGGTAAAGAGAATGGTATCCCCCTGTTCTTCATAATCTAAATGGGGACTATTTGCATATCAGTTTTTCAAGGTTTTCATGCAGAGTAGAAAAGCCATGTCATTACATAGCTATTGCATCTTGTTGAGACTGCTGAGTCAGATGTTCTCTTGATACATTTGTTTTATACTATAATGTCAGCAACAAAGTAAAATTTGCTATGAATTGATTGAAGCCCTACTTGCTTTTTTCCGCAATTCAATTTCATACTTATGCTTCTTGCTTCTTAGAACCGATCAACTACAGTCATCACTTCTCAAAATCTGGTTCCAGGACTCAGAACTGCCTGCATCAGAATTAAATGGGTCTATTTTAAAATGTAGAATCCTGCACTCAAATACTAAATCATATTAGTCCAGCGGCCTAGGAATCTGCATTGTTATTAGCATGCAGATGAAGATTTAGCCACTCCTGCTATAGTGTGTAAATAAAAGTATAGTATCTTTTTTATCTTTTCTTAGACTCTACCACTGCAAAAAATTTTTTAATGATTTGTTATATTTATGTAGTTAAACCTGCCCACTCATATTCTAGGTTGTTTAGATTAGAATTGATTTCAATCATAAAGATTAAATCATTAGTTAAACAACTTAATAACAAAACTAAATTTAATCATTCCTTCTTTTTTCTTTCAAAAAGTGTAATTTTAGGATATACTGTAGCTTTAGGATATACTATTCAGACAAAAACTTGGTTTCAATGGTAGATATTGAATTGCTGTGGTAATTTTAAAAGGTTGTTAAATATTTCTGATTCTCCCTTGTTCTGGGCACATAACAGAATTGTAATGCATTTCCTAGACCCCTTGTGATTTAAGTGTGCACAGAAAAGGAGTAGAGGCCAATAAGTATTATACCTATTAGTGCCAGAACACTTAATAGCCAGTGTTCCTTCATCCTTCTCGTATCTTTCCCTGTACTTGAGATGGAGGCTGCCCTGTTATCCTACTTACCTGAGTCATTACAATTAGCAGAAGCTCATCTACCAACCTGCAATAACACAGTGTGAATGGGAAATGCAACTTTGCAATTTTAAGCCACTAGGACGGGGATTGATTACTGCGGCACAATCTACTTTCTCTAGCAGAACTGAGTTACCTGGGCATGAGTTATCACCCATTCAATAGGCTGATATTGTGAATTGACTTAAGCTAATTTATTCTTCAACAATTGTCAGGGATTTTTGCCAGTATACATCTCTTCTCTTATAACTATGATACCAGAGAGTTTATTTAAAAAACAAACAAAAACCAAAGTAAGTTACAAACCAATTTCTGCAAATGTACACACTTTTATTAACAATCAGGTACAAAGTCCATCAAACAGCCCCTTCCAATAATCTGGGGGTGGTTTCCCCTTGTCCTTTTCAGCATGTCGTCCAGCACACAGTAGGAAAAGTTCGCTGATGTACGACACAACATATTCTGGTGTCAGGGAAATGAGCCTTGTAGTAGTACCAGGTGAAGGAGTCACCTTCTAAGTTAAGGGATGGGTAACAAATTAAATAGGATTCTAAATCTAGGGTGTCAAAGACTTTATCCTCTTGACCTTATACTGGCACTTTTAAACTTTGCTCACAATTAGGAGATGATTACCCAGTTCTAGCCAGTCATACATCTTGATCACCATTGTCTCACCAGTGAAAACTTGTCAAAACTCTCCGTAAATCACCAACCCCCCCATGTATAATTTCACAGAGCAATATTTGGAAATTCCAAGCATTTGTCACAGTTACCCCTGGAGTGCAAACTATAGATTAGACACTTTAAATCTTAACCAACTTGAGAGTGATTCCCTAACTAGAATTCTTCAAATCTTAACTAATTTTTCTAGTTTGTAAATTAAAGGTAAACTAATGTACTTCATACCATACTTACTGGAGCATTTTAAAGTAAATTACAGGCACCAATAGAATTAATTACGGATGTTAGTTTATCCCCCCATGTTCTACTAAGAGTACAAAAAACATAAAACTGACCAGAAGCGTACAGTATTTTACTTAACAAATGTAAATCTATTAGTACATGATTTTTAATAGTTTACGTTAGACTTTCCCAATATTTTTGTTATTCATCTTGGTTCCAAACAGATTAAGAATTTTTTGTATTTAAATGAAAAATATATAATTAAACTGTTTACATATTGTGTAGAGTTTTTTAAACAAAAAATAGACTACATTGACTTAATATGAAAATCTTGAAATATTGGGTTATAAATTTAGATTCTGCTGCCTTCTTTCTGCATGCTCATGGTCTGGAAAGGAGACTAGCCTCCTTAATGTTTTAGTTTCCAAATATTTTGCCAACTATGAATGAACTAGGTCAAAGGTGGAAAGCATTCTTTCTACAGCCTACATGAATATTCTGCTGTTTGAAAAACTGGACTAGCCCATCAATCATGTTAATACTGTAGATTCTCACAGAGTTGAAATATAGCCTGTAAAACCTTATCTTATGTAAGCATATGTTTTCCAAAATCTTCAGCTCACTCATTTCAAATTATTTTAGTTACTGCTATGGATAAATAATTTCTGGATGCCTAGGACAGCAAATAATATTGGTAAGAAAATTAATTGTAAATAGAGCATATAAAATGACTTATTTTAAAACACTTCTAAAAAACTTAGAATAGTTTTAAATATTAAAATTTTAGACATTAGACTTATTTTTGATGATATATTTTAGTACTAACATTTAAAAATAAAGCTGTATTTAAAACGTAGCATTCTACTAATAACCCCTGTGATTCAAAAAAACATTTTTAGTATAGAATTAGAAATATTAAACAAGTTAATTGGTGGTGTTTTGTAGGTTCACCCATATGACAATCTTTTGTCTCTAAAATATTTGTGGTATCTTGGAAACAACTATAACAATAAAAATAGCAAGAGCACAATTTGACTTCAAAGTCAATTTATATAAACTTAACTTCGGCTGGACCTGTTTAGTATTTTTACTAATTTTAATCCCTGTGAATTTTGATGTTTGGAAGTTGTACATTTCCAAATTTATTTATTTAATAAAAAACATTTTAATGATTAATGTTTAAACATTATTTAACATTGTGGGTATATCCAGATGAGCTAAAGCACACTTTGATCGCACACTATTGAATGTTATAGTTTCTGTATTGAAATATGTAAAGACATTCACAAACTAGTACCTAGGAAGACATGCATTTAAGCAGACCTACAATGAATTGGATTGATTATTCCTAGCAACATACTTTATTGATATTATTGATATTGTTATTGTGCAGTAATTTTTATGGAATCCAAGAGGATGACTATTTTTCTATAGGGAAGGTGGTTCCAGTTGACAGCATGTAAACTGCAATATTTAAATTTTTTAAACTCCCATTTAAAAAAAGACATTTTGGCTTTAAGATTTTTTTAAATAAGTGTAAATTGAACACTTTGTATGTTAGTTCAGGGAAATTTTTTAAATTTCAGTTTTGTTGAAGTATAATTGACATAAAATTATAAGATATTTAAGATATACATCATGGTGATTTGATATGTGTATACACTGTAGGATTTCCCCATCTAGTTGGTAAACACATCCATCTCCTCACATATTTATCTCATATTTACTTATTTATTTTTTGGTGAGAACATTTAAATTGTTAATAGTACATTAAATTAAATGTACTATCTTAGCAAAGTTCATGGGAATTTTTAATGATGACCATATCCTCATTTATTCATTTTCCTTTCAGGTTATTGATCATTAAAATGCCATTGTAGAGGGATGACTCAGAAAGTCATGAAAGACATATCATTTTAATATTGTACTATAACATATCATACCATATGTGATGACTTTTTTCCTTCTAATTTTGTACGCTAGTGTAAGGCATAGAATGTGACAAGAACCCCTAGACCTTAAAGTATATTTTTCTGTGAAGCCAAAATATTTTTAACTAAACTCTGCTAGTCAGTAATTTTTGGATTTGGCAAGTTTCAGTGCAGTCCTGTTTTTGAGAAAAGTCAACAAAAGTATTTCCCTTCTAATTCAATATTCTTTTTTCCCTGAAACAGTTTTTCCTTTTGGTGCAAATACTTATGAACTCAGTATTTTGACAGTAACAATAATATATTCTTTTTTTTTTTTTTTTTTTCTGTACTGAAAGTAATGTTTATGCTGGATTTAAACTTTTGTCAGCCAGATCTACTTATTAAACCAAATGAAATAGGTATGATAAGAACGCTTTCTTTGTTTTATTGAATTACATGACCCTTGTTAGTAATACACTTACATCTAATATTTATATATTACCATTGCTGTTTCAAACTATGAATCTTAATGTTTCATGTTTTAATAAACTATTTTGATCAGCCACATGTTTTCTTCTGAAATGGACATACCTCATATGCAATGGACTGGAGGAATTATTTTGCCTTTTCTCATGATTCATTAGAATAAATTAAAATTTCTGTTCTGGCAAAATTATCAACCAATACTTTAATGAAGTGCTATTTTAATGCAACAGATTTACTTCCTCTCCTGACATTAAGATATACTTTTTGCTTATAACATTTACTACCCAAAGATAGCTGATACAAAAAAATACTGAATAAAGATAGCCTCAGGAATAAAACACAGGAAAATAATGTTAAAAACAACTTGTGAATTAAAATATACATATATGTGTGTATTCACGTACAAATACACACGTATAGAGCTATATAATAAGATATCATTATATATTTACAGGTATGTAATTATATATTATGTAAGTATATAATAATATATAATTGATTTAAATAAATTATATAAGTATATATAAGTAAATTATGTAAGTATATATAAATATTTAAATCTATATAATTATACAGATAGATAATTGTAAAAGCAATATATAGCAAAACTCAAAACAGATTCATGTAAGAGAAAGTTGCTAACCCTTTCCACCTCTTGGTCTCCCTCCCGTCCCTGGGGTAGCCAATGCCAAAGCTGGTGTGTGTTCCTCTACCTCACTCCTGTGGTCTTCCCCACGCTCAGAAAGCACAGAAGCACATTTTTATGTCTGTTTTGTCAGAAAGGTTTATTTTTTCTTTTATTGTTTGTTTTTATAGACAAACTACCAAGAACATTGCTCTTTAGCTTGTTTTTTCAAAGTTGTCCCTTTAAGTTAATATATGTAATATTCCATATTATGGTGCACTAACTTTTAGTTAAAGAAAATAAAAATCTGGGTATTTAGTGTCCTCCTTCTATCACAGCCCTAGATTAGAAGGCACAGATACTGCCATAAACAGCAAATCTCACTAATATTTTAACTCCAAAACAGATAGTCAAATGAAAATGACTTGAGGTCTATATTAGAGCAGGATATCAAGATTTAAGAAGTGAATAGTAATTCAGTAAACAATGAGTTCTTCAACTGATTTATTGTACATGTGATCTGGTGTTATCCATCTCCAACAATATATGATCCCCAAAGCAGAATACATGCTGCTTTGCTATGATGTAATGGTTGCATTCTTCAGACACTACATTTGATGAAAAAAACTATCACAATATAAAACCATGTTTCAGTAGAAAGAAATGAGTTAGGGGATGGATTTGCTAATTTTACTAACCTTCCATCAGTGGTTTAAATTCAGGATTCTCTTTATATCAAGATTAGGCATAATGAAGAGAGCAAAAATAAATTAAGCCATGGACTTATATAAATGAACATAAATTTAAAAAAACGTAATAATATCTGAGAGTAAATAACTTTACTTATATAAAACACAATTAGCAATTTTGTTTAGAATGGCACAGGTCATCAGAAAGCTATATATATATATATATATATATCATATAAAATATCATAATACATGTCATATATATTCATCATTTTTATACATTACATATCTGCTGATGATACTGATGTTATACTGATGTTATGTCTATTATATATTTATTTATTTTTATATGTTATACTGATATAGTATACTCACCATGCTGATAGGTGCATCTGACTTTGCCCCCTTAAATTTTGTGTAGAAAAGATATTTTTATTTTACAAAATTTAAATTCTAACACAACAGCATTACAGAGCTAGAATGTGCATTTAAGAAGTTTCTTAACTAACAAGTTTTTAAAAGTCTCTACGTAAGGGTGTGTTGTGTGTGTGAGTGTGTGTTCAGCATTGAGCCTAGATTTGGAGCTAACAGTGTGGGTCAGGCAGTTTAAGCCCAGCCAAGTGAGAAGAGAAACTTGATAAGAGTGATTCAATTCAATCCATCAATGTTTACTGAGCACTTACTATGCACTAGGTAATCTTCTAAATGGTAGAGTTACAGTAGTGAACACAAGTTCAGGCAAGCATAGCTTTTACATTCTAGTGGTAGTGATGGGGCAGAAGCGGGCAGGCATTAAACCAACAACCAAATAAAAAAAATGTTATACTGTTTTTGATAGTGTCAAATAATGGGAAGAAAAATAAATTTGGGTGGGAGGTCAGGGGGAGGATATCTTCTATTTTAGGTCGGGGAAGGCTTTTCTGAGTTGGTAGCATCTGAGGAGAGACTTGAAAAAGTGACAGAGTATGCTTACCATAAGTTTTCTGGGAAACAGCATCTCAGGCAGAGGGAGGAGTCAGGATTAAGTTCCCAAGGAAAGAGGATTGTTTTTGGAGAGCACTGTCTCCAAGGAGAGAGCACATATTTGAGCAATACCAATGAGGCCAATGTGATGAGGCAAAGTCATGTAAGCTCTTGTTGGCCATGTTAAGAATATTGGGGTTTTCTTCTAAGTCAAATGGGAAGCTATTTTGATCAGAGATGTGAATTGACTTACATTTTTAAGAGTGTGCTTTGCTCTGTAAAGAATAGCCTGAGCGAAGGGTGGGAAATCATTTAAACACTTACAGTACTTCGAAAGAGTGGACTTATATCCACTTGGTGCTTTTAAACAGAATGATCTGAATACCATAATGTTTGATTTACACTGTATTTAGTATTCATAACAGAATAGAATAATATTTGTAAAATCTTTAAAACAATATTGGCATACAGTAAGTTCTATGTAAATACTCTTATCTTTACCCTCTTTGTCATCATCATCATCATTACCGGCTTGATCAAAAGGCA
Source organism: Lipotes vexillifer (assembly GCF_000442215.2). NCBI lineage: Eukaryota > Metazoa > Chordata > Mammalia > Artiodactyla > Lipotidae > Lipotes > Lipotes vexillifer. The sequence goes on from NW_006780914.1 coordinate 2,258,344, forward strand.
TAATAGATGCCCTTAGGGAAAATGATAGTTCCCTCCAATGTTTTTACAAGTATGACCCTCTATTCCTCACTAGAATCAAACAGAAAGGATTTTGGGGTGTACTATACCACATAGAATTGTTTAAGAATAATATGTATAACATCCAATACTTTATATTCATTTTGAATTTACCTCATAAATTATAACTAAAACCTCATTTTTTAAAAAACAGCTAAAATAAACCTGCTTGCATTATTTCTATTTACATTTTAAAAATTAAGTCTTAAACTTTTATGAAAATATCATCTGAAAACCTAAATATGTACATTCATTCTAAGCTGACTTTTTTGAGCACCAGTTAATTCTTAGATATGACTGTCTTCTGTGTACTGATGTTTTGTATAATTTTTTTCACTACTTGGCCTAAATTGATATAGATGACACACACGTACACAACCTGCATAACGTTAGCTGTACACTTTAAAATCCAAGGCTTAGTATGTGGAGAGAAGCATAGTATCAAAAGTAGTATTTTTGTTTCTTCTTCAACTTATTAGTTCTTTAGTTTCCTGAGGACTGCTTTTTAACAAAGTGTACAAAAATCTGTTTTGTGTGGTTTTTAAATTTTTGGTGCATAATTTTTTGTTTTGTTCTTTGGGTGGGCTTTGTTTGTTTGTTTGTTTTAGGCTGGAAAAATGATGAATAGTGCTAATTTTAACCTGAGTTTCAAACACTGATTGATATTTTAAGACCTACACCTTTGATATGGTAACAAAATAAACAAACAAAACAGGCCAATAAGCCAAATGGAGAAATGCTGGTACAGATAAAATGTTTTAGTTTTCTGATCTAGGTCTGGCAACCCAATTTATAAACTTTAGAAACTTAGGTATATTTACCTATCCTGGTGTGTAAATAAACGGGATAATTGCAATATAGTCCACATTTTGTACATTAAACTAGAAGACAGAAAACATGGAACATATAATCATAAAAGGTATTAGTAATGCTCAGAAATATAACGCTAGGAGTATTTGTCTTTTAGTAAACATTTCCGATTTAATGATATATAAATTTGCATACCTAAGGCCAGATCTGAAATAGTCTAATGGTGAAATTCAGTCTGGTTTCAGCTAACTTACGTATGATTAACTAATAAAAGTTGACACTGAGCTCATTTTGTATTTTAACTATAAAACGTACGTTGCAAAAGTTAGTTTGACATATGTCAAACCCCTCAAAATGTATGTATCAATATTTACATAGTGTTCCTTTATAAATCTTTATGGAATGATCTTGAAATTAAATTACTGGTCTTTATAAAGTTAATAGGACAATATCTAAACAGAGTTGAGATCTCAGACATAAAAACATAAGTTCTGATCTATTTTCCTTTGGCCTAGCACCAAAGTACCTTCTGAAAGAGTCACCATAGAAAGCTGTTTGTGTGTCTTTTCATCCTGCTACCAAGTGAGCATACATAGCTCAGCTGATGTCTAGAAGCTGTTAGATTGTGCAAGCAAAGACAAGGGTTCTGCTTTTCTTGCTAACAGTATAAGTTGCCATTGTTTAACCTCTAGATCTGGCCCTGGAAGAGAGTTTGGTCATCAGTACTCAATCTGGGGGAAAAAAAGGGCAGAGTAGTGGTGGGAGAAGGCTATAGAGAGAAAGAAGGCAAAGGCTCAAGAGAGCCCCAGCTGGGAGAAAAGAATTAACCTCTGTGACAGGAAGCATCAGATCCTGAGCACCCATCTTGGGCTGTGTGTATATCCAGTGTTTAAATAGAAGATTTTTTTCATACTACATAGTACCTAAATGCAAACCAACTATAGTATTCTGGATGACCAAAGGAACCAAATTTAAAAAGAAAAATAAAAAATCCTGCCTTTGTAAGACTTTTCTGGAGATCCCAGTTTGGTCTTCAAACTGGCCCCTTCCTCAGGAATTTTCAAGGATATATCTGACAGGTCTTGTTTTTCGCTATGTGGGGTTGCGTAAAACCTAACTAACTCCCAGTAGATGCAGCTTCACTCTGCGAGGAAGCAAGGAAGCAATCTAGAGCAGGGCTCTGTGCAAAGTGTGCCACTGGGCAGGCCCTTTGCCTATCAGAGCTGTCTGATACCAATCAGAAAACATATAAGAATTGACAGTAAGCATTAGAAATTTTTATAAAGATTTGACAGAAGTATTTTGTGTCTGTTGACTCAAATAATAGCATATGCATGTTTTAATGTTTTATAATTTAATTTTTCCAGTTACTCATTTTATTGTCCATGACTATTTGGGAAAAACAGCTGTCTGGCTCTTCACCACAGTTATTTAGAGAAGCACTGGGCTAGCACTTGCAGTTTAACACAGATCATTACAGGACAAGTCTGAAGAATAGTAAAATCTGTTGTATATCTACTTCCTTGAAACATCAGGACTAAAATGAGGCTGCATAATTGTATCCCCAAAGGACTTTATCTTTTTTTTTTAATTTTAGAATTTTATTTATTTTTTTATACAGCAGGTTATTAGTTATCCATTTAATACATATAAGGGACTTTATCTTTTGATTAATGAAATCCTTCCTTTCTTTAAGATAATTGTTAAATATTTATGTGAAAACATTCTGAATGCAAGAAGTCATATTTAAACACTAAATAAAATGTCAATAGAATTGCATTTTTAAAATCCTATTATCATTTTACTATAAACCCATTTTTTCTCCTTGCTGTTATTGTTTCACTTCATAATATGATATTTGCATGTGATGTTCTTCAAATATTCAGTAGCAAAGAACTTAGTATAATATGAATCTATCAACCCAATATGCGATTTCTCATGAAAGTCTTGAATTTCTGCATTTAAAAATTATACACACATAGTCTTTGATAGAGAAAAAAATAGAAAAAAACTCCTTAAAAACTAGAAGGGTAAAATGAGTTATTGACAGTTATGCTAACAAAGTATCTTATTTTAGCAACCACCTGTCTATTTTCAAACACTTAGCTGTAGAAATCATTCATAATAGCTGATTCTTATAGCTAGGGGTAAGAGTTATGCAAACAAGACTGCTTTTAATCTTGAAAAGCAAACATAACGAAATTTAAACATAGACATCAATAGAGAAAAGTATTCTCAAATTTGTCACTAAGTCATTGCTCCCTATATTAAGCCCAGCAATGCCCGAAACCCTAACACAGAGTCACTGTCTGCTGTGCGTGTGGCAAGCTGGCAGTCGCTTTATACAATGTATTATTAAGTTGCCGTTGCTGCCACCTAGTGGGAAGAAACAGTACCTGTCATGTGTAAACCTTAAAGTTCTAGGAGGAAAGGGAAGGCCACTGTTTGTGATTTGTCTATATCCTAAGAAGTAAAATAGCAAACTGGAAGACACAGTCTCATGGATATTGAAACATAATAGACTCTCATTCACTGAATAAGTTAAAGAGGTTTGTGGGGAGAAAAAATGGTGGGTAGGGACACATGCATCTGTAAGATTCATTTTGGAACCAAAATTAAACATAAAATGTTATTTCTCACTGAATGCAGTGAGGTGATCTGAACCAAGGCATTTTTATTACTTGTACACTTATTTTCTTTTTATCTATTGAAATGTAAATTAATTGCATATGCTCATTAAGTCTTGAAAATGAATACAGTTGAGATTTGCTCTTCTCAAACTTTAAGGTACATACCAAAGCATCTGGAAATCTTGTTACAATGCAGATTCAGACTCTGTTGGCCTGGGGGTAGGGCCTGAAATTCTGTGTTTCTAACAGCCCTCAGGTGATGCCCACGTTGCTGTTTATGATCAGGCTATACTTTGAGTAGTGATAGCCATTGAGTAGTTTATCAAAGGGGAAGAGTTCAGAAATGAAGCAAGTTCCCCACAGAGTATACTTCACTGTGTATTATCTTGTTACAATGTAGTAGAGTAGCTCATTCAACAACCTAAAGAGTCAAATTGCCAGATTCATTTCTTGACATTGTTGCTTAGGTACTATGTATGTAACCTTGGGCGAGACACATCTCTAAGCCTCCATTCACCATCTGTAAAATAAAAAGCAGTCATGCTAGCACCCCATGGTGCTCATAAGGAATAAATGAGCTAAAGAATAATCTCATAATAAGCCATATGAAATTGCCATTTTTATAGGTAAAAAACAAGCATCCAACAATTTTATACAGTTAACACCAAATATTGCTTAACTATTTTATGTATAGTAGTTTGTATCTATTAATCCTATAATCCCCCATCCCCCTTTGGTAACAATAAGTTTGTTTTCTACATCTGCGAGTCTGTTTCTGTTTTGTATATAGATGGATAGACAACAAGGATCTACTGTATAGCACAAGGAATTATATTCAGTATCATGTAATAACCTATAATGGAATATAATCTGCAAAAAAACCCCACCTGAATTACTATGCTGTACTCCTGAAACCTATGCAATATTGTAAATCAACTAGACTTCAATTTAAAAAAAAACACAGAAAAACTAAATATATAAATTATGTAACATAATGTCTAGAACCCAGTGGCCAATAAATGTTAGTATCAGCAACAAGTGTCACAGAGTACATTTATGGACACCTGAATATATTCACACCCTAAAAAGTTTAATTCAATAAAAAGAGAATTTTGAAATTTCCATAAAAGAAGCCTGACATAAATCTGTGAAAGGTGTTATCTTGAGGTTTCATCCAAGGATAAAATAAATTCGTGAATTATTCTGTAAGGAAATCCAGTTGAGTATGGTAAACAGAAAGAATTGCTCTAGATAAAGAAATATTGGGATTATTTACTTTTGCCTTTTTGTATTACCTGGAGCCAAGCCTAGAATGGAAGGTAATGCATTTATTTTTTAGAGCAGTTTCAGGTTCACAGAAAAATTGAGAGGAAGTTATAGAAAGTTCCCATATGCCCCCGACCCTCACACATGCATAGCCCCCCCATTTTCCACTTCCGCATCAGAATGGTACATTTGCTGTTGTGCCTCCATTGCCACATCATTATAAGACAAAGCCCATAGTTTATATTAGTGTTTACTCTTGGTGCCGTGCATTCTCTAGGTTTGGACAAATGTATAATGACCTGAATCCACCATTATAATATCATACAGAATCATTTCACTATCCTAAAAGTCCTCAGTACTCCACCCTAACTCCTTGGAAATCATTCATCTCTTTATTGTCTCCATAGTTTTGTCTTTTCCAGAATGTCATATATGTAGTTGGAGTCATATAGTATGCAACCTTTTCAGATGGGCCTCTTACACAGAGAAATATATATATATATTTTATGGCTTCATAGCTCATTTCTGTTTAGCACTGAATAATAGTCTATTGACTGGATGTACCACAGTTTATTTATCTGGGTAATGTACTTTTATTCAACATCAAATTCATATCATGCGGCACATATACATAAAGTGTGAGGACATAAAAGGGCAAAGATTTAGTATTTAATTTAAATGTAATAATATTATAAGCCTATTGTGGGGAAAATAGGCCATGAAAATACCTATTGTTTTCTAAATTATTAGAGCAAATCATATTTTACGTATTTGAATTCTCATGTCTTTCTTATGCTATAAATATTTTACATGATTTAATAAGGTATGTTACATTCCTTAGTTGTATGCTGAATTATAATAATATGTGGTAAATAATTCATATTTATAAAGTTTTGCTCCAAAAATAAGAAGATTTTAGCATTGTGATTGGATAAAAGGACAATAACTTCTATCCATTTGGGTTGAAAACAGTTCTACTTTCTTTTGAGCAAAGCTAGTGTCATTGCTTATACAAGTAGATATTTCCTAATTTTGACCCTCAGGTTTTAAGATTGCCCGAAGTTTATTTATTTTGGCTTTTATAAAGTATTGTTGGTAAACTTCAGAGAAGCATGTAAAGAATTTAAAAATTTTAAAATTTAAAATTGTGAGTTAGAGTCAGAGTAAGATGTTATTAACTTAAATTGATGTTAACAGGTATTGATTTATATATGCTATCAAGCAAGAGATAACGTGTTTTAATTTTCTTTCTGAAAATTCCCTCTTTCTCTAAAATTTGAGAATTTGAAATCTTTTCAACCTTTTAATGTATAGAAAAGATGAGTTATAAATCCAGTTTTATAAGGAAAATAATTTCTATTACCATGGAGTTTAAAGATTAATGTTCTAAGTTGCAAAGACAGTGGCAAGAAGAATGTAACCAGTGTAATCTATTCAGTGTGGACTGCCTAATGCAGTTAAAGAATAAAATTATTAGACTATATTTATTGGATGATGAAATTCAAGTGGATGTTATATAAAAAGATCAGGGGATTACTGAATTCTATTCCCCAAAGATGCTATACCATTTTTCTGTTGTAGAAAAAAAAAAAAAAGGTTAACATATTCTGGATACAAGAATATGTTACAAACATACAACATGTTTTCAAAAGAATTGAAAGCAGGAACTTGAACAGGTATTTGTTTACCTATGTTCACAACAGCATTGTTCACAATAAGCTAAAATGTGGAAGCAATCCAAATGTTCATTGATGAATGTGTGGAAAAACAAAATGTGTATATGCATATGCTGGAATAGACTTAGAAAGGAATGAAATTCTGATACATACTGTAGCACGGAGGATCCTTATTTCCTATGCTAAGTGAAATAAGCCAGACACAGAAGGACAGATATTGTATGATTCCAATTGTATGAGGTATCTAAGATAGTCAAATACATAAATAAAGACAAAGTAGACAGTGGTTACTAGTGGCTGGAGGAATGAGGAAATGGGGAGTTATTGTTTAATGGTTACAGAGTTTCAGTTTGGGATGATGGAAAAGGTCTGGAGATATGCAGTGGTGATGGTTGCACAACAATGTGAATATACTTAATGCCACTGAACTGTATATTTAAAATGTCAAATTCTATAATATTATGTTTATTTTAGCACAATAAAAAAATTCTAGAAAAGGCTAACAAACTCCCAGGCATCATACTGCATAAAAATATTTTTTAGGAACCATACAATTAGTCAAAAAGAAAAATAATTAGTCTGGCCTCATACCTGCACTCCTAAATTTGCATGGGAATTTATGTTTGCCACATCTTAAGTTTTTTTAAAAAGCAAGTGATTTGGTGAGTTACTGTTAGGTTTGTCTACAAAAGTCAAGCTTCTTTAGTCTGATAGGATAAAGAATTAGAGTGAATATAATCACACACAAAAAGAAATGTGGAAAGTAAGGTAAGTATGCATCTATCTCTATCCCCTCAGGCAATGTTAATTAGCACTCAGTGTCTTAGTTTCCTCTTTATACAATTGGTCATTGTGGGAATTACAGGAGAATTAAAGGTACCTATCATCATCTTAGACACAGAGTAAGTTCTCAATGATGGGTGGTTATCATTGGTTTTTCTCTGTTGTGATTGTTGTTGTTGCTTGAGCTTTCAAGATGTAAAGTTATAAATTTGATATAAATAACAAAATTTCAACTAAACACTGTTCTATAAATATGTGGAGTATGGAGGCATAAAATTGAGCTTTACGACCAAAATACAAATATGTTAAAATAGATTAGGAACAAGTATAAATGCTAGAGGGTCACACCTTCCCTTTCCCACAACCCCCAGTACTATTAGAGAAAGAGAATTAATAATAGTATCACCAAAATAGTCTATACAAGCATTTTCAGCTTACCAAACACTTTCATATGTGACTTCACCTTCACATCAACCCATCCAAAATTCCTATGACAAAAAGTTTAAAAATCCTAAAACAGAGATTGTGACTGGCAAAGTCACAAAGTAATGACACAAAGTCCAAGTCCAGCTCCTTCCTTCATGCCTTGCTGCATATTGCAGAGTTAGGCATGGATCAAGTATTGGACATCTTACGCTTTCATCATATTGGATTCTTACTCCATGTGTTTATTCAAGAAAAAAAAGTGGTGACGAAGAATACATTAATCCACAGCTTACAGCGTCTTCAGTCAGAAATTCTTGGACATAGGTGCTCAAGTCAATTGATAGTCATACATTTTTTTTTAACATCTTTATTGGAGTATAATTGCTTTACAATGTTGTGTTAGTTTCTGCTGTACAACAAAGTGAATCAGCTGAACATATACATATATCCCCATATCTCCTCCCTCTTGAGCCTCCCTCCCACCCTCCCTATCCCACCCCTCTAGGTGGTCACAAAGTACCCACCTGATCTCCCTGTGCTATGCACCTGCTTCCCACTAGCTAGCTATTTTACATTTCGTAGTGTATATGTGTCCATGCCACTCTCTCACTTTGTCCAAGCTTACCCTTCCCCCTCCCCATGTCCTCAAGTCCTTTCTCTACGTCTGCATCTTTATTCCTGTCCTGCCCCTAGGTTCTTCAGAACCTTTTTTTTTAATTTTTTTTTTAGATTCCAAATATATGTGTTAGCATACGGTATTTGTTTTTCTCTTTCTGATTTACCTCACTCTGTATGACAGACTCTAGGTCCATCCACCTCGCTACAAATAACTCAATATCATTTCTTTTTATGGCTTAGTAATATTCCATTGTATATATGTGCCACATCTTCTTTATCCATTCATCTGTCGATGGGCACTTAGGTTGCTTCCGTGTCCTGGCTATTGTAAATAGAGCTGCAATGAACATTTTGGTACATGACTCTTTTTGAATTATGGTTTTCTCAGGGTATGTGCCCAGTAGTGGGATTGCTGGGTCATATGGTAGTTCTCTTTTTAGTTTTTTAAGGAACCTCCATACTGTTCTCCATAGTGGCTGAATCAATTTACATTCCCACCAACAATGCAGGAGGGTTCCCTTTTCTCCACACCCTCTCCAGCATTTATTTTTTGTAGGTTTTTTGATGATGGCCATTCTTTTCTTCAGCAGCCTCAGTTTTAACGTTCCTATGGGGCAGATACTCTAAATTTCTGTAGAAATTTAGGTAGAATAATTTTTATCCCTAAGTCTTAAAGAGTATCAGTAATAAATCTGGTAGCAGGAGTTGAACTGCAAACCTCTTACAATGTCACCATGGAGAGACTTAACCATGCTTACACAATTTTTCATACCTCCTTTTTAAATTTTTTCTATGCACATATATTTTCCTCATACAAATTTGTTTATACAGTCCATTAATTGTCTGTCTTCCTATTCCAGTTACCTAAATTTCAGTAGATTTTTGTTTCTATTTACCAACATTTTGCTTTGTGGAGGTGTATGTAGATATTTACTCTCATGGCTCCTTCTGAAATGATCCATGTTTGGTCAGTGCTCTGAGCTAAAACTCTGATCGTTAGCATTACTTCACTTTAGAAAACAGATTAGTTTGGTTTTATGTGGAAACATTGTATAATTGGATTGCTGTGTTAATATAACATTACTACTGAGCAATGGTTTAAGACCACATTTATTGTATAAAAGTTTATTATATTTATTTTCATACTTCTTTACAGGGTTAGAATTATTTTTTTAGTATTGGTGTATAGAGAGCATGCCATTTGTTTTGTTAATTGCTATATGCCACTTTAAAGTTTATTATTCCCCCAAAGGAAATGGCAGCTTTGTTCTTTAAAAAGACCTGTGTAAAACCCAAATGACTTAACTTGCTTTTAGAGTACTATATTTTCTAGATAGATGGTGTGAAAAACCTGCACCTGTATAGCAAACTTGTTTTAGGTAACAACTCCAGGGACCAGCAAAAATTGGCTGCCTAAGAAGGATGTATAGTTAACTAAAAATTGAACAAAAACTGTCCTTGAAATTTAGAATACATTTAAAGCAGCTGTATAAATCATCAACCATCTGTGTAGCTGATGCCAGAAAGAAAAAAAAGAGTAAAAGATTAGCTTGAAAAATGGACATTAGGAAAGATCTTAAGGAATAAGACATGCAAGTAAAATTTATTTCTTCAGATTACTGACGATGTAAAATACTACTAGGTAGTTTGCTAATTATATGGCACTGGGACAATAACAAGGGTAAAGGAGCGTGTTGTCACTCAATAAGTTTTTAAATAATATATTTGTTGCCTGAATGGTAAATGTTTATTGTGAAAAATGGAAAATGCAGATAAATAAGAAATAAGAGAAATTACTCACAATCCCAGTTTTGAATATAAACTATGCACATTTTGATATATAAATTTTCCTACATTTTTCTATGCATATATACATTTTTAGGTACATCAATTGAATTCTTCTGTAATTAACATTTTTAACATATTGGAAATAACTTTTCATGTCAACAGTTTTTGATAATTTTGAGTATTACTTTTTAATAAGCAATGTACTTAACATTTAAGAGTTTAGCTCCTCCCTGTTGATTTTCTCAAAATGCCTGTTTGGCAATGACAGGAAACAACATTCCGACCCAGTGTTTCCTATTAGCTCCACACAAGCTCCTAGTGTGCAGTCCAGGTGACTGTGGGTACAACCTTTGAGCCTGGCATCTGTGTTTAAGCCCTGTGGCCTCAAGCATATTCTAGAACTAGTACAGACAGATGAGACTGGGCATGCTGGGGAGCTGAGACCAGCCTGAGGTATAGAATGAAGAAGGATATGGGAATAGGCTGGATTCAGCAGCAAGTGAACAGGGCTAGGAAATACTTCAATCTAGGGAGGGTGGGCTCAGGAGCAGGTCTCAAAGGTTGGAGAAGCATTAATTGTCAGAGTAAGCAGCACTTCCATAAACTAGAGGATAATTAAGAAACTGTGATATGGATAAGGGTTATAAAATCAATTTTAAAATGACATACATTGACGTATTTTAATTCTACTAATATTTATAAATCATGGGATGATTTTTATCCTTAGCTTCAAACAGTTTATAATCTACATGATGTAATAAGACATGATTGTCAAGTGATACAGTACAAGGCAGTATATAAGCCATGTGGGCCAAGAATAAGTGCTACAGGAAGTCATATAGAGGAAAGGATACCTCTGACTTTGGTCTAGAAATTTATGATGATAATAGCAGCTGATATTGACAAGTATTTCAGAGACTTGATCTAATTTTATCCTCACAACAACACTTTGAGATAAGTTGTTATTATCAGGAAGACAGTGTGTACGGTGGTTACAGTCTCGGAGCCAGAATGTCTAGGATTGAATCCCAGCCACTTACTGTTGTGGCTTTTGGCAATTTATTTAACTCTCTGTGTTTCAGTTTTCTCATCTATAGAAAAGAAATAATGACAGTATCAATCTCATAGAGTTGTTGTAAAGACTAAATGTGTTAATAGACATAAACTACTTAGAACTAGTAATGATAGTTATTTTTATTAGTTCCATCTTTGTGATAAAAAAATTAAAGTTTGGACAATTTAGATAATATACTCAAGGTACAGACAGTAAATGGTGGAGCCAGAGGTGAAATCCAGCTCTGCTCTCTTGTGAATCTGAGTTCTTTAATTTAACCGCTTTGATGCGTCAGATTTTAAGCATGGAAAGAATGAGTCAAAGGTTAAGAATTTTGATCATGGCTGACTGGAATTATTAGTGAAATAGGGCAGAGACTAAGAAAGGTTTTTTTGTTGCTATTGTTGTTGTTTTTGGAAGGAGGAAAGGTTCAATTTGAAATGTATTGAATTGGAACTGGTGCTGAGGCATTCAGGGTGAAATGTGTAACTCTTAGCTGGAAATCCTGGACTACACTCTGGACTGAGCAGGAGTGGAAATTGAGATTAGGGAGAAATATCTACATAGAGTTAACAGTGAATGCTGTGAGAGTAGATAAGATTGATAGGGGGATAATATTTAAAAAGCCAAAAAAAAAAAAATGAAGGCCAATGTCAGAAGTCATTGACTTTTAACTGTGGGGAAGAGAAGCTACTAAAGGATACACAGGCAAAGTTGACAGTGTTCAACTGGAGATAATGATAGTCTATTTTCATGGAAGAACAAATTGAAGAATTTCATTAAGGATAGAGTGGGACCTCCCAACTATGTCGGCGGAAAGGAAAGGCACTTCCAGCTCATTGATCCTGAAATTGCTTATGAGCTTCAGGCCTCAGAGGTTTTGAAGAGTCTGACATGATTTTGTTTTTGTTTTTTCTTTCTGGGGTGAGAGGATGCGGGGTGGGTGGGCAGAGAAGCATTTCTAGAGCACTCAAACATACTAAGTTCCTCTTTATTTTGGTCCTTCCTAGGGCTGATTGTAATTTATTTTTCTATGGTTATCTTGAGCCATGTCAGGGTTATCTGCAACTGTGATGTGCTGTTCTGGAGTTATCACATTTCTCCTCTTTCAGACCACACTTTCTGGGAAATACTAGAGATATGGAAGCAGAGGAACATAAGCAGAGAACTTTATAACCCATGCTTTTACACTAGCCTAATATGACTATTCAAATTTAACTTGATTAAAATGAAATAAAATGTAAAATTCAGTTTCTCATTTGTATTCTACACACTTCAAATTCTTAATAACCAGATGAGGCTTTTGACTATTTCAATCTCGTGAAGAATTGTAGAATATTTCCATCATCTCAGAGAGTTCTGTTGGACAGTGTTGCTTTAGACAGTGTATGTCTTAAGATTTCTGTGATTTTTAAACAATCTGGCAGTCATAAGACTAGTTTTTACATTTTGAAGATTTTCAAACTAAATAAACAGCAATAATAAACAATAATTAACAACAACAAATATTTTTCTTCACTTTTTTTACTAGTGGTTCTTGTCATCTATGATCAAAATTTATCTTTATCTCACTCATTTCATATATAAAATTTTAACTTTCAAGAAAAACCTTTCTGTTTTGTATCATAGCCAGAAGATGGTCACATACCAATATCTTGAGTAGTCTATCAGTGTGATGATATAGAAATCATATTTAAAATCTAATTCGTATCTCAGAAATAAAATGACTATTAAGGAGTATAAGATTTTTTTCTTTATGAATTATTAACTTAAAAATTCTAAACTTGGATTACATAATTATTCTTTGATTTCACTTGAAAATGTAGATGTTAACTAGAACTTCTATAAGAAAAATATGCTTTTTCCTATTCAATAATTTTTTTTTTTTTTTGTGGTACGCGGGCCTCTCACTGTTGTGGCCTCTCCCGTTGCGGAGCACAGGCTCCGGACGCGCAGGCTCAGCAGACATGGCTCACAGGCCCAGCCGCTCCGCGGCATGAGGGATCTTTCCGGACCGAGGCACGAACCCGTGTCCCCTACATTGGCAGGCGGACTCTCAACCACTGCGCCACCAGGGAAGCCCCCTATTCAATAAATTTTGATGAACATTGAGGAGGAATAAATTCAGCTTGTCAACATGGCATTTAAAAAATGATCTTGATTAATACTATGAGAAGTATCTCGTGGTAGCTATCAATCTGTGGTCCTTGCAGTTACAGCTGCACTAAAGGCATGCCATCTGCAGATAATTGGTGCTTAGTTTTACAAATATACAAAATATTACCAAAACTTTATTCCTTGACATGTTAACTTGATGACTTCCATAATTTTTGCTAGTATATTTTCTGTTTAATATGAAGGTCAAACAATGTTTTTGCATGCATTTTTAGGAATCTGAAAAATATTTAGTAGTAAACTGTTTTTACTTAGACATGGATATCATTTTTTAACTTGCATATTTCAGAGAAAAGTGAAAGGCTTCTATGTGTGTGTGCTATATGTTTTTGGCTTTTCTTAGTCAAGTATTTTCAAATATGATTCACCATAGAATGTTTTATTATTTCCTTTTTCTGTTTATCAAAGACACTAAGGGCATTTATCTTTCCCCGAAATTTTGACATTTAGTCTCATGTGGAAAGAGCTGAAAATTGAAGTTTCTTTTAGTATTTATACTGACATTAAAAATATGGCAGATTCTGTTTGGGGAGCATTCTGTCATAAATGGAACTAAATTTTACCTTCCAGAAATTAATAATGATGGTAAAATATTTTATTTGTTGTTGGTCTTTCTTTAAAAAGTTTGCTACAGAAAACCATAAGAAATATTTTAACAAAATTCAACTTTCAACTAAAGTATAGGAATAAATCCACTAAAGTTTCTTTTGTAGGCCTTAGTCAAAAAGTGGGAGAAAACCTAACAGAATAGGTAAATAGTAGCAGCATGGATTTTCTGTAACAAAAGGAGAGTAAGCTACAGTTTTGGAGAGAAATACCTAGTTTTGGAGCACACAAAAGAAGCTAGAAAACTGTTGAAATTATTTTTTGTTTTAAGAAGTTCTTTAACTGTTGTGCTTATTTTTCAGTTCTTTATCTATAACTAATGCTTTAAAGATGCCTCATTATTGACACACATTTCCTACAGGCATCGTTGGAAGTCACTTCATATATGTCCAATGTGTTCAAGTTGGTGTCAGGAGCTTGAAGCTTAAGGCAGGTTTTAGTTCTGCAAGATCAGAAATGTGTTATCTATTCAGGTAATTTGGAATTTTATATTTTAAGTTGTACTTTAAATAAATTCCCCTAATATTTTATAGAAGACTCTTGGATCATTCAAGCTGTCACCATCTTGGTGACATTTGCTCAAGTCCATTTGCTTAGTTATACATTTTCAAAAGAACATGGAATAGCTACGCTGAACAATTGAAAACTTTATTCTATTCTACTTCTTCCTTCAGCTATCACATGATCAATTCACCAATCTGCCCTCACCCAGAGTCCTCACATGTTATTTTACCTTCACTAGTGTTCTATCACTGTGGCTTTAATATCAGCCAAATTCAGTTCCAGGTGCTTGATGTTGAAAACTGGAATTTAGAATCACGTGATGTGTATCTAAAGAAACTGTTAGATTTTCCTTATAAGAGAAGATACCTCTGAAGTTTTAAATATTTTCCTGAATGTTGCTAAATCCATTTTGGAATTTTACTATGGCTAATAATGTCATTAAGTATTGGGTGGTAGTAGTATTAGCATGACCTTTAAATTTAGATAATTTTGGGGTAAAAATATCATTTCCATGCAGCTAGGAAATTTTGAGTTTGGAGACAGCTTGGTTTGGTGAAAAGAACATCAATTTCAGTGTCAGACTGCTTGTGGGTGGACAGATCCAATTCTAGCACTACCACTTACTAGCTATAGGCTCTCAAGTAATTCAATTTCTCTGAGCCTCAGTTTCCTCAAGTAGAAAATAAAAAAACTTTATTGCCAGACTGCAAAAATCTCAAATGAGGAAATGCTAAAAAACTTTCACTGTCAGTGGTAGAGTAGAATCTTAATAAATATCAGCTGCCTTTTCTTCTCATCTCTGCCTTATTCCAAACTATAATAGTCTTATAACACCATCTTAATTTTTAATGTAAACAGATTCAGAATTTTACTATCATCCAATTCATCCATGGTCATTCAGTCAGTTCCTGTGTAGTTTATAGAACCATAGCAGCTTAGACTTGGAAAGGCCTTAAATATCATCTAGTCTAATCATTACCTAAAGGCAAATAGTCTTTCAAATTATATTTGAATATTTCTAATACTGAGAACTCTCTACTTCACAAACAAACCCATTATAATTTTTAGAAATTTAACTTATATGATGCCCCACAGATTCTAAAGATATATTTTAGACCCTCAGATTGGACACTAGAGAAAGTAACCTGACCATTTCATCTTTAAAGGGGTAGTCACTGACCACAGGAACCCAGAAAACCATCCTGTGAGAAATGGCACCAACACAAGTTACAACTGTACTAATTTAAAAAGATACTGTCTGCACCTTAAGTTCTCTTCCACTTCTCTTCCCTAACCATGGGCCAGCATAGTGCATGGGGAAAAGGAGTTCAAGGTGTGAATTCTGGAAAGAAGTAACTATATATGCCCTTCCCTCTTTTCTCTACCACAGCAATTTCTGAGCCTGAGTTAAGCCCAGCTAGAAGGGATGAAAGTATTAGACTGCTCTGTAAAGTTTAATGCAGGAAGTTGTCTACAATATCTGTGGCTCTTCCCAAGACTGTTTTTCAGGAAGAAAGCATGTATATTCAGAGTAGCATGAATGAAAGACATTGGCTAAAAAAATAAAGTTGGTTTATTTTGGACTTCAGTCCCTACCAAGTCCAGCTTTTTCAATAAACCTTTCACAAAATTTTATGTTAGACACTATGCACATTTTCCTTGCCATTATACTTAATGCAACATTGAAAATCTTGAAAGAAATGGGTACTGGTTTTGAAATATTCATGTGTATACAGACGTTTTGATTGAGGCAAAAATGCTTAATGAAATCAAACCTTCCAGACTTTAAATTGCAATCCAAGTCACATGAATACGAATGAGCTTAAAAATAATATTGCATATGTATAAAAAGTCAAATAAGGGGAATATAAATCAGCAGCTATACTTGTATCTGTTTAATTTTAAGCCATGATAAAAGAATTGCTTTGCTGCAGCTCATTAACACACTACTAAAAAACCGTAACTTTTTTTCTATTTTATGTAACATTTTATTTTGTCTGATTATGTGTTCTCATAAAATAGACCTCTGTGACTTACATAAATGTTGAAAAGAGTTATTTCTGAGAAATATTATTGGCAATAAGAAATTGGCTTAGGTAAACTATTTTAGAATCGCTAGGGGCCCATATGGGTATCAAATTAGATCACCGTGTAAATACATAACATATACATTTGATTTCATAGCTTTGTTGTTATTGTTCTGTTTCTTGTGTACATAACCTAATACATTCTTTGCTCACATTCTCCAGTTTCCTGATTCCCTTCTCTTGATTTTCTGGAAGATTTAGATAAATTGAATGTTATTAGTGGTAGTGATCTAATTAGAATCTTTTTATGAATTCCGTAAAACATTATGTTGCTAGGGTAAATTATTCAGCACATGATGCAGGCCAAAAAAAAAAAAAATCCCTTCAACTCCAAATTTTCTCTCAATCATATTGGGCTATAAGTGGTATTTTGATATTTATAAATATTAGTTATGAATATAAGATTTAGAGTTGGTAACTAAATCATAATATTTAACAATATGAAAGATCCACTAGCTTATTTTAAGATTAATCAGCACAGTTCTGTTGTCAAGTATATGCTAAAATAAATATGAATTTGAACCAAAAGTACATGAAGAAATCAGCTAAAAGTGCCAGACTTAGGAAGAAATGATTAAATACATGATGAATATTTATAGAATTTTTATTTTATATTAACAGCAAGGACTGAGACCAAATGTGTAGTTTGTTCTTTGTAGTGAATATTGCCTTTTAATTTATTTACATGTAATATTATGGGAAAGTTCTAAAATCTTAATCAGTCTTCAAGAGGGGTAAAAGAAAGGTATTCAAAAGCAGATTTGAATAAATATTTCATATTTACTGTTTTGAAGCCTTTGTAGTGAGATGCATAAAGCTGTGTCACCCAGAATACTTATTACTAAAACTTGCCCAGTAGCAGTAGTTTGATATTAACAGGGAAAAAATAAATGTAATCCATTTCTCAAGACACTAAAATATGCCGAATGAGGCAAAAAAAGTAAAATAATTTTGAAAATGTTAAATACTGAAATGTAAGTTAATTTTATCTTAGTCATCATCACCATTGTTATTGAAGAAAGGCAGATTTTATATAACAGATTTATTTTAGTTTAGATTAAAAGCTGCTTCCTGACATATGAACTGACTCTTGTATCTACTTTTCTGAGACATTATTGACTGAAACATGTTGATTACATTTTGTAGTAACTCAATTACAAGATTCATAGCTGATAAAGCCTTAATGTAGTTTATAATTTTATAATATGAACTGACAGTTCTCTAGTGCTAGGCAGTTTCCAAAATGCTTTCATAAGCATGATCTCTTTCGAGTTCTACAGCAATCTGCCGTAGGAAATAGTATCCCTCTTTTAGAGATGAAAAAAATTAAGTTTCAGAGAGATGAAAGCACTTAGCTATTAGATGGCTGAATCAGAACTCAATTCATGTCAAGAGAGTCAGTCAAGGTTAAGAGTCTGGACACTGGAGTCAGAAGGTCTGAGTTCAAATTCAAAATTTCCCTTTTACTAGTTGTGAGCTCTTGGGGAATTACAAAATCTCTTTGTGTCTCAGTTTCCTTAATTATTTAAATTAATTTTAATTTATTAAAATTTTATTTTCCTTGTAAGGTTGTTGTGATGATTAAATGAGTTGGCACCTGAAAAGTGCTTTGAATTTTTATATATTTTTATTGGACACCACTAAAAATCTGTTGCTTGTTGTTGGTTAGTACCAATTCAACCTTGAGATCCTAAATTGCAGTTATTTGATGTACTGGTCAGAAGTCTTTCAGCTTTAGTGAGAGACATCTCACTTAAAGTAGCTTAAGCAAAAAAAAAAACTGTGAATTAGTGGACCCCTGAGTTGGGAGAGTTGCTGTAGTAACTCATACATTCAGAGGAAGACCTGAATCTCAGGTGAGATGGCACTGGAGACTCAGTTCTTCCCCGATCTATAATCTCCATTTTTCATTTCTACTGTCTCTGATTTGCCTCGTGGGTTTGCCTCATTTTCTTCTACAGTAAATAGGCTTTATTCTTGTCTATCACAGGGAAAGATTCAGATTGGTTCCGCTTAACTTTTTTGCCCACCCTTTTTTCTTCTACCAGTTATTGCCAGGGACACAGGGAGGTCTGTGTCATATGTGCTCCTCTGTGTTAGGGAATTGGTTTGTTATTCAAAGCAATTGAATGGGAAAAATATGCTGGTCAGAAAAAGAAAAAGAAAAAAGAAAAAAAAGATATGAAACAATGCACTATATCTGACTTCTTAAAAATCAGGAAAAAAAACCTCGTAAATCACTAAACACTAAATATGCTCTGTAAGGTTTTCATAAGGTCCTCTTTTCACTTTAGATGATGATTATACCATAATACCATCATGCTTGCTAGCACCAGGCAGAGGCCTCTGAACCTTGCCTGGCCTTTTGGTGAAGGAGAGGATATTTGCTTGTACAACTCCATATTAGCCGACAAACTAATGATGGTCTGACATCAAAAATGGATCAGTGTGGATGTGCAGCCATCTAATTAATGACACATTTACCAGACATTCATATGTGGTACTAAGATGACAGCAGAAGTTTTACTTGGATAATTGCACAAAATGAGTTTACAAACCTAACTGCAGTAGTTACTTCGTTAGTTTGTAACCAAGGTAGCACCCCTATATCACCATTGAGTAAGCATTCATGTTGTTAAAATATTTAAAAGTCACGAGATTTAATTTTCAAAGTGTGAAATTTGAAAAAAAAAATTTGCTAGCCCCTCCAGCACCTCTGTAGTTTCTGGGTGATACTTTGCAAACCCCCAATTTATGTAGATTTCAGGGGAGGCTGAATTACAGATCTGTTGAATTAAAGAGTTAATTTGGAATAGTTAAAACTCCACTTCAAAGAGAAAGAACTATATATTTAACAATACAGTTATTTTAAGTTGACCCAGACTTCAAGTTTGTCCTCACTGTACACCTGTTTTAATGCTTAAACACTATTTCTGCTCTGTACTTGGTATGAATTCCTCCTTTTCTTGCATTACCTAAGTTCTGAAGTTATCCTCTATATCCAAACTTGAAATCATCACCCTTCCCCCAAACCTTCTCTTTCTCCTATTATTTCTAACTCAGTAGTTGCCCAAGTTTGAAGCCTAGACGACATCCTTGACCTCCTTCTCAACTCCTTAATCTATATTTAATGTTGATTGACTCTGACTCCTAGTGGCCCTTAATTTTTACTATTTATTTATATTATTACTTTCATTCCTCTACATTAGGCCACCATCTCTCTGGTGAATTACTGAAGTGGTCATTTTTTTAGTTTCCTTGTTTTCAGCCTTGCCTTCCCTTATCTACTCTCCATATTTCAACACAGTGATCTTTCTCAAATGTAATTCTCATCATGCTGACAACTGTCAATGGCTCCACTACACTTAGAATGAAGCTTTATTTCTTGACTTGGGATACTAAGCCCTTTGTGGTTGGTTCCTATTTATCTCTGTAGCAGCATTATCCTCTGGATCTGAATTCTTTCAAGAAACAATCCAAATAGTGCTTAAATATTGGTTGGGATGTTTAGTTCTTATGATCTTCATTCCATAGGATCTTCAGACTAAAGAATCTCAATGTTATGCAGATAGTAGCATCTTAACAAACCAATTTACAATGAATCTATAATGGTTAATAAAGCTCTTTAATATAAAATATGCCTACTTTAACGTATTTAGAGAACTCCATTGATTAATTTCCATGACACTATGTTACCTGGTATAAAATAGGAATTCTTTTTGCCTGGTAGAAGAATACTGATGAGTATTAATATATAGCTATAAAATATACAGTTGGGGCTTGGTTAAATTACTTTTTTTTATGGTCATTTCCTTTTGTTGCAACTGAGAAGTCCTGGCATTTGCTTCCATTTCTTATCATAGTTAATATTAATTACTGCTTTGAGATATAGAACTTTCCAAGGAAAATATTTCCAAATAATAATTATAATATAGTGTTCATGATATTTTTGTTTTCTTGTCATATATACAGCAGCCATTAAGTGCAGTGTCTGGAGACACACTGTCAAGATGACGTTTTGATAATTTAGAATAGTCTGTCCATTTCCTGAAGTAGGAAGACTAGTACACGACCAGTTTGTATTAAACATAGGGCTCAATTCTATTTTTCTGTAAAGTTTCAGTGTAATGATCTTTCTCACTGATCATTAGTAATCACTCATGTCCTCCTGCATTTCTCCTGGTCCTTGTAGAGACAAACATGCTTTTCATGTAAATATAGAAAATATTCAACTCCTCTGAATCTTTCACTGTTGCTTCCTTGGAAAATGAAGGCTGATGACTGAATGCAGCCACAAGACATGTATGGATAAAATACACTTTGTGCTTGCTTAGCTTCACTACTGTGCCCTGTACCTTGTGATGGTGTATAGAAACTTCACAGCACAAGATTTTCCCAGCTCCAAGTACAGCTCATTCTTTACTCATTTAGCTGTATTGCTTAGAAACATTAAAACTCATCTCTAATGACACTTGGTATTTTAAAGTTTAGGATGATTGATAAATGAACTGTTAACAATAACTCATATCAAATATAAAAAAAGACATTCAAAAAGGTATTGTATTGTTTCTGATCTCATGTAACCAGTTTCATTTGAGACATAATAAAGTTTGTTGGTAACCAGTAAGAACTATTTCAAAACTTATATTTTAAAGTGTTTTGGAGAAAAAGGAAGAAAAGCAAGGAAATAAAATTAACAGTGTCTTGGGTACTGTTATTAGCAGATTTTTTTTCTTTAGAGTATGTTTCACTAACTAATGATTTTTTCCCCTATGTTTCTGGCAAAAGATAACCAAAATGCAAGGTTTTGAAGCATTGTAGAATAAAATAAAATTATTGTGAAGAATTTTAAAACATGGAACTACCCATAATCTCAATTAGAAAAAAAATATTAATTTTGGATTTTATTCATTCCAAACGTTTTTACAAGTAAATATTTTACACTTAATGGGAAAAAAATGGGGAATATATTATCCTTTTGTACCTAATATAATTACATGAATATTGTTGAAATTTTATTTTATTGGCTATATAATAATATAATCTAATACTTAAGGGTCTATCACCATTTATTTTATCATACTCCAATTGTTGAATATATTGTTTATTTCCAGTTTTCACTATTACAAATAACTTCAATAAACATGCACATAATGTCTAAATTCTGCTTCTTTAACATAGTTTAGTAATACTTGAAAAGGAAATTAATGTTTCAGATGTAAAGTTGTCAATATCTTTCTTCTGAAGAACATTAAGTGTATATAGTCAAGAAGGCTCAAATTGCTACCCCAGTACAAGTACTATGATATATTTACATTTCACTTTTCCATTTAATATTTTCTTTATGTCACATAAAGTAGACCTTAATTTTTATGTAGGTACTATAAAGGTGATGCTCTGTTGTTGGTATAAAGAGATCCTAGAGTTGAGATAATTGACTCTAGGTACTGTCTTCTTGATTATAGCTTGTATGATTCCTGTTCGCAGTTGATTGGTTAGATCGTTCAGAACTGCTCCCAAAATTTACATAAGAGATTGGCTTCATTTAATTTGTTCCAGAATTTCTCAGAGTATCTCTAGTACTTTTTTAAAACATGAGATTCTATTATGTCTCTTCTAAATAGAATGCCTATATAAATAAGTTCAATTAAAAATATATTAACGACATGGCTGATATCACTTTATTCTTAAAAGAATCAGAAGAATTTTGATGACATCACTTAATAGGATAGAATCAATCAATCTAGTACATAACAAGTTCTATTATTGGATAGTTGTATTTGGAAACAGTTGCAGGATCCAGAAATTCTGCTTCTGAAATTGGTACTATTAACATTTCCATTTAAAAGTTGATTTGAGTACAGGGCAGACATTCCTAACCATTGATTAAGCATGCTAGAATCCATTAGTTTTTCTAGAGGAGAATGATTCTTAATTTAAGAACAAATTATCTTGACAATGATGTACATTTTATAAAAATACTTGTGCCCTGTGGTTGGAAGAATAATACTGGTGTGTTTATAAATATTCAAGAACGTAGATATGGTTGAAGCAGAGGAAGCAAAAGGAAGACTAATAGGACAGATGGTCAGAGAGGTAACAGGTGATGTCCTGTAAGGTCTCAGCTATTTTAAGGATGTGGCTTTTTTATTCTGAATGAGTTGGTACACCACTAGAAGTTTTGAGCAGAGAACTGACATAATATGATTTACATTTTAACAGCTTTACTTTAGCTTCTGAGTTAAGAGTAAAGAGTAGGGAAGGATGGAAATTGGATGACCTGTTGGAAAGTCACTTCAACAAACAACGTGTTAGATGGTGGCACATTGACCCCGGTTGTTAGTGCGGAGGTACTGAGAAGTGACAGACAAATTTTGGAGATAGAGCCAAAAGTTTTGCGGATGCATTGGGTGGAGTTAGGGATGACTCCACATCTTTAGCCTGAGCAACTGGCTGAACATTTCATCATGTCAATGTGGAATTGCAATCATCTAAGTTGAGGATGGATACCACGGACCAGGTTTTGGGGAGAAGAGCATGATTCAGATTTGAACATATTAGGATATGTAGCAATGTTTAGTTGGCATTGTATTTGAAGTTTGGAATTTAGGGGAAAGGTCCATGCTGGAGAGATGTATTTGGATTTTGTCAGTATATGGAGATTATTGAAAGCCATACACTGAATCTGATTATCATCATAAGTCTCAGGAAATAGTAAATAAACAGATAAAGGAAAAAAAAATTGTTGTATGTAATCGTATAGTTTTATTAAACAGACAATTAGGGAAAACAGGTTTTGAAAAAGTATTTATACTATTCCAGATTCTGTGCCATTATTGTCCCATAATCTGGCATGGATTTATAATAAATTTTAACATAAAGGAGATATCAAAAACAATGGTAAAATTTAGAATAATATTATTTGAGTTAATCAAGTTTTTTTTTTCCTGTACCTTCTGCATTAGTGTGGAGGTAATGATGTAATTTTCAAACTTCACTTTTTTTAGTCTTGCTTTCCTAACTTTCCTATGTGCAACACAATCCTATCTATAATATCTGTGAGCCAATGCAATCTTCCCCAACTAGGGTGGAAATGTATATATGAAGATCCTCTCAACCCACATGTTTAACCTCCTTTCCTAACCCAACTTAACCCTCACCTCTGTAACAGATCTTTGTGTAACTGAAAATATCACTGGTGCAATGACTGGCTATTCCACTACTACAATTATCAAAGTTACAGAGAATCTTTAGTTTCATGGTGTTTGGCCCTTAAATGTAATCTATATTTTTTTGTGTTTGGCTGAGAATACTATGTGAATTTTTCCCCCTTTTTTATTATTAGATGTTGAATATAAAAGCCCAGGACTAACACAAATATGCCCAATATTATTTAGTTGGTTTGTAGCTATAACCTTACTTCTACAGTGCTTTCAGATATATCTCCTCATTGAATGCTCATAAAAAATCTATGTGAGGGAGGCAGGGCATATGTGCCCCTCATTCATACACTGCAAAAAACTGAGGCTCCAATTGTTTGGTCCTATTTGAGATACAGAGCTGCGTAATGAAATAAGAACCCAGGCCTTACTGCTTCTACTAAATATATATGGGGGTTTATGTGTGGTGGATGCATGCACACATGTACATTTGTGAATGTGTATATATTTCAATATATATCCATGTGGTTATATCTCCTCCTGGCAAGACAGATGGTAATATATATAATGAAATGTGTCAAAAGAAAAAGTTATATATGGTATCTGCTTATATAAGAACAAACAAAACGTGTGCAATTGTCTATAAAAAATGAAATTGTTTATGGTTTTTAATTAGCATTCAAATGAATTGAGATTTTGTTAGATGATAAATTTTGTTCCTTTAAGTTTTAATAGCTCAACTGTTAGTATTTTATATTACTCTGGAATCTTATATTAGTAAGCCTACCTATTTAGTCATTAAATTCAAAATAATTATTTAGAAGATGCAGAATTAATAAAATAGCCAACTTTGGCAAGTTATATTGAAGTATTTACTTAAAAAACAAGATTTACAGATGTGTGTTTAAAAAGTGATAGATGACATCAGCTGTAACTGTAAACAAAACTGTAACTGTAACTGTAAACAAAACTGTAAACAAAACAAGACATCAGCTGTTACCTATGAAATGTAGCCATTCACCTGAAATCCTATTTGATAATTCAAGAATAATATTCAACCTAAATTTAGATTTCATTTACATTAAGTAAAAAGCTCAAAATGTGCAGTTTATTCAACTGTGGTATAACTCTCTTTTTTGAAAACTACCACTTGCTCCGATAGTTAATCTTGTGCATTCCACAGTTGACTGACTTTTGAGACCACTTGCACTTTTGAGATGGGAAGTAATAGTATTTTGTTTCAAGGGTCCTTTTATGTTATGAATGAATCTAATGTCTTTGAAGAGTGGTAGTGTCTTACATAGTTGAAAAAGGGAAAGAAGTCTAAGATTGGCTCCTCAAATTTAATCTAATGCAAATGAGATTTCTTATTTAGTTTTGTGTAAACAGAACTACGTATGTAATTAGTGTTGAGCAGCATATGGAATCCATCAGGAATGTGTTTTTATATATGCATCTCAAGGACACCAAGGGAATTTTGCTTACAAATATATATTTTAATATAACTTGCTGCTACTGACTGCAGTGTCTTAAAATATTTCACAGATGTCTATTTCTTCATGTGTTTTAATAATATTTTCCCCAAACATTGAACTTGATGTTTTGAACTCTGCTTGGCTGTCACTTGGCTTATACCCTTGTTAAATAATTTTAAAATCTTTAGTACTATTTTATTTATTATATATGTAAGTGAGCGTATGCTAGCTCCATTCCTGACACTCCATGGGCATTCAACAGATGTTTGCATGCAGGAGGAAGGGATGAACTCTTGTAAAGCTTGAAAATTCTCCTCTAAAAACAGCTTCATTGTGTGGATTCTTATAGCTCTAGAATTTCAAAAACACTTTGTCCCTAATCAGTTTTGGACATTAGGTTTTTAGCTTGGGCACCAGGTCCCTCCCATTCCCATATTATTCCATTTTATTGGAATTTGACTGTGTTATATTTATGTATTTGTGAAATATGAAAAAACATTATCTAGGAATCATATGATTAATATATAAATACATGTCAGTTGGAGGTTAGGATAACACCCTTTTTTTTTTTTTTTTTTTTGCGGTACACTTGATAATTTTACTCTCTCCTCTTAAACCCTTCCATGGCTATATACTGTACTTGGGATAAATCTTCTTTAATATGACCTAGAAGGTCATTCATGGTATAGACTTTTTTTTTTTTTGCGGTACACAGGCCTCTCACCGCTGCGGCCCCTCCCGCTGCGGAGCACAGGCTCCGGACGCGCAGGCCCAGCGGCCATGGCCCACGGGCCCAGCCGCTCCGCGGCACGCGGGATCCTCCCGGACCGGGGCACGAACCCGCGTCCCCTGCATCGGCAGGCGGACTCTCAACCACCGCGCCACCAGGGAAGCCCGATAACACCCTTTTGATTGTGGAGGAATATGATAGCCATTGGTTGATTTGGTAAAGGATTTGAGATGTAATAAAAATAAAATAAAAGATTACAAGGTTACTCTATGTATAGTCATTTATAAATACACTTTATATAAATAAATAAAACGGTTATCAAAATTTAGATAATAGATTCCAGATAAATTATATACAGATCACACCATAATAATTTTGTAAAACAGATTCATTGTCTAAAATGAATAAATGCTACCTCACTTATCACTTTGTCATGTAAAGCTCACCCCTAGCAATGGAGTCATCTTCCAGGTATGCAAATGACTAACTTACTAGAGTGTACACAGTCTTTTGTAGGACCTAGATTTTAAGGAAGGAAGAGATGGGACAAGACTGTCCCTTGAGTCCATGTTCCTGTGAGTATGCACCTGTAGTGAAGAGTATAAGAAAGGGGAAGGGTTGTAAAGAGATCACAATTAAAAGTGTGTTATTTTTCCATCCAACTGACACTAAGTATTAGGTTGTGGATTCTAAGGAGTCTTGGAAGAATGTCTTGATAATTTAAAGATGTCACAGGTTTCCCTGAATAAAGGAAAGGTTTTGGGTCATCATTCTCTCCTTTTTTCTGTTGAGCTCGATGAGTGAATAGTTCTTTGTCTTTCTATAACCTTGGGTAATGTAAGCAGAAACTCAAATTCTGACAGAAAGATGAGAATTTATGATATTTTTCTTTGTTTAAAGTTGTATTCATAATGTTTACATGAATCAGTAACCTTGAGGAAAGTAGTGTTGCCATCATTGGGGGGAGTGGGAGAGTAAAGCTGGAAATAATCCTAAAACAAGGCTTTTTCCCCTAGGTTTTCTTAAACCACTATATGTTAGCACACCTTTATGTAAAAAGGTAAATTTAGGACGTTAATAACACAATTAACACTGTAAACTAAAGGTGATAGTAATAATGTTTGAATCTGGATTGAGTCTAATCTTAGACACTTAAACTCTGGGATTTGAGTGACAACTCTCAGGTGGCTGAAATAAATGAAGCAAACAGGAACAGTGCCAGTTAAAACACTGGAAGAAACCCAGAATTCAATCCTTTAATGATGTGATTAATATTGTAGGGCATGTTATTGTGATATATTTTACATCAGAGTGCTAAATATATTTGATCATTTCCAATGATCTTCTCTGCCATCATTTTATAAAATATTCATGTTTGAAAGATTCATTTCATCATACATATTTGTCTGTTCTGTAAACTTTGAATCCATTAATTAGGATGGCTGGTTTTGAACAATCTTTTTTTTTCAGTTAATAGTACTTTCTAGCATAAATTTCATCTAAACTAAGAAATAAATCCAAACTCCAAAATAATACATTTAGAAAGATTATGCTTTTTAGAATCCAAATGTATGTTTTGCAGTCAAATTTCATATTAATTTACAAGTGAAATTTTGAATATGGAAAATATTTAGGCTTAAAAGGTATTCACATATACAATGGAATATTACTCAGCCATAAAAAGAAATGAAATTGAGCTATTTGTAATGAGGTGGATAGACCTAGAGTCTGTCATACAGAGTGAAGTAAGTCAGAAAGAGAAGGACAAATACCGTATGCTAACACACATATATGGAATTTAAGGGAAAAAAAATGTTATGAAGAACCTAGGGGTAAAACAGGAATAAAGACACAGACCTACTGGAGAACAGACTTGAGGATATGGGGAGGGGGAAGGGTGATCTGTGATAGGGTGAGAGAGAGACATGGACATATATATACTAACAAACGTAAGGTAGATAGCCAGTGGGAAGCAGCCGCATGGCACAGGGAAACCTGCTCGGTTCTTTGTGGCCGCCTGGAGGGGTGGGATAGGGAGGCTGGGAGGGAGGGAGACAAAGAGGGAAGAGTTATGGGGACATATGTATATGTATAACTGATTCACTCTGTTATAAAGCAGAAACTAACACACCATTGTAAAGCAATTATACCCCAATAAAGATGTTAAAAAAAAACAAACAGGTATTCACTATTTTCTAGGTTTCATAATTTTTTGTCAATATTCAATTTCAAAGAAAACTAAACAATTTGAAATGATGGTTTAAAATATAAATGCAAAATATTTGCTATATAAGTAATTAGCACACCAGATTAAAATTATTTTACAACTTGTAGTTTGCATTCTTAATTCTGTAATTGTAAGAGTTCTTATAGTGAGTCATATAGAAGGAATTTATAGTATAAGACTCACTTTTAGTCTATGCATTGTAATGTATAAATCTATCTTTTTTTTTTTTTTTTTTTTTTTTGCGGTACGCGGGCCTCTCACTGTTGTGGCCTCTCCCGTTGCGGAGCACAGGCTCTAACACGCAGGCTCAGCGGCCATGGCTCACGGGCCCAGCCGCTCCGCGGCATTTGGGATCTTCCCGGACCGGGGCACGAGCCCGTGTACCCTGCATCGGCAGGTGGACTCTCAACCTCTGCGCCACCAGGGAAGCCCTAAAGCTATCATTTTAATGAAGACTAAAAATAAGAAAGTTTAGATAGCTAACAAAAGATGTCCACATACAAAAAGAATTATCAGCTGCTTCTTCTTAAATGAGAACTTCACATTTTCAAAAAAACAAGTTTTCTTTGTGTATAAGAGTTTTGTTTCTTCTCAGTTACAAAAGAAATTGGATGACCATCATCTGGAAAATAAGTTAAAATGGAGGAGTGGCTCTGCCAATACAATATCAGAAAAATAAAGGACCTGTTTTATTCCACAAGTGAATTGAAATACAAGAGTATATTAATATAGAAACATAATTTTACCACAGTCCTATTACTCTCTGAATTGGAGTATCTAAAACAAATTGGGGGATCCCTATCTAGTTATAAGAATATAGGAAGATTGATTCTGGAAGAGGATTGCCTCTTTACTGATATATTCTGCATAGATTAAAGAATAATTTAGTCATGGATAATATTTAATGATTGCAATGCTGTGTGTTGAATATAAAACATCAATTTATAAAATCAGCTATTGCTGCACCTTCAATAACAAAGCCTTAATTATTTATTCAGATTGATTAAATTTAGTTGAGCTCTTAATCTTGATCATTCTGGCAACTTGGTTTTGGTGAATATTTTGAGAAAAAAATTCATTCAAATTACACCATGAGTTTCAGGTACTGATAATTTAGTAATATTTCAATATACTCTTGAGGTGTTCTTGAATACTCTTAGAGCTGATGATAGCTAGGTTGGTGGATAGGATGCTAGAAATTACTTATTCAATCAGAGTAAATCTGGCATTGAAACATAACGTAATGAAACGCTGAGTAAGTCAACTCATGACTCCAAATGTCCTCAATTATAAAATAATAGTGTTGCATTTCACAGTCATTCAGCCTCATTTCAATTCTTGTATCATCATTTTGGGGAGTGGTGATTTTATTAAATTGGCATGTAAAACAAAGAATTTAGAATGTCTTCCACAGAAGCTTTCAATTTAGCTCAAGACAAGCATTGAATATACACATAAAATGTAATTCAATGTCTGTGTTAAATCTAGAGACTCAAATCTTGTATGTCCCAGAAGCGTATGGACCTATGACTCATGTATTGTCAAATTCTGAACCACAGTAATGCTTTGTATCAACTGGTAGCTGCAGAAGTGTTCCCTGTGGTCTCTGGATGGAAGAGGCAATCAAACAACTGGGTCTGAACAGTCTTCTAAGAAACAAATCAAGGAGCCTCATTAGCAAGGCTGATGGTTGCCTTTTACATTATCTTTAGAATGAACAAAACCCTTGGGCCTGATTGGCAATTTCTTCTTTACCTCCCTCCCCTTCAAGGCTTTCCACAAAACAATTCCCAAAAGCCCCAAATGTATTCCTCATGCAGAAAGATGACTGGAAAAACCTTTGCAAGCTTCATACAGAAAAAGACAAGAATTGTAAAACCATTAACCAGTCATAACTAAAGTATTAGGAATATAGTGAAACTCTCCTTCACCAAACTGAAAGGCCATATGAAAAAAATTTTATGTACTTGTAGATATCCTTTTTATTTATGACATATAAATTCAAGTCTTTCAAGGAAAAAATTCAGTCAAGTGAGATCCATTGGTAGTTTGAGTTCAAAGTCAGTGAGCAAATGGAAATCATTGCAGCATCTCTTTCATTTCCCTAGTGGACATTAGACCACTCAGAATGTGTCACATAATTTACAGTCCCTTGATAGTAATTGAATATACACATTGAGAGTGCACTGGCAGAACACTTAAGGAAGATTGAGTGTATGAGGACCTGCTTATGTTATTTTTGGCTCTACCCTGGTTTTCGCTTTCAATTTTTTTTTTCTTGAGATTAATTTCAATTTGGTTCTTCCATCCTATCCAAACAAAAGCTTTGGGAAAAGAGATTAGCAGCGTCAAAGACATTGTAATTTTTAGTTTCAGAGACATTATGATGTAACGACAGAAGGACAAAATTTACCATAAGTAACTTACCATGAGTAATTTTTAACCTACAAGAGTAGTAGAATTAAGCAATCAATGAGAAAGATGACTTTTGAGCTGTTTCCTAAATGTAGAGTGGGATTTTCTAAATTTTAACTTAATATTTCTATTTTAATATTTAATATATCCATTAATATGGAAATGAGATAACTTTGTAGTTAAAAGTGTGAGATATAAAAATTGTTTTCTTTTTAACACTAATAATTCTAAATCTTTGTATTTTTTGTGTTCCAATACATTAAAAATTTTTAGTCATATTTTATAGGAAGTCATTCTTTAAATGGTTTGTTTGCCATGCAACATGGAATCTTCCTGGGTAGTAACTTTGAATATTTAAGAGGCTACAGATAAAGTAGTAAGGATTTCAACTTGATTTTATAAAGACTTCCAAGTATTCCAAACATGTAATAGGGATAATGGGATCTGACAAAAATGGCTATTTGAAAAACAGCTTTTATTTTCTTTTTTCCTCCCCATTCCTTCATCTCTCTCTCCGTGTCCCTGTCCCTCTTGTTTTTTTCCCTTGTAGTGTGATACCCACCAAAGATCGTCCAATCGACCTCTATTTTCTCACACGTGTGAGTCAAACTTGATGTGGCACTCATTGAGACCAAGTTAATTTTTTCTGACCACTAAGATTTACTTTAATAAATTGCTTTTTTCATTTGATTGAAACAAAGATGTGGAATTAATGATAGTTAACAATAAAGTGTTCATCAGTGAATATTTTCCCATGCTGAGGCTAAATGAGAACATATGCAAGTAATTTAATTAATAACAACTTAAATTTATTTGAATATTTGTAAGGGAAAATTCCTCTATGCTAAAAGATTTACAGGCCTTTCAATTTCAAGAATACTATATACATAAAAGTTATTTTTTAAAGACACAGTATTCCTTTTTCCTTTCCTGCTACTTAATAGGTTGATAATCATGTGTTCAACGGTAATTTTTTGCCTTTGGAGATAAGATAAAACAAGATGAAAACACAGACCCTTAAGATTAAGAGATTACAAAAGCAATCTTATTTCATTTACCTATTTACTTTCTCCATTATCTTCATTGCTTACTTTCACTTTACTCTTGTTTTTTTTTTTTTTCTGATCTCCCTTACCCTTCTTATCTTTGAAATCTTGCTTAATCTCTTTTCCTTCTAAATCAACCTTTTTATTTTTCCTTCTACTCAAGTTTTTTGTGACTCTTGTTAAACTTCTGTCTCCAAACCAAACCTTATATAGTATTGTATGTGACATAGTACCATATTAAATAATTTTACACATACTTGCTTTCCATAACATAATTGATGTTTCTATGGTAGTTGGAAGGTGTTGTTAGTGATATGATTTTATGCATGCTATTCATATAGAATCTATACAATAAAAAAATAAGACTAGAAAGTTCTGAGAAAATGTCATCACCCCCTCAAACTTTTTTTTTTTTAAACAAAACCAAATTCTCCTTTTTAATCATGTTCATTTTGCTTTGGTCGGATTGACATCACACATTACTGTCTTTAATAAAATATTAATGTATAATGCACACTATAAAGTTGAAAAGTAGTCCCCGTCTCCCTCTCTCCAATCTTTGGAAAAACTGTGCTACCTTATTTGTAGAGATTTGCAGTGAAAATCAAAGATGGAGTAGACTTTAAACTAAGTTAGTATTTCCATCCTATTTCCTATTACTTACATTAGACAGATTGGCTCTTTCCATAAAGCCATGACGATGAGCCAAAGGGGAATCATGCAGAAGTGGGTAATACAAATCCTAAATATAAAATATCCATAAAAAAAGAATAAACTTTTGTTCAGATAAAACAAAAATAAACTATATTTTATAAACTATTTTATATTTATGTAAAAAGAAAAAAAATAAAAATAAGAAAAAAGTTAGTTATTTTTAGCACAATGATATGATGCCTAAAGGCTTTTGTCAATGATGTCAACTTTGTTGAATGGAAAACACTGAACTGACAAGTGACTCTGTTTCTGTCAAATCCTACGTTCTACTAAAATGTCGTGTGACTCTCATATTACTCAGACCTTCTTCTCTAATCTATTATGAAATATAGAGACTCTCAGGAAGAAACTAAGAGAGAAGTAATAATAGCACATTAGATGAAAGGCAAGGGTAGGCTTCCAAACATTTTATAGAGTAAAACTTCAGTTAACTCTGATTGAATCAGTTCACAAATCTCAAATGTACAAATGAACATATTATTTTTTTATTTTTTGTGTTGAAGTATAGTTGATTTAAAATATTGTGTTAATTTCTGCTGTACAGCAAAGTGATTCAGTTATACATATATATGCATTTTTATATTCTTTGTCATTATGGTTTATCATTAGGATATTGTATATAGTTCTCTGTGCTATATAGTAGAAACTTGTTGTTTATGCATTCTATATATAAAAGCTTACATCTGCTTTTATCACAGATGAACATTTTTATACTAGATTTCTTCTACCAAGCTAAACTTATACATCATATATACAATCTTTGTTAATAGTAGAATATGTGAAAATATGAAGCAGGGTTCATGAAGGTGAACCTAAATGCAACAAGAAAAATAAAACCAAAAATAAAATATGGAGCACAATAGTAGACATTACTATGGCAACACCTGGTTCCTAGTAAGAAGTTAGTGACCACTGAGATTTTTCTGAGCACCCACATGCTTTTGTTCTTTCACTCACCTAATCAATAAATATTTACTGAGTATATATCACTCTAGATAATGGGAATTAACAGATCATGGTTCCATGCTCTTGTCTTATGATGCTAAATGTATTTGCAAAATAACAGAAGAAAATCACCCAGGGACTAAAATTATTTTTCAGTTATTAATTCTTTTTGGAGTACATGTGAAGTGAAGGGGTCAATGTTATTGTCATGTAATGTTATTTGCATTAAGATTCCTAAAAGCAGAGAATTTAATTCGAAGATCTATGGGAGAGAAGGCCTCACTCTCAACTTAGTGACATGGCTTATTTTTTCACTTTGTCTAAATATAACTTTTTTCTTGTAGTGGTAATCAGAAACAGTATGAAGCACAGACAGTACATTATCAGCTTTAATTTGGGCATGGCCATGCTTCAGGGAATTAAGTGGCTGTAAATTATAGCAGTATTTTAACATTTGTATAAAGACAAATGATATGTGCTCGTCTGTTCTAAAATTTTAAATTTCACAGGAAAAGTGGTTGAATAAGAGTTACATATAACCCTATGAGCCTGAATTTTTGGTATTCAAATATGTGGGAATGCAGAGTGAACATATTCTAATCAATATACCATCATTCACCTCTTCCTGTCCACTTTGCTACTGATTGGCAATTTTCTCTTCTAGATGCTGAAAATCACCTACTGAGTCCTATGAAAGACTGTTAGGGGGCCAGAGACATGGGGTATCAGGTCTACTACCCACTGTTTCATGCTTCTCATCACTGTTAGTGTAAGTGATCTTTCCAGAGAACACTGAGGCTTATTAAGCAAAACTCAGTTCTCTGAAACTACAGGTAAAGGACATACAGGCATAACTGAGGTGAAGTATTGGGTTACAGACAGACACCTCACCTGGAACTTAAGAGAGTGTTTTGGATCCTAAATGGTAACCTTCAAGACATTGTGAGTAGAATATGCCACACACACACACACACACACATATACACAAGTTACATAAAGTTAAGTGTTTCATCCTAGAAATAAAAGTAAAAAATAATAATTTTAGTGATAAATCAGAAAACTCAAAGCTAAGTAAACACTTTCAGTAATAAACTTATAATGTTTCAGGTACTCTTTAGATAACTAACTTTATTTTCACAACAACTATATATTTGGTAGTAGCATCATTGTCATCTACAGATGAGGAAACTAAGAAACAGGGAGATTAAGTAATATAGGTAAGTATACACAACTTGTGTTAAATTAATTAAACAAGGAAACCATTAGACTGAGGTGGCTTTAAAGCCTAGATAAGCAAACCAAAACCTAAGCCTGAAATGCCTCAGGGTTAGGAAGTCAAAACCCAAGGAAAACCAATCACAAGCAGTCAATTAGGCTTTCCCAAATAAGGCAACCTACTTGAGCCATAGTCAAGCAAATAATTTCCTTTCTTTGCTCTGCACCTTCTCTATAAAAGTCTTTTCCTAGCTCATGTCCATGGAGTGCTTCTAACAACTTCCTGTTTGGAGCTCCCCGATTAAGTCAAATTTATTCTTAAAAATTTTAATATGCCTCAGTTTGTCTTTTAAGCACTACTAATGCAAGACCAGAATTTGAACCTGAATAATCTGATTCCAAAATCTGTATGCCTAAGCACCACTGCCTGACAGTTCAACCTTATAGTAAAATTTGAGTCTTTATATTAAAGTGGTGGAATGACCTAAGACAAATACTATGCTGAAAGAATTTGCATACTACTTGGGTGAAAATGAAAAATAATTTGAATATCCATAAAATCTGCGGATATAACTACAAGATTCAAGACCTTGAGTAAAGTAAATGAAATAAAAATAATTATATTTTAAAAAGATGATTCTAATAAATTTAGACTATAAAAGAAGGAAATCACTGGGAAGTATTTAACAGAAAAGGGAAAGTTCATACTAGAAGTTCATCAAATAAACAGTTCTCTATCTCAAGAACAAATTATACAGGCACACAGAAAAGGCAAAAAGAGTAACAAGATACTAAATTGGCTACAATCAGAGACCTGAAAGTCAAATTGAAAAGCCACAAAGAGTGGAATCCAAGCCAGAACCTGAAGGAAAAAGCACAGTGAGAAAGACTTGGCAAAAAGCTAAATGAGAAAGGTGATGCAACCATAACTAAGGCATAGTCATAGCACACATATCCACACCAAAAACAAAGAAACCTTAATACAGCAATAACAAATTATCTAGCTGCTAAAATTACTTGGTGTACAGCCTCAATTATTTACACCCTAATTTAGAAATTATCATAGCTGAAATGATATTGCATTGAAATTTACTTTTTTTAAAAATTATTTTTTTAAAATTTTGCCTGCGTTGGGTCTTTGTTGCTACACGTGGGCTTTCTCTAGTTGTGGTGAGCAGGGGCTACTCTTCCTTGCAGTGCACAGGCTTCTCATTGTGGTGCCTTGTCCTGTTGTGGAGCACGGGCTCTATATACGTGGGCTCAGTAGTTGTGGCATGTGGGCTCAGTAGTTGTGGCTCACGGGCTCTAGAGCACAGGCTCTAGAGCACAGGCTCAGTAGTTGTGGTGCATGGGCTTAGTTGCTCCACAGCATGTGGCATCTTCCCGGACCAGAGCTCGAACCCGTGTTCCCTGTGTTGGCAGGCGGATTCTCAACCACTGTGCCAGCAGGGAAGTCCCTGAAATTTATTTTGACTCAGCAAAACTTTTGTCATCATAAGGAAAAAAAAAAAAAAAAAAAAAAAAAGGTAAACATTTAAGAAGAAACTTTAAATATTCTAGGAAACCTATTTAAGAATTAACAGTTGGGGCTTCCCTGGTGGTGCAGTGGATGAGAGTCCACCTGCCAATGCAGGGGACGCGGGTTCGTGCCCCAGTCCGGGAAGATCCCGAATGCCGCGGAGCGGCTAGGCCCGTGAGCCATGGCCGCTGAGCCTGCGCGTCCGGTGCCTGTGCTCCGCAACGGGAGAGGCCACAACAGTGAGAGGCCCGCGTACTGCAAAAAAAAAAAAAAAGAAGAAGAATTAACAGTTGGTATGCAAAATTAAAACTGAATGAACTACTTAATTAACAGAGTCTCATTTGTTAAGCTGAAGTCAAGTGATAAGTTTAATGAAAAGCACATCTATACTGGAGGAGGGAAACTCTATTTGCGTCTTTTCATTAAGTCAGACAGAACCTAATCAATGAATATGTGTGACGTATTGCTGTATAGATCTGATTATATGCTTCCTGGATTTGCTAAAATGCTGAACATTTTATTCTGATCTTATACTATAACAATTGAAGAGCAAGAATGGCTGTCTATAATTCAAATTCAATTGTCTTTAAATTCTAATCTCTAAATAGTCTCTCTTAAATAGAAGCCATTGATTCAGTGATCTATAGTTAAATCAGTGACATTCAATCAATATCAGAGTTTAAGGGTTTAACCAGGAGTTCTCCAATAAGTTCATGTCAAGTACACATCTTGAATACTGCCCTGTCTATATTTTTAAATTATTTCAAAATCTTGAATTTGCAATCTGTGTGATTCTACAGGTCTTAGGCATGAGAATTTGCCTGCGGGAATGGGGGAAGGAGAGCATGAACCTTGGTAGCTAAAAAAATATGATGCTCCAGGTTTGTTTTTCCTCCCCTAACATTTTTCTCTTTGGTATGATGAAGGGCAGATCAACATTGATTGTAAAAACAAACACAATTAGCACTAAAGCAGCATATGTTAACACTGCTGCAGCCCGATGATGAATGAGCTGTAAGTGATGCCAACACCTGTTCTTGACTATGGTGCGTGACACCCAATCCCAGTGGAGTAATGAGTGTGCAGACACACTGGTGCACATTTCATTGATTACAGTGGTTTATGGAGGAGTTCTGGTAGCATCCTCTCTCTCAGTCTCGTTCTGATTACTTCTCTGTTCGTTCATTCATTCATGCATAACTTCACTGTCGGCATTGAGCTATGTATATTCAGATATAAGTGAATATAAGCTACATGGGACAATACTAGGTTACCCCAAGTCCTGGGTGACTAGAAGTATGCTTCTATATCAAAATAGTCAACTTTAAATCACCATTGTTAAGTTATCTTATTTGGGTCTGAAGTTGATTGAAATTATCAGGCATCTCAACTAGATTGATTCTGAGAGTGGCTGAAGGGGTTTTGAGTTGCACTGTTTTATAAATACAATCTTAAAATGAGAGTAGCTGAACATATGTGATAGTGTGTTATAATTACTATATAAAATACTTTACATAAGCATGCAAATTTCTATGTAATGTGTCAAATAATTATATAGTTTTGATATTATCTTCCAGTATTGTTTCAGCAAAGAATAAACGATGTATCTATGTGGAACTTTAATACCATGTAATGATCTTTGTAATGTTACATATGGTTCCATGTCCCATAAGACAATTCTGTTAATAGGGCTAAATAATGTGAATTACTTATTCTGTCCTTAATTTTTACCTCATTTTATTTCTGGTCACCCCCCTTTCTCTTTGCTTTGAAACCTAGACAAAAATTTCTTTCTTGTCCTAAAAATAATTCCTTTACCTGTAGTTAGATCATCCCTACCTGGAGGGACTCATATTTATATGACTTCTTCCTATTTTTTAAACTCTGTTTTTACTTTCCAACTGACAGTTTTGCTCTGTCTCTAAATTTATTCAGAGCTTTCCATTCTTAAAGAGAATTTTGTTTCCAATTCTTGCTCCTACGTTTGATATTTCTAAAAAAAAATTTATTGAAGTGTAGTTGATTTACAATGTGTTAATTTCTGCTATACAGCAAAGTGACTCAGTTATACAAATATATTCTTTTTTGTATTCTTTTCCATTATGGTTTATCACATAGCCCAGCCAATAAGACCCTGCTTGACCTGACCCTGCCTATTTCTCCGAGCTCATCAGCAACCATGTCTCACCTAGCTCATTCCTGCCTCTGACACTTGTTATTCCCCCTTGCAATGCTTTTCCCTTGGATTCTCACTTGGCTGACATCTTCTTATCATTCAGGCTCTATTGAAACATCCTTTTCTCAAAGACATCTTCTTTGATTCACCCCCTTTCCTTGACTCTTATATTCCTGCTTTATTTTCTT
The DNA here is from genome assembly GCF_000442215.2 of Lipotes vexillifer. Classification (NCBI taxonomy): domain Eukaryota; kingdom Metazoa; phylum Chordata; class Mammalia; order Artiodactyla; family Lipotidae; genus Lipotes; species Lipotes vexillifer. The sequence goes on from NW_006780914.1 coordinate 2,296,634, forward strand.
CATATCACTATCTAAAATTATCTTCTCAATATATTTGTTTACTTGCTTATTATCATCTATCTTCCACTAGAACCAGGTTCCATGATGACCGAGACCTTGCCTGTCTGATTCATCATTTTGGCTCACTGCTTGGTACATTATAAATTATTATTAGCTATCTGTTAAAATGCGTTCATAAATGAGGCTAGAGGCAGTAGCCATATCACAAAGAGCTTTGTATATCATGTTGTAGAGACAGAATTGTATCCCAAAGGCTACAGAAACCATCAAGAGATGGTAAGTAGAAGAATGGCATTTATGAAAACTTTAGAAGACGTGCCTGAGTTAGCACTTGAAGAGCAGGTGAAATTTGAAAGAAGGGAGAGGTACATTCAAGTGAGACATCCTAGAATGATAAGATGGTCAATGATACCATAGGGATGATGTGTGTTTGTGATATAGTGAGTGAGTAGATGAGTTTACTTACTGCAGAAGTTTCCTTTAAGCTAGTAATGGTAGAAACACTGAAATGGTGGAGATGAATCACAGAGTGCTATTTTGCTTGGCAATGTGATTTGGAATTGTATTCTAACAAGTGCTGTTCTTTGAAAAGTAGAGATCAACTGGAAATCAACATGATAGAAATCAGAAGAAAAATCATCCTTGACATGTCAAAATCCTTCTGTTTCTTTAGAGCCCAGCTTAAGGACCGAATCCTTCATATGGCCCTTTCTTATGAGAGTAATAGAAGGATATTCCTAGATGCAGTCTGGTCCATTCCTTTCATTTTACAAGAACTCAGATCCAAGGAGATAGTGACATCCCCCAGATCACAGATAATTAATTTAGAGTTAAGACCTGTAACATATATTCAGAAGATAATATTCTTAAACTGATAATATTCTTAAACTGAACTCCCCAAATTTAAGCCAGCGTTCAAATAATTTTTTTTAAACAGTCCCATTTCCCATCTAAAATTTCTCAGTAAAAGTTATAGCAACAGTTTTAAAACTGCTTTACTGGGTGATTTTGAATTTTATTATATACTAGGCATTCTTTCTGTGATAAACCTAATAAGCATCTTATTCATAGAGGAAATATAGGGATATTAATCTAGGCATATCTGTCAAACTAAAGTATCTTTGCTCTTTTAAAATCTTTATGGGGATAATAAATAATTCTGATAACAAATATTGGCTATGGAAAATTGTTAGGACCCACCCACACTGTGTAAACAAATATTACAAAACCAACGTTAATGTTTATATTTGCAATTTTTAAAATTTTATTGGAATACCTGTGAAATATACAGTAAGAAAAGACTCAAAATACAACATTCTTCCATTTCATTTAAGGGAGAAAAAAAGGACATATAAAAAGCACTATTACAAAAGCAAAGGGCTTTTGGATATATTTATTAAGTGTAAAGGAATTTCTTGACAATGAACGTCTGCATGTCCTCTAACCAGCAGTGTCCAATATAAATTTATACAATCTATAATGTATTCTAATGCTCAGTTTAAATTCTCATGCAAAAGAGCTAAATGGATTAATTAAAGACATCAAAAAATCTCAAGTTTAAAACAGATGAATACCACAAGTTATTTGAAATCTTTCCTTTAAACTATCATTTTAATTAAAGATTAAAAAAAATTTTTGTTTTCCAAGTTTGCTCTGTTTCATCAGTTTGTTATTTGGTCCTTCATATATTTTTTTTTCCCAAGGGTATATAGTTATGGTTTTAAATTTAATTTGGGGCTTCTGAGTTTCTTTGCTACATTAACACAGCTAGTTGTAGACATGTGATAATCAGTATGCAAAGGTTGGAACTCTTTTGAAAAGATTGAAAATCCCTTTATAAAAATTTGCTTTGGAGAAAAAAATGATTATGCCAGTTTTAATAGCATGAAGTGAATGCCTCTTCTTTCTTCTGTTTAGTGTGATCCTCCCTTTCTTCAGTGTCATTTTTGCTAAGTGCAAAGACAGTACAACTGCCTCAGTCAGTTTGGGCTGCTATAACAAAATACCAAAGACTGGTTGGTTTGAACAACAGTCATTTGTTTTTCAAAGTTCTGTAGGCTGAGAAGTCCAAGATCAAGATGCTAGCAGACTCAGTGCCTGGGGAGGCCTTCTTACTGGTTTGCAGGCAGGTGCCTTCCTTCTGTATCCTCACCTGGTGGAGAGAGAGAGAGGGCTCTTCATCTTCTTACAAAGACACTAATCACATCCTCAAGGGCTCCATGCTCAGGACGTTATTTAAACCTAATTACCTCACAAAGACCCCGCCTCCAAATACCATCAACAAGGCGATTAGGGCTTTAACATATAAATGAGGAAGGAGGTAGTTTGGACAAATATTCAGCCTATAGCAAGAACTAAGCACATACTTTAAGTTTTCTAAGTGTTTTGGATTTTTCTTTCAGTTTGAACTTTATGTGAGGTGTTGAACCTTGTCCCCAAGAGCCTGAGGACTTTGCCACTAAGTGACACTACAGGCTCAGCTAGCCTACTCTGGGTCTGATTCTAATGGAACACTTCTGCTTTTATCCTTTTTTATATTGGGATTTCTAGTAACATATTATTTAAGCAAAGAGTTCTATTATTCAAGTTAAATGAAACCAACATTTGAAAACCACTGGTGTAGCCGGACTTACAAGAACTAGGCAGTAGTGCCTCATCTGGGATCCGATCTGTCCAGCTTTTCCATCCAAGGCTGTGTGATCTTGGGCTCATCTTAGAAGCTCTAGAAGCCTATATCTTTCCCTTTAATCAGACTCTCTCATAGAGCTGCTAGAGGTGTAAATGTCTATGCACTTCAGATTGACCTAAAGAAGTCTGCAAGGTGGGTATTTGTAAACCCTGGCATTTTAGCCATTTCATCAGTCCTTTATTTTTGTAAGGCAAATGACTGTGTTGAAAATGAAAATGGGAACTGAGTCCATCATTGTTTTAGTATGTGGCCTGACACAGAATAGATGCTAAATAAACATTTTGTAAATGGATTTTAAAAATGAACAAATGCAGTGGCAGTAAAAATGGAGAGTGGGGAATAAATATAGGCTTCTGGACTTAAAATGTCACTGATAGTTGGATATCCCCAAATGGCTAAGAGGCGCTTTCTTGATGTCTCACAGGCTTCTATTCCAGGGGTATCACAGCTGCCGAGAGGTTAACAGGCCTATGCTCCCTTGGGTTTTGGCAGTAGAGAGAGGATGTGTTGGGGAAAATGGCCCTTGAGCAGAGCCCTTTTGGAGCTGCGGTTAGAGGATCTGTTTATCTACTGGTTAAATATGAGTGGGGAAAGAGCAACGACTTTGATAAACCAGGACAATGGTATGAAGTTTGGATATACCTGAAAAATGTCTTAGACTATTCAATGTGCATCAAGGGAGTGTTCCATCTAGCTGATGATTTTTACTGCCACGTATAGTGTAAGGGATATCCATTCTCAGAGAAGACATATCTGTCTTTTGTGGGCCATGCGAGTGTGTCATAACCCTAGGAGTACTTCTGAGATGGCAGTTGGCTTTCTGGCCCTTCCCTGGGAGTAGAATCTCCTCCAAACTCTGGCCTTTGTTCTTCTGTCCTCTGTTTGGCGTTCTGCCTCACTTGCAACTGAAAGAGTGAGCGTCTTCCTTAAGCCCCAGCCTCTGATTTCAACATGTGTCCTAACTATTCCTCCTACTTCTTTGTCAGTTGTATTGATTCTATATTGCGGGCAACCAAATCATTCATATTTTAAGCCCTTTCCATGACAACATCACATCAGATAAAACTAAGGTCTGAGAACTTGTGGTTTTTAATTCCTGAAGTGGCATGAGCTTTGAACCTCATATTGTGTAGAATATGTCACATTCACCTTCTTGATAATTTAATCCTCAACAGTAGACACTATACCAGACATTACTAAATCATTCCTATTTTTGGTTGCATGTTACTTCTGCTTAATGCTACAGTCTAAGTTATCTTCCACTTTTCTCCTTTTCCAAGTCCATATAGCTGTTTTGGAGTTAAACTCATTATTCACTAGGATTCCAAGTAAAATTCTCTCCCCCAAATAACAGCATATATCCATTGTATCACATTTTCATCTTTACCTTTGCAGGTTCTCATTAAATTCTTCTAACAGCCATTGGTGGCTGGTATCATCACCATCCACATTTTATAGATGAGGTAAAGGAGACCTAGGGAGTTTGGATGGCTTATCCCATATTCTTCTGATAACAAATATTAGCTATCGAAAGTTACTCGGGGCCACCTATGCTATGTTACCAACTGTCACAAAACCAGCATCAGGGTTTTCTATTCACATTTTTAATCTTTATTTTATTGGAACATCTGTGGAATATAAGGTAACAAAATGCTCAAAATAGAACTTAGCAGAGTGAAGATGAGACTGTTCATCAGCTCTAAAGAGCATTCGGGTGCCCCGTCTTCTTCTGCTGCTCAAGCAACCTTTCCCTGATAACTGACCAGCTCACTCTCACTTTCAAAGAGCCAGTTCTTTCCCCAGAAGAAAAAAATCTTTCAGTATAATTTCTACACTGACTACCTGTCTTTTTCCATATTTAGATATAATTTGTGCTGCTAAATAGGGTTGCGCCCTAGCCCTTCAGACTAAACTCTGAATTTCAAATAGACACTTTGTTTATAACTGCTGTAAGTCATCAGTTCTGAGGATAAAGAGACTGGTTATTTTAAGTACAAAAAAATTTGGTAAACAGACAAGAGAGAACTTTTCCTTCTTTATTTAATGCCCATGGACGAAACCTCAGGATGCTGCCATTTGAATTTCACTGCCATTCTGTCATAACCTTCACCAGATGAGCTTTCTGAGCTTGTTGGTGAATGAAGATTGGCACCCCAAGATCGTAACCACCGGGTCCTTAGATGGCGGACTGCCAGCACCACTTCTGAGGTGCCCAGGGTTTGCGGGACTCGACTGCTTTCCATTCCTCATCCTTAGTGGGTTTCCTCCTTCACCACCTCTGAGAAAGCCACAGTGTCCAAAAGAAGGAAGCGGTCCATCATCAACAGTCAGGGGACTCTGCAGCCTCTCACCACTTTCCCTCCACCCTACCCTCAATCTGTGAGTCAAGGATACAGAATTCAAAAAAAAAAAATCTTCCACTAGACCAAGTCCTGCCTATGCTTTTGGCTTTTCTACATGCTGTTACCCTTTTGGAGAAAATATTCCTTTCCATTTCCCCCTCTTTTCACCCTGCTCCCAAACTTGTGTCCTTCCAAGTGGTGAACCAAAGCTATATAGTATGTGTTAACCTATGACTTCGTCTATCACAGCATTATCTCGCCTTGCTTCAGAGAAAAAAAAGCACTTGTTCATATAGAATACATGTGTACCAGTTAGCATTCTTTGTGATTTTTTTATATGCATGTGCATGATAGGTATATAGGTGTGTGTGTGTGTATATATATATATATATATGTATATATATATCCACAAAAATGTGTATACAAATACATATGTGTGTATACACACACCATACATGCAAATATATAAGTTCATATTCATCTTTGATTGTGTTAGGTGGACAGTTATTTTAGCCTCCCCTTCCAGAGTCTAACTTGTGGTAACATTTTTCATTCCAGGACAGAATTATAACAGCCTGCCTATTTAGTTCAATGTCATTCCAGTTGTTGAGTGAATGGCACTATTCTTTTTTTTTTTAATAAATTTATTTATTATTTTTGGCTGTGTTGGGTCTTTGTTGATGCGCATGGGCTTTCTCTAGTTGCAGCGAGAGGGGGCTACTCTTCGTTGTGGTATGTGGGCTTCTCATTGTGGTGGCTTCTCTTGTTGTGGAGCACCGGCTCCAGGCACACAGGCTCAGTAGTTGTGGTAAGTGTGCTCTAGAGCGCAGGCTCAGTAGTTGTGTGTGGCGCACGGGCTTAGTTGCTCACCAGGGAAGTCTGAGAACGGCACTATTCTGACTTCATGCTGGTGATTTGAAGGTTTAACAATAACTCAGCTACACCAACTGTTTTATTCTGTTTATTTTGTATTACCTCAAAACTAGAAATTGGAAAGTTAAAAAGGCTAAGAGATAATAGAGAGGGATGTGATAACCATTTCTGGATACATGAATATGTGGATCCCTACTATGGAGAGACTGGGTAAGATGGAGCCAGGAAGTGTGCTTAGAAAGAATAGAATAAAATTTAGAGGCAAAGTCTGGATCCTTCCACCTGTTAGGAAGAGGTCAGGAATTAAAAGGCCCTTGAACGCATTTCTTCTATATAGTTCAGATGTAGCCTAAGAAAGTTGCAGTAAATCTGAGAACAAAGAATATTATCCTAAAATAAATACTGAGGGAGAGACTGAATAAATGTATAGGTCTTAGTGAAGGTAACAATAGGAAATATTTGAGTGAACACTATATTATAGGTAATACTATTAGGCTTGGGAAGTACCAGGATGACTAAAATATTGTTCTAACCCTGAGAAAGCTCACATTCTGGTGTGGGAGAAAGAGAAATAAATCATCACAATCCAGACATATGACCCAAATTCTTGAAAATATTGCACAAGAGCCATTAACTTGCTGGGGAAAGTGGCAGAATTCCTTCCAGAAAAGAGTTATATTGACCCTTCCTGTGTGTGACGGGAGGAGCTGGGGCAGCACCCTGAAGAAGACTTCCCTTCCTCCAGATGCCAGAATTCCATGGTTTTCTTAACCAGACGTTTTTCTTATAAATGCAATTCAGAACAGCTATTTCTGCTTCTGCCTCCAAATCCTGATTGCTACTAATTTTAAATACTTTTCCTAGAACATCATTGTTCTCTCAGCTATTATTTACGTATTATTTCTCTTGGCTTCTATCCAATTTCTGTTTTCTTCTACCCATTAAAAGCAGAAGGTGATATCTTATCAAATAATTTATTTTTGAAAACACTTGCAGAGATTTAAACAGTTCTATATACGTTTTCTATCTTCATATTTATGATTTTTATTCATTTTCAGGGTGATTACATTTATCAAGTTATTAACTTATGTGTATCCTAGAGAATGTGTAATTTAGTTCTCCCAACCTTATTAATGAAAACTGTTCTTGGTAATATTGTTTGATGAAGACAATCAAGACATACTTTTGTCAAAGCATCTTTGAATTAGAAGTTCTTGTGGAACATGTGGCATACTTATCCAGGAATAACATTTATTCTGCCAGCATCTGTAAGAGGAATTTTTTCACTTTGTCCAAACACTCTGAACCCTAGTATAGAAAATGTCATTGAGGTGGACTTGTATACAAAAAAATAGAAAAAGATAGTTGAGGGAAAAAAAAAAAACAACAATAGGCTACATTATTTAAAGTTTTCTAAATAGTTAAGCATACATGATCCTTCTTTAATTGCAACTGATTTAAAGTTACATACCCTCTATGTAGTCCTAATTTTACTACTAATTCCTCCATTTAGAGTATTGATGAAATATTTAGCCAGGAGCTGCTGAGACACACACACACCCTCCCACACACATACACAGGCACACAGCTCATTGTTTCCTATAGATAGCTACGTGAAACTTGTTTCAGTGTTCCCAGATGGTCTTCTTTCTATGCCTAATGCCAGTTCTTGTGCTATGGTAATTTCCATTGAACTGACCATTTGCTTGCGTATAAGTTGATATATTTGATATATTCATTGCAGAAAATTCTCTCTGACTGCAATTGCTCAAAACACATTAATTGTATTCTGGTTTGTTTGGTGTCTTTTATTCCTATTAGCTACAAGAAAAAAAAATCCATTTATGTGCAATTTAAAGAGGACTGTCTCTTTTGCAGAGCTTCTAACTAACTTTTTATAGCAGCTGTCAGAGCCATGAAGAGAGTGATAACAGACATGAGAGGGTATATATCATAACTGCCTTGAAAATTAGAGGAAAAACCCCTCCATGTTCTAAGTGAAAAATCTTCCCACATTACCTAGGAAATAATCAGAGGGTAAATGACTTCTATATCTGGATAATTCATGTCCATATAAATGTATATTCAACTAGTTTAACTTTTTGAAAATCTAACATGACTATAGATTTTACCCTCTCAATTTTTATTGAAATGCTCTCAATTAGATATCATCTGTCAAAAAATAATGACAATAAAAATAAAGGCTTAGTACAAATCAGGCACTGTTGTAAATATTTTATATCTAAGAACATAATATAGAACCCAGATGATACCTAGTGAAGTATACTAAATGTATTGTGCTAAGTAATGTGACGAGTAATTTGATGAATTAAAAATAATATTTTAAACAAAGTTTTCATTTTTAAAACTAATATTTTTTATTATTGTCAAACAATTCTACTTTTGCGGGGTTACTATTGATTAATTAGTTTAGTTTAAATACTAAACTCTAGTTTCTAAGCTGAAATCTGTGTCAGTTCAGAGGACATGGCTATTCTTTGTGGCTAGGCTTTTCTATTCTAAAACCATGCCCACTTGTGTAACTAAGGACCCTTCTATTTAAAAAGAACAATTACTACAAGATGGAGTGCTTAAAGTGGAGTGAACTGTAGTGCTTCGTGCCTGATTGCTGCCATGTCTTAAACAAGAGATATTAAAAGAAATAAATGCCAGGTGGTCTCACGAGGACATTTTGACTTATGCTTTTGAACCTTTGGTACCCACATAACAAAACGACTGGTGGCTTTGATGTTGTTTCAACATGAGAAAATCCACAATTTTATTGTTTGCAAATGTTAGCCTCTTCCTCAAATACCCATTTTCTCTAATCATGAAGAATTCTTCCACAGTGAAATAGTCTTTTTATAAACTGCAAATTAAAATTTAGTATGTTTTTAGGATAATACCTCTGAACAGTAGAGCAGTGGAGAAAATTCTAAAGACTCTTTTCATTATTTTTCCCCTAAATCAAGACTTTGGCTACATAGAATTTAAAACATTTGGTTAGGAGAAAGTTAATAATAGTAATGTGTACTCATACTTTGTTCATAAAGTGCCTTTTAAGATAAATTTGTAGTTTACATTGACTAAATGTATTTATTTTCAGGGATAGACTTTCACCAAGGGTTTTGATTCCAGTTATCTGAAATACATGTATACAAAGTATAGATGGTATTTTTGTTAATTTATATTAAAATAACCTTTATAAAATGGTTCTTAAATAATTTCTTTTAAAAGTACACATTGTAAGACAACCTACAGACTGGGAGAAAATATTTGCAAATGATGTGACCAACAAGGGATTAATTTCCAAAACATACAAACAGCTCATACAGCTCAATATCAAAAAACAAACAACCCAATCAAAAAATGAGCAGAAGACCTAAATAGATATTTCTCTAAAGAAGACATACAGATAGCCAACGGGCACATGAAAAGATGCTCAACATCACTGATTCTTAGAGAAATGCAACTCAAAACTACAGTGAGGTATCACCTCACTCCAGTCACAATGCCCATCATCAGAAAGTCTACAAATAAATGCTGGAGAGGATGTGAAGAAAAAGGAACCCTCCTACACTGTTGATGGGAATGTAAATTGGTGCAGCCACTCTGGAAAACAGTATGGAGGCTCCTTAAAAAACTAAAAATAGAGTTACCATATGATCCAAGAGTCCCACTCCTGGGCATATATCCATAAAACATGAAAGCTCGAATTTGAAAAGTTACATGCACTCCAATGTTCAAAGCAGCGCTATTTACAATTGGCAAGACTTGAAAGCAAACCAGATGTCCATCAACAGAAGAATAGATAAAAAAGAAGTGGTATATGTATATAATGGAATAGTACTAAGCCATAAAATATTGTCATTTGTAGCAACATGGATGGACCTAGAGATTATCTTACTAAGTGAAGTAAATCAGACAGAGAAAGACAAATGTTATATGATACTACTTATATGTGGAAACTAAAAAATGATACAAATGAACTTATTTATAAAACAGAAACAGACTAACAGGCATAGAAAACTAATTTATGGTTACTAATGGGGGAGGAGGGGGAATAAATGAGGAGTTTGGGATTAACAGATATACACTACTGTATATAAAATAGATCAACAACAAGAACCTACTGTATAGCACAGGGCACTCTATTCAATATCTTGTAATAACCTATAATGGGAAAGAATCTGAAAAAAGAATATATATATATAACTTAATCACTTTGCTGTACACCTGCAACTAACACAACATTGTAAATCAACTATTCTTCAATTAAAAAAAAAACTCATTAAAAGCACACATTGTAAATGGATAAATGGTGAGAGTTTGAAGTAAGAACAAATTGTAAATGATTTTTTTTTTTTTTTTTTTTGGTTAGCCTAGGTGAATAAGTATATAGCTGCTAAAACTTTAAAGAAATACAAATTTTTAAGTAAAGGACTCCTTTTCCATCATAAAAAAAGAGATGTCAAGTGATAGATAATTTGCATTTTAAGGAACTGCTTTCCTCCCCCCAAATAGATGAATTAACATACACCAAAGAAAACGATCTCCTCTGTGTTCCAACGAGTATTTAGTATGTAGCTAAAAGTTGTTTTATTGAAATTGTTTTTAATGGGAGATTATAAATACTACCTTTCTGATTAGGACAAGAACAGGGGCTTTCAGTATCAAAGCAAGTTTTTCTAAATTGTGTTCTACCTAGAATTAGAACAGATATATCTAGGACAGATTTATTATTCTCTCTGGAATACAAACATATGATCTAAAATTTGACATTATCTCTTTTAACTTCGCCTTCCTCTCTTAAAATACCCTCTCTCCTATGTATGACGCAGGTAGCTTCCAAATGACTGTTTATCCATAAAGATTTCACAATGTACCATACTGTTTTACCATTAAGTATTTACACATCTCTATGCTAAACCTTGTGGTTGGGAAGCACTTTTAATAATATGTATTAGTACATAGAGACATGTATTTTAATCTTTTTTGTTTTCTTATTTTTGTTCTTCCTTTCCTTCCTTCCGTGTTTCTTTTTCTCTTCTTTCTTTCCTTTTTAAAAAATTTTTTAATTGTTGACTTTTCAATTAGCATCCCAAGGAATTCTGTTTCTGTGAATTTGTTCTGTATTTTTTTCATTTGCTTTGCTTCTCAGTAAGTCTTTTTAAGATACACTAACATTTTTGTTGTTTGACTTGAATTTTTCATGTTGAAAGTTGACCCAAATGTGATATATTAAAGATATAAAATTAAACTTTCATTCAGTGAAATTATATGTATGGATATTACATTTTTTTAAATATCATAAAACTTAATATAGCTTCATTCATTCTACAGTAGCCTTTAAAAATGCATTCTTTAATTAAAAAGAGAACATTTTAAATATGCCAATTAAAATGCTAAGCATCCTAAAATCTTAAGATGTCTAAATAATATTCAAGACAGTTTACATATTTTAAATTGCCGTAACTCTTCTCAAATTAATCATGGTTTAAAAATAGCCATTGTACTACTTTCTCTTTATACTTTGGTATGAAATTTTCACTACTGATAAATGTTTTACCATTTTAATTTGATTTCTCAGGTTGTCAGAATATTGCAGCCCTGAACAATATTCAGATTAGTCTCAAAAACTTTTTTCTAAGGAGGTGATGTATGAAAGTAAATGTAATTACTCAGATTTTAGATTTAATTGGTAGAAACATGTATTGGAATGAAACAGGAAAAAAGGCAGCCATTTTATGACCATTGTGTTGCCATTCCAAACACAAGTACGTTAAATATCATTATTTCAAGTAACTATATATTCTCGCGATTTGAGGATTAAACTTCATAAATTCTCCTATAGAAAAAAATAGTATGCCTCTGGTAATGATTACTCACCATTTGTTGGAAAAATGCATCATATTTCATGTACTTTAATTACTGTAGGGATTTTTACTCCTAGTAAAAAAAATCAAAATGCACTTAGGTTTCTAATATAATCACATGTCACTCACTGTACTATAGACAGCCCAAGTGCTGACTCACTTTATTATTGTTTTTTTCAAGGTTTTTTGTTTTTGTTTTTTATATGTTACATGAGCATTTGCTCATCACATTACATATTTTATTATGTTTTATTAATTGCCCAATATTCTATCATCTGCTATATCAGCGTTTAATCATTGTTATTGAACTATTAAAGGCTTTTGAGAAGATAATTATTTGACAAAGCGCACCCAATGGCAGAATTATCTGTGTTCACAGAAGAGATATTTTTATGATGGTGGTGTTTCATTCATTTAATTTATTGAGCACCTATTATGTGTCAGGTACTTTACTGGGAGCTGGCAATGCAGAACTAAAGGAAAAAGATGAAACTCCCTGGCATCGTGGAGAGTACATTTTAACAAAGGAAGTGGGTAGTGAACAATATAAGCAGGTAAATCACACAGCGTGTTAAATAATGAAAAATAATAAAGAGGAAAAAATAAAGCAAGAAAGTAGGGGCAGTACAGAAATGTCAGGGAGGGGATAAAAATTGTAGGCAGGGTAGCCAGTGAGGGGCCTTACTGAGGCACTAACTCTTGAGTAAAATCTTGGAAAAATGTGAGGTGCTAGTAGTGTGTATCAGAGAGGAGATCCAGGCAAGAGGAACAGAAGGCTGTTCCTTCACTAGTGGTGGCTGCCCACCGAAGGTTTGTACTTATCTTTCAAGTTAAGGAGTAGGAAGCAAGAAACAAACACTTGTTGCTCTGAGAAGAAAGAAAGCCTTACTTTGCTTTAACAAAACTGTTGTTTCTGTATTCTAAATAACATTACCTTAGATTTATCTAAGAATTCCAGGATTTTGAAGTAAAGTATTATTCCATTCTGACGGTCAAACTTTTACTGAAAGCTTTTTCTAGATACTATGACAAATAATATTTCTTCCACATGAGTTTGCTTGGTATCCTAGAGAGTGAAGATTAACTAAAATGGTGAGGGAAAAAAAGTGTAATAGCAACCTGGAGAGAGTTTGAGTGACCTTAGATGCATTCTTAGTAGAAGCAAGAACAATCAAATCCAGTATTTACCTCAAGACTCAGATAATTCTAAAACATTTTGCTTTCTAAATAGAGGAGGCTGTCCCAATTAAGTAAATTATAATCTGTATGGGAGGACTTGATTATAGAAAAAGGTTTTTTTTTTTTTTGACACTAGTAAATCCCCCAAACAAAAAATTATATTAGAATATACATTATGCTTTTTTTTTTGAAGGGTGTATAGTGTCTGTCATATGTTTGGCAATTCTGATCAAACACTTGAGAAAAGATAATCTTACTTTTTGTTAATTAAGGTGATTATAAACCAAAAATAATTATGATTATGTAAGCAGCCTAATTAAAGGGCAAAAAACCCCTTAATTAACATATGTCTGATTAAGAAATATAATGGCAGATATAAGTGGCTTTAACCTCAATCCCTGCTACAACCACAAAATACTTAGTTCTCAAATAAACAATCTGATGACTATACATTGACATTGTGAAATGACATATTGTTTTTGGTCAAGTATCATTTCTACTGATCCAGACCCTAATGCTGGACATTAACATGCTTCCACTTCTCAAGGTACAGAACTGTAATACGATGTGCATAGAAATCTCCACTCTTTTTAAGATCCAATTACTACCCAAAATTACTAAACAGTTCCAAAGTATTGATGTTATATAATTATATTGTATGGATGTAACGTGTTATGGCTGCCTTGTAGTAGGACCTCGAGATCTGTGAGGTAATGTTGATCTTAAAATAAAGTGGGCCATTATTTTACCAGCAAAATAAGTTTATTTGGGAAAAGGAGAGAACTGCAGTTCAGGACAAGCAACATATGGTGAACCATAGGCATGTCTGGAGAACAGAAGAGAGGGGCTTTCTTTTATAGAGGAAAAAGGGAAATTGGGGATGGCTGTGGCAGTTCTTCATTGGCTGCAGGTGGGGGAAGCTTGCTTGCTGGGTCAGGAAATCTTTCTTCCTGCTGGGATCTGCAAGCTGGGGTGAGTGATATGCATGAGAGCTCCTCCCAGGACTTCCAAGCTCCACTTTAAATGAAATTTATTTATTTTCACAGTACATAAATATTTCCAAACTACTACTAGATGTCTTGTATTTTATTTTCTTTGAAATTTATCTAGCGGTTTGTGTTCCTGACTTTCTCTTGCAGTGTTTCTTTTGTTTTAGTGTTAACATCATCACTTAAGTGACCACAACATCATCATTTAAGTGACCATTTCAAATGATTTAACCATATTATAAGAGCAATAAAATTCAGATTTCCCACTAACAAAATAGCTTTCCCCCAAAGAAGGTGACAAGAAAGGACATAGCTGTTCATGATTGTTTTTCTCCCCACTAATTTCTATTTTAAAAGAAGAGACATTTTCCCAAGGAAAGAAAATTTTCCAATAGATGATATTAATTTTAAAAGTTGACATTACAGTAACTACAGGGATCAGAAATGAAGCTGTTTTGGAAAAGCTCCTCTTTCCTCATAGACATCTCATTAAGCCAGTCCATCACGTGTGTGATAGGCTTAAAATTAGGTGAAGCAGAGATGCATCTGGTGCAGTTTTCAAATGTAGAACACTTGTATCACTAGATTTCTATTGGGATTTGTGTAACAATGCATCTTAACTCTCTCCTCTTAAATGCCATATTTCTCATTAGCACTTTCAAGGTTCTGATAACTCCTGTAGCAAAAAAAATCTGATTAACCTTCCTTAATCCATTGTTTACCAAACTTATTGGCTGAGGGAACACGTTTTCATATCAGACCAATTAACATATTCTGGGACTAGTGTTTCACAGAGCAAATACGGTTAAAATACCTTAGCAGTTGCTGCTAGAATGAAATCCATATCCAATTAACAAAGAGGTTTTCAGTTTTGTAAAACTCAGTGAACAGTTTAATACTGGCCTAGGAACCTGTTGGGCAATCTGAATTATTGATCTTTTGGAAGTGGGCAGTGGATAGTAATTGACTACTTAGAAAACAATACAGTCAACATATTTTAAGATCCAGCATCTTTGGAATTTGCCAGTACTGCTTTGGAGTGGGCAACTAAAATGCATATTTCATATTTCAGGTTCTATGAAAATACACTGAATTTAGGGAAAGAA
>NW_006780914.1:2311736-2343802 GCF_000442215.2 Lipotes vexillifer
AGGGAAAGAAGTGTATTGAGCAACATTTAACGGAACTGTTCTTAAATGTGAGATGGGTTAGTGTTTACACAACACATAATTTTCTGGGAGCTCCAAGGCTCTCTAAGCCCTAACTAACTTGTTCACATCCTATCACTCAGTGAACTTCCAACTCTGGAGCTCCTTGCCCTCTCACTTGAATTAGAGAATCAAAACAATCCTGTAATTTTCTATCCCATGACTTTGCTTAGGCTTTTTCTTTTCTACAAAACGCCTCTGTCCTTTATGCCTCAATCACTACCCATCAGAATTCTCTGCTGCCTTCAAACTAACTTGCCTCCCTGTTACCTTTCCTCATCTTTTCCTTGATGGACAACTATTTGTCCAAGCCTCTGTGAGGTTATCCAAATTATTCCTTTTTTCCTATGTCTCAACAGGACTTTGCTTGCCTCTTTGTTATAACACATTCTATGAAATACTGAGAAATGTGTAATAGTCCACCAACATTGATGAGGCACTTTTAGTAGTCAGAGACCATGTTTTACCTATGATAGTATCTTGCACAGAGTAGATACTCAAAACTGGGTGGCATGGCAACTTCAAAATTGGCCTTGATCATCTTTTTTACATTAGGAAAGTCACATGAAAACTCCGATTGAAAATCACATTCTGCATTTCTATTTATTAGTCTTTTACTGAAATGTACAGGTTACTCCAGTGTGAACAAGGAATTTCTTTCTTTAGGACCCAGGCGTTTTGGTATATTTTATTATAGTCACTTAATTCTGGACACTTTACAGCTGTTTGAAGTTTTTTAAAAAAATTGAAAAGCAGTATGATACATACAGCTACATAGTCAAATTTTGGTCTCATTCCCACTGGATGTTGTTCTTCACCCATTTATTTTCATAGTTAGAAATTGTTCTTTTTTAACTTTTTTCATTTCAATAATTTCAGACTTACAAAAGAGTTTGAAAAATACTACAAAAATTCCCTTGTAATTTTCAACCAACTTCCCCAAATGTTAACATCTTACATAGCAAGGATACAATTATTAAAACCAGAAAGTTAACACTGAAGCAATTCTATTACCTGCTCTATAGACCTAGTCATGTTTCTTTAGTTGTTTCACTAAGGTCCATTTTTTTGGTTTAGGATCCAATCTGCAAATCTCTTTGGTCTCCTCCAATCTGGCATCTCCTTAGTCTTTCTTTGCGCATCATGACATCATGATCTTGATACTTACAAAGAGCATGCGTGCCAGTTATTTTGTAGGATGGCAATTTCAGGTTATCTGATGTGTAAGCAGTGATTATATCTTTGAGAAATGTATTCACAGTCTTAGGAATATTTGTGAGGATTGTTTGGGTGGAAAACATTTGTTTCTCCAAATGTTTTGTTGAATCATATAGCCTTATTTTCCATGTGGTAAGAGTGGCTATTTTAGAGTTTTTTAAAGAAGGCAGCAAATGTCTTATTTTTCTTCTTTGCAGGTATTTTGTCCCGTATAATTCCTTTGAAACATTTATAATGAGTTTGTGTTCCTGAGCTCTGTCTCTGTTGACATGAATATGCATCTTTTATTAAAAATATTTTTAAATATGAAAGTTTTTTTTTTTTTAAATCACACACAGTATATGTTTTCTTTCTTAGTAATCAGTAGGTAGGTAGTACTGGACAACTCAATATACTGAGATTTCATTGGTTGAAGTGATCTACTTTATTGCCCAGGCTGGAAAATCTTAGACTTGATTGATGCACCTCTTCAAAGAATATCACAGAGAAGCCACATTTGAAATGTACTATTTTAAATTGATATTGCTAAAGATTTTTTTATGTATGTGCCTCCTCCTTTTCTAATGTTGCTTACTCTCTGGAAAACTTTCCCACCCTGCTTTTTCGATAGCTTCTGCACTCATTTTGACCATTTCCTGCATTGATCAATTTACTCTAAC
Source organism: Lipotes vexillifer (assembly GCF_000442215.2). Lineage (NCBI taxonomy): Eukaryota > Metazoa > Chordata > Mammalia > Artiodactyla > Lipotidae > Lipotes > Lipotes vexillifer. The sequence continues at coordinate 2,313,671 of NW_006780914.1, forward strand.
CGATTGGAAGTCTGGTTTCCCTCCACACCACTTCACTCCTTTAAAGAGTGCAGATGACTTTCTAAAAGTGAAACCTGCTACTTGTGCGCATCCTTTAAGAATGCTGGCTACTCTCTTCTTTCGTGAAATGCTTACCTTCTCGTGATATCTTAGATACATTCTCTCTTGGTTCTCTTGCTGCTTCCCAGAATGTTTCTTCTTATTCTCATCTTCTTACTTGTGTTTACATATAGGTGTTCCATAGGTTTATTGTTTAACCATGCTATGCATATGCTCTGGATTATCTCAAATGCTCGCAAAGCTTTAGTTATCACCTTTGTGCAGGTGACTCAATCTTTACCTCTAATTTTGATATCCATCCTGAGCTTTAGATCAGAATTTCCCATAGATACTTCAAACTCAATTAGCTCTCAAACAAAAATCATTGATTCCTCCTTTAACATGAACTTCTTATGTCTCCTACACCTATTCCTAGACTTGGACTGAGGTTAAACCCACTCATTAGGCTCTTCCGTCACACTTTGTCCTCTGCCTCCTAACCCATAGTATTCTGAATCTGGATGGTTCTCCTTCTGTCTTTCCATGTTTGTACATGCTTATTTTTCTTTTAGGTACAGTTCAAATTCTACTTCAGTGATGCCTACCATAATCAATTCAAAAATAATTTGATTCTCATGTTTATAATTACTTTATTGTTTCATGTTTTATCATTAGTTGTAGACATGTCGCCATTGCTTTCTTCACTGGAGTATAAATACTTCAAGTCATGTTAGTGGTCCTCATAAGCTAGCCCAGTGCCTTACTTACATACTGATTTGTTCAACTGACTTGAAGTGAATCACTCCTGGTTTGTTGTTGTTATTATGGTTATTTGTTTTATTTTGTTTAGCCAGCCATGCAAACAGCATGCTCCTCCCAGGTGTGATAATGTCACACTGTAACACAGAGGCCATTGGTATTTCTTTTTCATTCATTCATCCATAATAGGGACAGGAATAATTAGAATGAAAGCAGCTGGGACTCCCTAGGAAATAATACACCCCATCTCAGTCACTCAGAGAAATATCTTGGGCAGTTACTAAATTAAAACTGTTTTTAGCAAACCAAGTGTGCTGAGATGGGAAACACAATCACATTACTTGCAATTTACTGTTGCTCCCTTAGTGATCTACAGATCAAAAAGTATCTGTTCTGACACCACTTCTGAAACTTAATGCTGTGTTTAATTTATCTAATTAGGACCTCTTAGCACCTCAAATAGGTACTTTAAAAAACACCACCACCACCCAGCTGTTAGCCTAGGGACAAAAGAATAAATGCAAATTTAACGCTTTTCAAAGGTGAATCTGCACATTTTGATGTCTTGACAGCATTCAATAAAAATCAAGTGTTCTTAGAGACAATATACTAATTTGTTGGTTGTTTCTGGACCTCAATAAATATTGAAAATAGTTCTTAAAACTGGTCATTATTTGGGTAAATATTTGTGTGGATATGCGTAAGTATAATCTTTATAACATAAACTACTTTTCAGGAGTTTGTTGCTGCTTCTGAGACAAAGAACTCTTGATGTCAAGATTTGAACAGAGAAGAAAGTGAAATATAGTATATGGTAAGTGACTTGCAGATAGACTATTTCAGCCTCATCTAATCTAATGCTCCATTGTGTAGTTTTCATTTGTAAGTTGCATACATATAAATACATACTTATGGTAGTCACTGTTGCAAACAGTTGTGAAATATGACCACAGTTGAATCAAACTTTGTCCACTCTTATAAGCTTATTTGATAAACTTGGTGTAACAGACACTTGGCTATCAACCATGGTGGGAGACTTTAACTTTTCCGTTTCTTGAAAGTTGGTTATACTTAAGTTATTCAGATTATTCAACAGTGATATGCAACAACTAAATAGATATTTCTTGATGCTAAAGGGCTTTTTTATTAGTTTACAAAAGCAAGTTAGTTTTACTGAGTTTATAAGAATCTCTAGTGTTTTGGCTTGTTCTCTTTTCTTGCTGTGTTTTCTGTAATGGATAAGAGTTATTTTTCTCTTCTCATCCTATTCAGAAGACCCTCTCTAGGGCTTCTCAGGGGATGAATTATAGAGCAGTAGTCTCCAACCTTTTTGGCACCAGGGACCGGTTTCGTGGAAGACAATTTTTCCATGGACCGGGGGTGGGGGGAGATGGTTTGGGGATGATTCAAGAGCATTACATTAATTGTGCACTTTATTTATATTATTATTACATTGTAATATATAATGAAATAATTATATAACTCATCATAATGCAGAATCAGTGAGAGCCCTGAGCTTGTTTTCTTGTAGCTAGATGGTCCCATCTGGGGGTGATGGGAGACAGTGACACCTGAAGTGTGTTGCTTATGTCCAGTCTACTCCATAAAATGCAGGTTAATTGTCACTTGTCACTCACTGATAGGGTTTTGATATAAGTCTGCAAGCAATTGATTTGTTATGGTCTCTGTGCAGTCAAACCTCTCTGCTAATGATAATCTGTATTTGCAGCTGCTCCCCAGCGCTAGCATCACCGCCCCAGCTCCACGTCAGATCATCAGGCATTAGAGTCTCACAAGGAGCACACAACCTAGATCCCTTGCATGTGCAGTTCACAGCAGCATTCAAGTTCCTATGAGAATCTAATGCTGCTGCTGATCTGACAGAAGGCGGAGCTCAGGCGAGAGATGGGGAGTGGCTGTAAATACAGATGAAGCTTCGCTTGCTAGCCTGCTGCTCACTTCCTGCTGTGTGGCCCATTTCCTAACAGGCCATGGACCGGTGGCAGTCCATGGCCCGGGGGTTGGGGTCCCCTGTTATAGAGGGTTGAAAGAACAAAGGAAAGATAAAGGAAGAGAGTTCCAGAGTCATTTTTGGAGCACAAGTAGAGACATGCTGCTGGCATTGTACTCTGTCCGTCCCCACGCCATCCAGTGCCCAAGAAAATGTTGCAAGTTTATGGTGACATGGTGGCATGAACTAGATTTTTCCTGCTAGTCGAATTTCAGAAACCATTAGTAGATCCTACTTTATTTAGTTGGGGCCATTCTTTTAGACTAGAACTTCTTAAATTGGGATCAGAAAGTAAGCTTTATATAAGATTATCAGTAATCCCTCTGAAATTATATGCAGTGTATTGTGTATAGTATATTCTTTTTTCTATAGAGATGACCAATGGGTTTTATCAATTTTTAAAGGATCTTGATGACACAGAAAGTTTTTATTCAGCATAGTTACATTAATTTAGAACAGATGTGATTAAAATAAAAATTTGAAGGAAGTGTGGAGTTTTTCTCTATATATTTTTATTAATATCCCAGGTGGTGTTGGCTGTAAAATTTGCACCCTCGTGACTCCTTTTTAATTATAAATGTTTTTAGAGGAATGAAAACTATTCAAGAGTTTTGTTGGTACTTTCCCTTTTGTCATTCTCTAAAATCTGAACCAAATTTGAATAGTTATTCTTGCCAATAGGAAAAATATACAACTCCATTCATATTTCTTTTATACTCACTTTACAAACCCTTGCATAGACTTTTAGTTATTCTATGATTAAATGTATATTTTTAAAAGTCATCTATTATTTTTAGATATTCTTCCGGTATTGGACCCTGTTATATGAATATTGATTATTATCGCCTCCAGGGTTTTGTTCTGTTTTTGTTTGTTTCATTTGTTTGTTTTTGCTCACAGTTATAAGTAGGAAAACTATTTCTGACCTGGTCATAATTTTTCTTTATCTTAGCTGGAAACTCTAAAAAGTATTTTCTCTGTTTCCTGCATCGTATATCTATCCCTGCTAATGTGGACATTGCCTCCCACTTCCATTTACACTCATGAAGATATTAATTCTCTGGTATTCCAGCAGCCTATTTTATTTTCACTAAACTCTATTAACAGGTTCTCAGCCTGTGGCTATACCAAATGATAACTAATTTTATCTTTTCCAAAAAATATACAAGTTGTAGAGGAATAGTCCAGATATTTTGATAATGTTTTTGGTGGGGGAGAGGAGAGATTATCCTGGTTTCTGATGAGCCTGAAAAGGCTTCCCATGCCAGCCCATGTCTCCATTTGATAGTGAGTGTGTTTCCCACCTAGAAGATATCTGAAGCCTATTTGCTTTAGTCATTGTACCAGAAGTGTTTTTTCTTCTCTTAGTGAATCATGTTTCCAGAAGAAAAAGTTGAAATTTGATAAGATCAACATAGAAAGCCAAAAGTTGCTCTGAGTTATGGTGTTATTTCTCAGCCAGAGGCTTGTCTCTTCTGCCCAGCTGCAAAATTTCCCTGTACACAGGGGTCTCTTTAGTGCCAAAGGGGATAAGCAAAAGAGGATGAAAATATATCTGCTGTTGCATGGATGACCCCAATCACACTGACTCCTTCAGCAAGTTTTCCTTAGAATCCTTGGAGGAAGCTTTGCCTAACCACCTATCCCAACATTCAGGATTTACTTTTAAGATGGTCAGTTAACATTTCTTGAATATAAACTGTTGGCTAGAGTAACAGGAAACTTGAGTTTATTAAACTTATACATACTTAACTATGGTCTACAGGGTATTTTAAACTCAGCCATTTGGCTTCAGATCTACTTTCTTACCCCCCAAAATATACAGCGTGAAATGTATGAGAAGTAATTGGATATAGCATCTTTTCCAAGTCCTCAATATCTTATTTCTTCCAGATAATAGAGAAAAAAATATACAGTATTCCCATGATTAAACATACTAGACATATCTATAAGCTTGAATTTCTAGGAAAATTAAACAAAAGTGGTAATGAGTTGGAACTTAGGCCCCTAAATACCTAAGGTAATATATATTAATGTGTGAAAACCTAACTTGAGAAAGGGACAACAAATTATGGAATATTTAAATGACTTATGAGATACCATACTATGGAAAAACAGGTAACTTTAAAAAAATATATAGTAGGACTATGAATGACAGCTTTGGTGGTGAAATGGTGAACTAACTACATACAGACTGATGGGAAGTTCTGACGTGGAAAGTTTTCCATAATGTATTTTGGGGAAAAAAGTGAAATCAATCAAGTTATAGCATAATATGTACGGTAATACCTCTTTTCTCACAGAAAAAAAAAAAAAATTGTATCAATCATGTTATAGCACATATACATATATACAAACTATAATTTTAGTCCATTTGTTTTACAAAAACAAGACAAGTCAGCGTACATTGGTTCATGCAGTGAAAATGTCTTGAAAACACACACAGGTTAGTAGTTATATCAGGGAAACAGAATGATAAAAGAAGGAAAGCCATCTTATTTTATGCTTTTCGTACTTCTGTATTACTAGATATTTTTAACCTCAAGAAAGTATTACTTTTATAATTTAAAAGTCAGGTATGATACTTACTGAACAATTGTTCAAATGTTTCTTTTGCATGGCTTGCTATTTGGTGGCATTCCATTTAGTAGTGTTAATTGGAAAGTCCCAAACAATTTTTTCAACAGAAATGAGTGAAGTAAGATTGGGTTTGTGCTATATTCTTAGATTATATAAAGCTTCATTCTGGTACGAATCTATGTTGTATTTTTCTCTTCCTATTTCACGGTGGTTAGAGTGACTCATTTATTCTTTGACCTGCTGGTTCGGATTCCTGAAACATTACTTCCCATCAATCTGTATGTAGTTAGTTCACCATTTTACCACCAAAGCTGTCATTCATAAATTTGCCAAAGCCTGACTTGAATGTCCCTACCATGGCTCTGGATCACCCCGTAGGAAGTGATCTCGAACTAACACTACTTCTTATTGCTCCTCCTGGCTACAGTGTCTCATTCACCAGCCTTCATTCAGGTTAAGCTAAACGACTCTCAGAAATTGATTTGTTTTCCATGCAAGGCAAGCTTTCAACATGGTCTAAATCCCACTTATTGGTCCTATACCTACCTTCCATTGGGGACTGAGCTTAAAATAGTAACAATATTCATATATAACTTCCTTTTTGGTATAAGGAACATGTATATATATATATATATATATATATATATATATATATATATATATATATATATATATATTTCTGGAGGAGTAGATGGTAGTCATACAGTGGTTTTAAATACAGTTTACCTATGTTATCCTGGGAAAGTTCCTAAATACCCCATGCCTTAGTTTTCTGCTTCTGTTAAAGGCAAATATATAAAAATATCCAATCCATAGTATTGTTTTGAAAATTAAATGAATTATTATATGCAAAGTACTTAGAATAGCATCTGATACAGAAAAGCATGAAATAAATATAAATTTATAAACCATGGTATTCCTTATTAATGAGTATTTTAAAGGAATAATTAGTAATAGTATTTGTGATATATATGGATGTGCTTTGCATTAAATTAAATAGGTGACAGATTACTAAAGTGGAAAATATAGACTTAAATCTTAGTTCGATAAGTATTTTTCTAATTATAAATTTTTTAAAAAGTCATCAGCAGAAGAGAATATTAAGAGTATAAATATTGCCAGCATTGGTGAATGAGGAAGTTGAATTTGCCTTGGGAAAGACAGTGATTGCCTTAGTTTAATTCCTATTTGGATGCCAATTTATGGATAAGTAACCATACAAAAAGGGAGCCACATTACTGAACCAGTAATGAGAGAGAGGGAGAAAGGAGTGTGGGGGCGGAGAGGGAGGAAAGGAGAGAAGAAAGAGAAAGAATGAAAGGAAGGAAATGTAGGAAGGAGGGAGAGAGAGGGGGAAGGAAGGAAGGAAGGAAGAAAGGAAAGAAGGGAGGGAGGGAGGGAGGAAGGAGGGCAAGCAATGGAAGAAATTTGAGTATAAACAAAAGGCACTCAGAAGGTTTCCAGTTTAATACATCTCCTTTGTATATTCCACAAATTAGACTGTCAAGAACTCAGCTTCTCTTGGAACTTTAGGCTATTAGCCATTTACAACTTACTTCGAATTAATTTAATCAGATTATCAGATTAGGATTTTGCTTAGAGCCTGCCAAAATCAGCCAGCCTGAGGAAAATGGGGTTTTGATTGAAAAGTGGAACTGACAGGAAGCTTGATTTTGAAGCACAGGCTGCTGCTCCAGGAGGAGGGGATGCGGGTATTCAGCCGGTGAGGAGAGCCTGGGGCAGCCAGAGGGCAGCTTGAGGGCCCTGGATGCCTGAGGGCTGATTAAGAGAGTTTACCAAGAGGTGAGAAGTTTCCCAAGACAAACAGCATACTTTGCACTTTGGCTAAGGTCCCTAGTGGCAGTGCACATTCTTGATATCTGCTCTCATTACATTTAATCACAGTGATATTACTTGTGAGATTTAGAGGTACCACCTTCTCTGAGAGGACAGCTGAAGGTTATGAGTTTATACCTGCGTGTCTGTTGAGTTTTATGTCCCACTGGTTTTGCTTATAAACTAAAATGTATTATATTTTAGACCTTTGCTCCAAGAGGCTAATGTAACATTAATCATGTTTTTAGCAGACTTGAGATTTTAACCCTAAATCCTCATTAGCATTTCATATGTCATGTTTCACATGGGCCTTGTGAAGTGTAGACTAGATATATCAGAACTGAAACAGGCTTTTCGTTCCCACTTCTGAGCATTTCAGCCTTCTTCTGAAGGTTATAAATTTGAAATGCAATCTGTGTCATGCTGTGGGAAATACTGTGGTGAGAGGTCTGGCCAGATGAAAGTGCAAGTCTGTTTGCCATCAATGCCTTTTTCCTGAGAGACCTACATTCCATTTCAATAAATTTGTCTCTCTTCAAGTTTTAACAAAAAGTTATTATTAGAATACATATATATGTATCACATATATATGTATATAAAGTGTTAGGATATCAAATTCAGTTTTTATTACCATGACTACGTTGTTTTAGGTGCCAGAAAAATTGTACTAATGTAAACATTTAAGAAGTTAAAGTTCCATGAACCCAAAGCAGGTTCTTTAGAAAATCAAGTGGGAACGATTGCATTCAAGTTAAAGAAACTTGTATTAATTTCCTAGCGCTGTCATAACAAAGTACCACAATCTGGGGGGCTTTAAACAACAGAAATGTATTCTCTCACAGTTCTGGAGGCTAGAAGTTCGAAATCAAGGTGTTAGCAGGCCATCTCCCTCTGAATGCTCTGTTGCAAGCTTTTCTGTTAGCTTCTGGTAGTTGCCAGAAATCTTTGGTGGTTCTTAGTTTGTAGAGGCATCACTCCAATCTACCTGCACTGCACAGTGGTGTTGTCCTTGTGAATTTGATTATTTATATGGCTGTCATCCCTCTATGTGTCTGTCATAAGTCTCCTCTCCTCTCCTTATAAGGCCACTTGTCACACTGGATTAAAGACCCACCTTACTACAGTGTGATGATCTTAACTAATTACTTCTGCAATGACCCTATTTCAAAATAAGTTCACATTCACAGGTACCTGGACTTAGCTTTGTGGTGGACACAATTCAACCCACAAAAACTTCAAACATAGGAATAAACCAGATGACAAACATATACTTAAACCATTATAAAGGAACTAATGTTCCAAATAAGAAAATCACTTAAAATTGAGTGTTAAATTATTCATTTATCATATTATTCTCAAGTCTCTTAATGAGAGTATGAAATGACTCAAAAATGTTGTCTACTCTCCAGAATGTAGTTTCTTCCTGTATGTGAATTTGTATTTATTCTGAAACAGGAAGGATGGGGGTAGGGCACGACCTTTGAAAGATTAATATAGCCATAGTACATGACAAAGACTGGTTAGAGCCAACTGAGTCCAAAATGGTGGAAGATTCAACTTCTGGTGGACCTTGAGCCTCATAATACGCTCACTGTAATACATTAGCATGCTAATTGACACGCCCACCAGCACCATGACAGTTCTGAGGACAACCCTAAAAGGTCAAACAGTGGGCAATGGCCCAATTCCTGGAAATCCTTGCCCCTTCCCCCAAATAATTGGAATAATCCTCCCACTTAGCCTATGAAATTACCAGCCCATAAAAACAAGCCATGCCATATTTCGAGGCTCTCTCTCACCTTCTGAAATGGCCTACACTCTGTCTGTGGCGTGTGTTACTCTCTAAATAAATCCACTTTTTACCTATCACTTTTTCTCCAAATTCTTTTGTCGTGACGAAGAAAGAACTTCACATTCACCAGGAACATATTGGCGAAGGCAGCCAGGAGAATTTGGTAAGCCTCAGCCTTTCTCCTCCCTTGGGCTTGAGAGACGCCACCTTCCCGCTGTTACTCTCTCTCTTGAGAGGCATGGCCTTACTTCCAGCCGTCTCCATCTCTCTCTCGCCCTCTCTCCCTTTCTTATAGTCTGTCTCGTTTTCGGACCTATTGCCACAAAAATGTGGGCACAGGGCGAGCATAACACTGCCCCCTCTCCGCGGCTACCCTCATAGGCTTATTATTGGTCCACCTATGCCTAACTGTCCTTGTCTCAACTTGGCATCCTTACCTCACTCTTACTTTCCACTTTATTTCGCGCCTTACTCTGCTGGAAATGGGGAAAAAGAAACCTGCCAGGCATTTTCCAGCCATGCCACTAAGTCTTCCACTTCTTACTGTTTGTTACATATGTGCAGGGCACATCAGGGAAAGTTTCTAGCCATCCTCACAGGCAGCTAGGGACCCGAACCATAGGATCTTTGCTCTCTGGGTTTGCCTTATCACCATTTAATTAACTGTTAACAGGTCCAATTGTGTAAAAATATGAAATACAGCCTTACTTAGATTTTGTGCCATGGTTACAGCGGCTGCAATCCCTTGGGGAGGCAGTTTGTGTGTATACCCCCCTTCATATTAGGAGGGGGATGGTCCTGCACCATGTGGTTGGGACTCATGGTGGTGGCACCATTGTTCACCACCTGCCTCCTGGTGTTGGGCAGGGCCTCTCCAGGGTCTGCCCTCACCCCACCCTGCTCTGTTAGAGTAGAGCGGGCAACTCAAGGTGGGGGTCATACACATGGCTGCACCCCAGGGATATTTGCCTGGGCCATGACCCACATTTGCTGTGCTTGCCTCTCCGGGGTCACGCAATTGGGAGCGCCCTTCCAGGGTCGCAGGGCCCTCCATCCCCCTAACTACAGTCATGGTGCCTCCGCTTCAGCAGCCTATCTGCCCCTGCACCCAGCCCCACTGCCAGCTGGCCAGAGCATGTTTGGGAAGGGGGGAGGGGGAGCATGGCACTGAGGACTCAGGGGTGCCACCCACAAAAGGGAAGGGAAATGAGAGGTTTTCTTCTTTTTCACAAACCATCTCCCTTAACGGCCAGTGCCTGTTTTCTGAAACTTATCACCTTTTTAGAAAAAAAGGCTGGGATTTTGTGTTAGAACCATGAGAATGTCCAGGGGAACATATCCCAGAACACAGGGACTAATCTAAGGAATCTATAGAGAAACCTTCAGGGAAGTCACTCATCCTGGGTACCATGGGTGCCAGGATAGGACATGGGCCCCAGGATGCTGGGGCCAACAGAACTGCCACACAGGGGAGTAGCTGACCACCATTTACCCTCCCTGAAAACCAAAGCCAAGGCACATTTTTGGCTGGACTATGTATTGTACAAGACATGGACAGTCCAACCCAAAATATTCCCCCAGAAACTGAAAAACTTATAGATCCGCAGGTCTGGGATCAGGGAATCCCAGGGAAGGCAAAGTAGCTCATTTTCTTTCGTAACATATAAACTTAAGGTCAATGAGGCCTGGCCAGAAAATGGGAGCCTGAACTATAATGCCATCCTACACTTAGACATCTTTTGCAAAAGGCAGGGGAAATGAACAGAAGTTCCCTATGTACAGGCTTTTATGGCCCTAAGAGAAAACCCGGAGCTATGCAAGTCCTATGTTAGGGAACCTTGCCGGCTGAGACCCATTTGAGCTACACAAACGCCCTCTCTAGTGGCACCCCTGGAAGAACAGAAACCCCTGACAGAAGACCCAAATACTTTCGAGGGACATATTGTATTTGCAACCCACTTCATCAGCCAATCACCCCCTGACATCTGTTGGAAGCTTCAAAAGCTTGCCATGGGGCCCCAAACCCCTCCTAACCTTCTTATTGACACAGCTTTCAGTGTTGTTAATGATAAAGACCAGGCTGAGGAGGAAAAGAAGGAACAGCATAACTTCAGGAAGGAATGACAGCAAGCCAGGCTTTTGGCAGCTATCATGAGAAGACCCAACCCACTTCCTGGTCACCGCAAAAGTACTCCCAGAAGATCTCCACCAGGAAACGGAGCCAGTTTCAGCTGTGGGAATCCTGAACACTGGAGCAAGGAATGCTCAGGAAACAGGTCCCAGCCTTCACCCAAAACGCTATGCCAACTCGGCAAGAAGATGGGCCACTGGAAGAGGGAAAGCCCCCAGCTCTGAAGGGAACAAGGAAATTCCCCTGTGTCAGTCATGGCAGTGGCTGATTGACCGGACCTGGGACCACCCAAGGCTCCCGAGAAGACAGTCATCACACAGGAGGAACCGCAGGTGACGTGGCAGGTAACCTTGTCCAATTTCTAGTGGACACGGGAGCCACTTACCCTGTCTTGACTTCTCACGCTGGGCCCCTTGCCCCTAAAACCTGCTCTGTTGTTGGGGTCGAAGGAAAGCCAAAACTAAAACATTTCGCCACTCCTCTAACTTGCACCTGGAGAAACACTCTTATAACTCACAAGTTTCTTGTCATGCCTGAATGCCCCAACCCATTATTGGGAAGGGATTTTCTCTCAGCCTTGGGGGCAGCTCTTACCCTCCCTGAAAACCAAAGCCAAGGCACATTTTTGGCTGGACTATGTGTTGTACGATACACGGACAGTCCAACCCAAAATATTCCCCCAGAAACTGAAAAACTTATAGATCTGCAGGTCTGGGATCAGGGAATCCCAGGGAAGGCAAAGCTTGTCACTCTTATAAAAATCACCTTAAAGGAAACTAATAACTTCCCTCCCAGGTGCTAATACTCCATAAACCAGAGGGTCAGTGAGGCCTCCAACCCCTAATCTCAAAATTTATTAAATACGGGCTTTTGAGGCCATGCCAATCTCCCTGTAATATTCCAATCCTACCTAGTCTTCTCTGGGAACCCTTATTGCCACCATCCTTTTAAAATGCAAATTTCAAAGAGGGGAGAGTAATTTAGAACTTGACTTGTCAAGAATAAAAGTAAAAATCCTAAGTGTCTTTTCTGTAAACATTAGTAAAAAGTAGCCATCTAGATAGGTGACCTTGATTTGTTCCATCTGCCAGGAGCCCAGTTTGAATCCAACCCTTATAACTGATGGGTTTTACGTTGACTTAGGGCTAAAATTTTGAAATGGGAACTTTGAGGTTTCTGTGTCTGTGTGTTTGTGTGTATCTATGTGTGTTGTAGATGTATGATATTGCCAAAATTAATTCATAAATGAGCTCTATTGAATTGGCTTAAAGAAAATTAAGTGCTTATATAAATACTCAGGAATATAAATCTGGCCAGAATGAATTTCAGGTTCATGTCATCTGGGAAATATTCAATACTAAACTAATATCTGGTATTGAAGGTGGCTTAAGCTTGTTGGTCTGATTAATATAGACATGTCTTTAGAGTCATCAATGTTAAGTATAATACATCTATTGCAGCTAGGTTTACTAGAGGTCAAATGAGACCTCATTCCATCCATTACAAATTTGTCAACGAGAAAAGTAACTTGTTATGAAAAAAACTTTTAAGGAAAAAAAGTGCAAATGAGAAAAGCTTTGGGTAAACTTTTTAAAAATAATTATGTTTTAAAAATGTTTATCTAAATGAGTCTCTCCAGATTCTGGTAACTTGAAATTCTAGAGTTGTGCTAAATTAAGTTAAATGATGAAAGTTTATTAAATAACTAGGTCATTTCCAAATAAAATAAGATACTGAAACATTAATTGCTGAATATTGGCTTCCTTTTACAGAGAAACAAAAGGTTTAGGAATATTAATAAATATGTTTGGTGTCACACTGAGATATTTTCTATGAGAAAGCACATTTTTAAAAAATTATTATTTGGATTTATGTTTACCAATCTACAGAGTACTGATATCAATGACTGTGCATGGTTGCTTAAGGAAAGTAGCATGTGTGTTTTCAGTAAAGAAAGTATGAGGAATGGCATTGCATTTTATAATATTAAGGGAAAAGGAAGTTGGCTGTCTCTGGATGGCTGTTTCTGGATAGAAAAATAAAGTGATGGATACAGAAAGTGATGAAAAGTTGTGGATAGGAACTGTGAGAAAAAAAAGTTTTGTGCATGGTTAATATTGACTAAGTTTAAAATGAATTTAATTGAGTAAATGAATTTTAAAAGTAAGCTGGTGCAAAACCTGAATTTGGCCTCTCTCTCTGTTAAAAGGACAAGCTTCTTAAAATGTTAAACTGCCTTTAGTAACAGGTTTTAAACTCTTTACCTTTTAAGTGATCTGTTCTGCATTTGTCTTTGAAATCTTTTATTGTCACTTTGGCTAAGTAAATAACTATTTTTTCACAGTGACCTATGAACCTATCTGACTGTTTTAAACCCTTTTGATATTTTTTTGACAAAACTTCCTAAGTCAAATTAAATTACATGTGAAGTACTGTCAAATGAGTAATAAATCTTCTTAGGTTATATTTATGGCAAATGTTACTAATACAGATATTCTAGAAATTATATGGAGTTCCTAAAATTCTGACATGTCATGGTAAAGTATTATCAGTCGTAATTCTAGTTATTATCTTAAAATATTGTATGTCACAACAGTAACCAAGTTTCTTTATCAATTACACTGTAATCAGATGTTTAACCATGCCTTTTAAGTCTTTTGTCATTTAGAGATATTTTTGTACTCTGATGCTGTTACAAAAAGTGCGTCATCATCAAGAAGATTCATAGGAAGGCTATGGTAGCAGTTATAGCAGTCCCACATCAAGATGATGGCTATGTGAGGATTCTAGCCCATACCAAATTAAAACAAGGAGCTGTCCTGCCTCTGAGGCCTCTAGATCAGGCATCCAGAGTTTTTACTCCCTGACAGGCAGTGTCCATCCCCCTATTCAACCTTGAAGCAGTTACGGACCATCGCCCCTCTGTTTCCCATACGGGAGGAAAATCTCTGAGGGGGAAATGAAATAGGAGGGAAGGGGGCACAACCTTTAAAAGAATGATATAGCCATAGTACTTGACAAAGACTGGTTAAAGCCAGCTGGGTCCAAAATGGCGAAAGATTCGACTTCCAGTGGACCTTGAGCCTCATTATATGCTCATTGTAATACATTAGCATGCTAAATGACACACCCACTATCACCGTGACAATTTTGAGGGCAACCCTAAAAGGTCAAAAAGTGTGCAGTGGCCCAATTCCTGGAAATCCCCTCCCCTTCCCCCAAATAATTGGAATAATCCTCCCACTTATTAGCCTATGAAATTATCAGCCCATAAAAACCAACCACGCCATATTTCGAGGCTCTCTCTCACCTTCTCAAATGGCCCACACTCTGTCTGTGGAGTGTGTTTCTCTCAAGGCCTCTTGCCTTCCTAGATGGCCCACACTCTCTCTGTGGAGTGTGTTCTCTCTAAATAAATCCACTTTTTACCTATCACTTCATCTCCAAATTCTTTTGCAGGAAAGAAAGAACCTCAAATTCAATGGGAACAATTCCATAAGCTTAAATTGGCTATTTTAAATTAACCTGTAAACATCTATATTTTCTATGTAATTCAAGATTTCTGCTTTACTTAACATTAAATGTTCCACTCAGTAATTTTCTCATTAAGTAATTCATAACATTTAGGAGTGCCTATTCAGTGCCAAGGACTGTATGGGTTACTGAGATTGAAATGAGGGAAGCATAGTCCCCTGTTCTTAAAGTCTTGGGAAATGGATAAAAGAAAATTATAATAGATTTAGAAGTATGTATTGTACTATGGCAAGGCATAGAAAGAATGCTGAATTAGATTTTGGTCAGGAAACGGTCTGGAAAGTCTTCCTATTACAACTGATACCCATGCTGTCTCCAAATAGAAGATAGGCAAGCAAAGTGCTAGAAGGAAGCACATTACCACAAGTGCCCAGACTAAGGAGAGAAAGCATAACAATGAACCTAGGTTTGTGCCTGGATGGTATAATGTGGATAATTTACAAAAGATGTTATTAAAGAGCTAAACAATGATTACATCACGAAGAAGACAGAGTCAGTGCCTATTGTATAATGAGCACTCAATAAATGTTTCCTTAGAGACAGTACAGACAGTGATCAGGAACTAAAGTTCTGGCATCAGATTGTTTGGGTTTAATCCTGATCTTCCATTTATTTGAACCTAACTTAGTAGAATTAGTGCTCAATACATTTTAGTTATTAACTGTTTCTCTTTATTTAAGATCATTCTCTATTGGTTGACTTTGAAGCACATAAGGGGGGCATTCATAGGAACTTTTTTTTTTTAACATCTTTATTGGAGTATAATTGCTTTACAATGGTGTGTTAGTTTCTGCTTTATAACAAAGTGAATCAGCTATACATATACATATGTTCCCATATCTCTTCCCTCTTGTGTACATTCATAGGAACTTGATGTTAAATGTTATAAATTGGGGTTTTCTCAGGAAATATCTGCATCTGCAAACTTTTTATTATATTTTTTCACTGATCATCATGGTGCTCTACATATTTTTTTCTGTGGAAAAAGAAACAGTAAGTGAAAGAATTTTTTGTAATTCTGGCACAATATCACAAATTGGTAAATAATTAATTATTGTTAGCAAGTATTGGAGTACAACACATCACTATTGTTTTAAGTGGTCATCCAACATTGTGCTATGAAGAATGCAGCATGACAAACTTATTTCTTAGTATAGGGAAAGGAGGAGAAAAAGAAGTAGAATATCTTAGGGAAGATTTCTGAGTCCAAATACAGTTTTGGGTCTAGCTTGAGTAGGAAAGGCCTCTATACTAAATTCTTTTTTTTAAACTTATTTTTGTTTTTTCCAGCTTTATTGAGGTATGATTAACAAGAAAGCTACATATATTAAGGTATAAAACATGGAGTTTTGATATAAGGATACCTTGTGTAATGGTTACCACACTCAGTCAAGCTAATTAGCACATCCATCACTTTACATAGTTACCTGTGTGTGTGTGTGTGTGTGTGTGTTTACGTGTGTGTCGAGAACACTTAAGATTTACTCTCCTAGAAAATTTCAGATATACAATGCACTAATACTAAGGATAGTTACCATGCTGTACATTAGATATCTAGAGCTTATTCATGTTATAACTAAAAGTTTGTACCCTTTGACCAACATCTCCACATTTCTCCCACCTCCTCAGTCCCTGACAGCCACCATTCTACTCTCTGTTTTTCTAAGTTTGACTTTTTTAGATTCCACATACAAGTGAGAACACCAAGTATTTGTCTTTCTGTGTGTGGCTTATTTCACTTAGAATAACGTCCTCTAAATCTGTACACATTTTCAGAAAAGGCAGGATTTCCTTCCTTTTAAGGCTGATTGATATTCCATTATGTATTATGTATATATTTCTTTATCCATTCATCCACTGATGGACACTTAATTTTGATTCAGCTGTTAGTCAGCCAGCATGTCGTATGCAATTTTCTTAAGAATAATGTAATCTCTTAGTTTTTGGCCATTTAAGATGTCCTTCTGTTGCCTTTACACATGAAATGAAATTTGGCTAGCTTACAAATTATGATACTTTCCATTTGTATTAAATAAAAGTAAACTCTAGCTGGCTTAAACAATAAGGAAATTTACTGGTTCACATAACTAAAAACAGTCATAGGTAGGGTAAGATGAAATCTGGGTTTTAATAATATCATCAAGGTGCTAGTTATTATTTCTCTCTGTCTTTTGTGATGTCACTTTTATCCCAAAGCTTGGTTCTGTCATAGTTATAAAAAGGTGACTCTTAGGTATAGTTGCCTTCTTTTCACATAAGAGACTAGATCAATTATGGTCATGTGGTCCAGCTCACTCTGAACCAATATCTGTGGTTGGAGGAATGCAGTACATCGATTGGCTTATGTCTGGTTTTCACCTAATTCTATTGGATTAAGACAGTCATAGTTCACCTTTGATCCCTATGGTTGGACCTAAATCCTTTTATTCAAAAACTAATATACCCCAGTGTTACATAGATATTATTAATTTTTCATTTTGTAAAGAAATAATGTGGACAGACTATTTTTATTCCTATGTAGATACACACACACACACACACACACACACACACACACACACACACACACTTTCCTTTTCAGTTTTGATAGTGGTAAGATCTGTCCTTTAAAATTATAATTAAATTTTTTCTTTACTAGAGTGATCTAGGTCTATATCTTCCTCCAGTAATTTTGCTAAGCACGTGGTGAATTATTTAATTTAGCATTAGGCTTGAGAAAGTTCTATTCTATCTTTGATTTTTTAAAAAATTTGTTCTAACACTTCAGGAACATTAATTATTCATGAATTATCATTTTAATTTTAATTATTTCTATAGATCAGTTTCTCTTTCACGATTTTTTTTTTTTGCTTTCCTAGAACAAAATAAATGTTTTTGATCTGCCCACTAAAGTTTCTTTTTGTTGTTGTTGTTAAGAACTTTTGTTGTCAGTTATATTTTATATTCCATGTTTTTCCAGTTGTCACAGTGTTTTACTCAGGAACTGTTGAGATATCATGAGATCTCTTCTGACGTCTGGCGTGTGAGAATGGTTGACTATTAAACAGAGTAGGAGCAAGTTAAAGGGAAAAGAATAAATATAGTTTTAGGAATGGAGATTGGGATGCTGATGGACATTTAGGAAATGGGATCTGGAGCACTATATAGAGGTGTCTGTGCTGAAGATTTGGAGGTTATCAACCTATTTGTAAAAATCAAGTAGATTTCTGAGTAGAGCGAGAAAAGAAAAGGGTAGCTGAGGAGGTAATCTTGAGTAACACATTTAAACAGTTGAAAACAAAATCAGATATATGGGAAGAAAAAAAAATATTGGGGAGACAATGTCATGGAAACCAAAGGAGTAGTTTTATTACTTTAATACATATTTCTCAAGAATTGCTTTCTGGACATTGCTTCCACACCTAAGAAAATATTGGGTAACATACCATGAAGTGTTTAATCATTTTTTTCTATCTAAAATAGTTTTCTAGTGCACATTTTAGTAAAATTTTAATTTTAGAACAATTTTATATCTACAAAATTATTGGAAAGATGGTACAAAAAAGATTTCCTGTATACCCCACACCTAGTTTCTCAATATAGTAGTGTGGTATATTTGTCACAATTGGTCAAACACAGTTGATACATTATTACCAACTAAAGTCCATACTTTATTCAGATTTCCTTAGGTTTTTCCCCAATGCCCCCTTTTTTGGTTGTTGTTCCAGGATCCCATCCAGGATACCATATTGCATTAATAGTCATGTCTCCTTAATGTATTCTTGGTTGTGACAGTTTCTCAGACTTTCCTTATTTCTAATGACCTTGACAATTTTGAGGTTTACTGATCAGTTGTTACATAGAATATCTCTCAACTGGAATTTGTCTGATGTTTTTCTTATGCTTAGACTGAAACAATACATTTTGGGAAGGAAGACCACAAAGGTACATTGCCATTTTCATCACATAATATCAAGATTGAATGTTACTAAAATAACTTATCACTATTGATGTTACTCTTAATCACCTGGCTTGCAGAAGTGCTTGTCAGCTTTCTCCACTATAAACGTATTATTTTTTCTCTCTCTTTTTCAATATTGTGCTCTTTGGAAGGAAGTCACTATGCTCAGCCCACACTTAAGGAGTGGGCAGATTTGCCCCACCTCTTTAAGGATGGAATATATATTAATTAATTTATATCAGTATGTATTCATGGACTCTTATTTTGTACTTTGGGTTGTAATCCATCAAGACCTCTTTCAATTGGCTCCTGTATCCCTTTAATGTATCTTCATCATTATTTACTTTTTATTTTTAATTTTGGCACTTACTTACTTTTTGGCACTATAAGATGCCTCAGGCCCATTTTGCCTATTTACTGCTGAGTCCTAGAATCAGGTAATTCTCCATGGAGCCGTAGTTCCTTTTATTGGAGAATGGTATTAGAAACCAAGATCTGTGTGATGGATGTGCTCATTTGTACTGGAGACATTGCATCCTGGGCCCTCTCCGCTAACAAAGCAGCAGTTTGTAGTTTTCCACATATATGTATTGTACATATTTTGTTATATTTATGCCTAAGTATTTAATTGTTTGATACTATTATCGATGGTATTTTTAAAGTTTCAAATTCTATATTTTTACTAGCTTTATTGAGACATAATTGACATATAATATTATACAAATTTAAAGTGTACAATATGCTGATTTGACACACTTTTATATTGCAGTCTGATTACTACTGCAGTGTTAGTTAACACTCCATCACATCACATAATTATTGTTTCTTTTCTGTGCTGAGAACATTTAAGATCTATTTTCTTAACAATTTTCATGTGTACAGTACCCATGATTATGTTAACCATAATCACAATTCTGTACATTAGAACCTCAGAACTTATTCATCTGCTAACGGGAAATTGGCTTTTGTATATTAACCTTGTACCCTGAAGCCTTGCTATAGTTGCTTTTTTATGAAAAAAATTGTTTGGAATTTTTCTATATAGACAATCCTATCACCAATGAATAGCAACTGTTTTATTCTTTTCCAATATTTATCCTTTTATTTCCATTTCTTTTCTTATGACACCAGCTAGGACTTCCTATGTGATGTTGAATAGGAGTGGTGAATGGGAAGGTCCTTGACTTGTTTCTGGTCTTAGGGGGAAAGTGTCTAGTTACTCATTATTGATTATGTTAGCTGTAGGTTTCTGTAGATGGTTCTCCATTGACTTGGAGAAGTTCTTCTCTACTCCTAGTTTGCTGAGTATTTTTATTTTGATTGAGTATTGGATTTTCTCAAATGGTATTTCTTCTGTGTCAGTTAATATGATCACATGATTTACCCCCTTTAGTCTGTTGATACAGTGGATTATGTTGATTGATTTTTCAGATGTTGAACCAAGCTTGCATACATGGAATAAATACCACTTGGTTGTAGTATATAATTCTTTTTATACATTGTTGAATTCGACTTGTTAATATTTCAGTGAGGTTTTGTTTTGTGTCTATGTTCATGAGAGATACAAGTTTGTGATTTTTTTTTCTTATATCTAGTTTTAGCATTAGAGTAATGCTGGGCTCACTGAATGAGTTAGATAGTGTCCCTCTGCTTTTAATTATTTATTTTTTTTGAAAGAGACTGTGGAGAATTGATATTATTTCTTCCTTTAATGTTTGGTAGAAATCACTTGTGAAACCATTTGTATCTGGTGATTTCTTTAAGGAAAGGTTATTAGTTATTAATTCAATTTATTTATACATATAGGGCTATTCATGTTATCTGTTTCTCCTTGTGTGTATTTAGATTGTTCTTAATCCTTCTAAAACTATAAAATATACTTGATAAAATTTGAATATGCCTACAGAGATTGCCTCAAAAAAGCAGATTTATAGATCTAGAAAATAGAATGAAGCAGCAAGTGGCTTAAATTAAAAAAAAATTTACAGTGGGAATGTGAAGTCAGTTTCAAAATTTTAATCAGATCAGTTAGAATAGGTCATCATCTTTCTATTACTTAAATATTTTTGTCTGTTTGTATGTGCGCTATGAGTCTCTGTGCATCATCATTTGTTACCCCAGGTAAGAACTTAATTTTTTTTTCTATTTTGATAATAGTATATATTGTGTTATGTTTTATTTTAAATCTTTACATGCAAATATTTACTTAGTCATTTAAGATCATTTTCCTTTTAATAACTTGAGTCATTCCGTTCCCTGATCACATTTAATTTACATTTAACAATTATTTGAAGTTGTTTATCAATGTTTTATGGATATTCTCATTAGGAAACAGGTGTCCAAAGTACTGTGTTATTTACTTTGGAGTAATAATGGGCTTTTGTGCACAATGATGATGTCTTGGATTTTATTTTCTAATTGTGAGGATTTCAAGAGATACGTGATCTTTTTGGTCTCAGCTAGCATGGAAAATAATGGAACTGCTTACCAAAAAAATAAGAGAAACTAGCAGTCATAATTTCACAGAAATAATGATGTCTTTAGGCACTTTAAGACAATGACATCGTGAAGCTGTTGGGTGACCAAAAATATATTAGTTTTTACAATACAGTAACTTGTTTATTAAAAGTACTTGAACATGTGATAATTGTCAATATTGTCATAACATTCTATGACATCTACTAAACCACTTAACATTACGTAATGCCTCAGCATTCTGAAGTGCTCAACAAAAACAGTGCCATTTTCTTTAGAATTGACTGTTCAGCTATCAGTTTGCTTACTAGACAGAAACATCTGTTTTTTCGTCCCACACAACACTTAGCGCAGTGGCTCCCCCAACAAACACACACACGAAGTCAGCATTAAATAGAATTTTTGAGAGGATAGGTGAATCAAAAGATGAATGAATGCTCACCTCCACATCAGCTGGTGGGTAAAACAGCATCTCATTGCTTTGGTAACGTCAGTCATCTTTTCCTTACTTCTTCTGGTCAGGTATATTACTTGGATATTGGCTTCTTTCTCCTTCTACCAACTCTACATGGAGATATCATTGATTCTTACATAGAGGTTGATAACCTAATCAACAAAGCAACTAAATAATCATATTCATGGGTTCTACCCAGCTTCTGGGGTAGTATACAAGTGTTTACCAGGGAGTAGGAATCTTAGGGCTGTCTTAGAATTCTGCCTGACACAACAGCAAAAGTATTCCTACTCTAATCCATTTCCCATCATTATCTTGCTGCTTCCAACTTTATGTAAGTGGAATGTTCATTCTTAACTATCTGGACAAATATGGCTTCCTTTGGGGATATTCTGATTAACCCCTTGACTTATTCTATCTTTGACTATTTTCAGTCTCACCTCCTTTGCTTCTATCCAGACTTTCTTGCAAGGCACACACATTTCTTTTCCTTCTTCCTTTAGAGTCTATTGCCTTTGTAAAAGTTATTTGAACTCTCCCCTTAGAAAGACTAACCTTTTATATTTCCACCTCTTGATATGAAATTTTTATCTAGTACCAGACCTCAACTGTAAGTTGTCCATGAATCAAAACTATCTTGCAAAATCAGAAGTCTACATTCCATTTTTAACTGTCCTAAAGGAAAAGCTAAGCACCTATTTATTCCATAATTCTTTTCAAAGTCTGTGCCTGTTAATTGTGCACACAGCATTTTATTATGTACCAGACAATGGCTTAAGCATGGTATTCCTGTTCAAAACATGAAATGAGAAGTATCATGAAAGAATGGCAACTGTGTCATATTTTTCTTTATTCTTAACACCATGTACAGCTTTTATATAAAACTCTGGCACACATGTAGTTTTTCCTTTTCCTGGAAAATGCAAATAATGTATACTTCCTTCATAAATTGCATGCTCTATTGAATAAAATCAAACACCCGAGTATAGAAACAAATTGTAATCAACGATAAGATAATTTTTCACTCCTTTTTATTTAGACATTGTATTAGTTTTCTCAGGTTGCCATAAAAATTACTACAGTCTGGATGGCTTCTAAAACAGAAATTTATTTCTCACAATTCTGACAGCTAGAAGTTCAAGATCAAGGTGCCTGCAGGGTTGGTTCCTCATGAATCTCTTTCCTTGACTGCAGGTGGACTTCTCCCTGTGTCTTTACATGGTCTTCCCTCTGTGTGTTATCTGTGTCCTAATCTCTTCTTGTAAGGACACTAATTGTATTGCATTAGGGCCCACCCTAATGACCTCGTTTAACTAAATTATCTCTTAATAGTTCACATCTCCAAATACTGTCACATTCTGAGGTTCTGAGAATTAGGACTTCAATATATGAATTTCGAGGGAGGGGAACACAATTCAGCCCAAAATACTTGTGATGTGAACTAACTGCTTTGTGCACAAGTGTCTAAGGAGAAGTTAGCAGTGCAGAATGCAGTGTAAGAGAAGTAATTACTGAGATGAACAAATGTTACTACAGGGCCATCATTTTATAGCTACTGCAGAAGTACATGGAGCTGTGTAATTATGGGTGATAGTTTTCTTGGTAGATTGTAATAGACTATTCAGAGAAACCTGTTGAATATTTTCTTGGATTGAAAGAAAGAGGCACAAAAGAAACCATTTCCCAGCATTTTATTTGATTCCATGAGAATTTTTAGCAGCTAATTATACTCTGCTATGTAGGAAGCCAGATCCAATGGGAATCTTTTGGGTTAATATGTGTATTACTTTCAGGATGAGATAATAACTCACCTGTTATACAATATTATCATTATTATCTTGACATGCATTTTTAATGAATTGGGTCTTTCAGTTTATGTGCACTCATCAAACCTAATAGTTCAACCTCTCTATAAGCATCTTCACCACTTTCTATCTGAGAAAATAACATTTTATTATAAAATGACAATTTTTGTAACTTTGATCTCATTTCTAAGATAAGAAAACAAACATTATTTTGGGGGCAGAAATAGAAACAAAGTAAACTCTCTGTTAAAGCAAAAGAAACAACTTTTGAAACTATCCCTGGACGTACTTTTACAGTATATCAGAAATATTTCTTTTTTGGTCATCTTCTGACTGCAGTGTGAACCAAATTAGTTATGTTGAAGAAAATGAAAGTCTTACTGGCTACTTGCCCTAAGTGAAGAGACATCCTTCTACCCCCAAGCAACAACAGAAACTAAAATCCTTCTGTCGTCTCTCACCATTGTTGTCCATAATGAGGAATTTGGTCAGAAGTAAGTATAACTCGGTTATAGTCCATGTTATCACACTCCTCTCAACTTCTCTACCTCTTCCACGTGTTGAATGACTTCCTGACTTATTTTCTGCATATATGTAATGTTTGTCTCCTATCTTGGGTGCAATAGCTCTTAGTTATCAGATCTCTTCTCCCTGATACATCAGATAATTTTGACTATTATTTAAATTGTGCTTCTCCTGACTAACTTCTCTTTAGTTTCCTTTTCACTTTAGACTACCAATGGGCATGTTTTAATCTTTTACAATTCAGGATTTATTTTCACATTCAGCCTAATACCTAAATAACCTTAGAAATTTAGGAAAGATAAATTGGACCACTTTGTACTTTTCCATATAAGGAAAACAAACTACTTGTGTGCTTAGATGTTGCTTCTGGAGGAACTTTCCAGAGCATTAAGCAGTAAGTACCAACTCTCAGAATGATGTGAGTCTCTGATCCTGTGATACCAACTTTCCACCTAGGTAGGGCCAAAGAAATTTGGACTGGGTTGAATGGGTACCATCTTTGTTCTTAGAAGTGCTTGGTATAAGTCTTGTTAATTGTTACACACAAGGGTTATTTTAGTGTTAATTTGAATACATCAGAAGAATTTATGTTAGAATTTCAAAGAAATATATGAATCTCTATAGCCTTCAAATCTCAATTTTCCTCTGTGATATAAAATATCACTCTTCTTTAAATAGATCGCAAAATTATTCCAAACTACAAGATCCAAACGCTGAACAACAAACAGTTCATATTTACCACGAGGAATAGGGTTAAATTTTGCTCTCCAATGACAAATCCCAACCCAGAACAGATTTTAGCCAGGCAGCTAGCAGAGCTCGCTGGGTGGACTGCACAAGCCATGTTGGGTGCAGAGCTCAGAGCCGGAAAGCAAACAGCTGCTGTAGCCTGATTTGAGTTAAAATAGTGTGAGTGTTTAGTCTGGCGCACGGCTTCAGGGGAGATTGGCAGCTGGGTCAAACAAAGTCCTTCCATTGGCTCTCTTCCCAGGCAGCTTCTGCTAGTATTTAGGTACTAGTGCAGTGTAGGGCCCTTTCTCAGGCAAAACCTAACATCTGACCGCACCCTCTTTGCTTTTTCCAAAAAAAAAAAAAAAAAAAAAAAAAAAAAAAAAAAAAAAAAAGAAAAAAGAAAAAAAGCTTCTTTTTCCTTCTTTCGTTAAGATAAATTCTCCAGTAGACAACCTCTCCCACTAATTGTGTATTAGCAATGTATTTTATCTTGAGAGCTGGCACACTGGGCTCTCAACGTGGTGTGGAAGGCAGCCTGTTACAGTGCTGGATTCATAAAAGG
Source organism: Lipotes vexillifer (assembly GCF_000442215.2). Taxonomy (NCBI): domain Eukaryota; kingdom Metazoa; phylum Chordata; class Mammalia; order Artiodactyla; family Lipotidae; genus Lipotes; species Lipotes vexillifer. The sequence continues at coordinate 2,338,846 of NW_006780914.1, forward strand.
CCCTTTATGGTTTGTGAAAGAATATCTGTGCTTAGGCAGGAAACTTTTTGATCTGCAGAAAAGCCAGAAGACATCTAGGTAAGGCTGCGTATCAAATCTACTTTTTTGGGGAAAAGTTGGGCAGTGAGAATGATTCATCACAAGCGACGTGAGTTTGGAGTGTGCCTGTTCACTTTTGTAGAAGTTTAAAAGGTACTATTTGTTTGCTTATTTTTTGTTTGTTTATTTAAATCTTAAGGGAATACTGTAGTCTGCATTTTTAAGATTTTGTTTTCTGCTGTTGAACTGATTATACTGGATATAGGGTTTTATTATATAGCAAAATCTTTGTAAACTGCCGTAGAAAGAAAGTGTATTTAGAAGGGAAATTGACAAGTTTTAAAGAGTAATTGTACAATCATTTGAGGACAGAGGAACGCTGCATTAGACTAACAAGGGTTTAATTACCAAAAAAAGTTTAATGTTGCTTTGGAAGGAATATTAAGTAAGTTGTCTTTGTCTCTTACTTTTTAATTTTAGTCGCTGATTTAGCCTGTTGGGTCACATTTTTTGTTAGTGCTGAAGGCTGCCATGAATCCCTAATGAGGCCCCTTTGCACATGATTTTGGCACTTGGCCAAAATCAACTTCCCAGCGGCAAGCTTTCTCTAAAGAACCTGGAGCAAAAAAAAAAAAATTTTTTTTATTAGGAATCATGTCTGAGAGCTTCCATAACCAGTTGTGTAGGCATGTCAAAATGACTTTATACAGTAAATGTGAAACAAACATTTTAAAAAATTTCCGTATATTGTTGCTTTGAGAATTATGAATTCCTGCTTGTGGCCACCTAAAATACGTTATAACAAGAACAATCTTAAAGAAGAAGGTTTACCGATTTTTTTGTTTTTCTCAGCAGACCAGAGTAGGGATGGTCATCACACTGAGAAGTATACAGTACGAAAGGGTTATTCAAAACACTTCAGGATAAATAACAGATGAATTCTTAAAACTGTTAATCTCTGTAAGTAATACTCAGTGAACAGTAAGTAATGAAGTTTTCTAGAAGTTTCGCTGTGTGCACAATTCAGCTTAACCTTTTTAAAATGGGATTTTTGTATATTTTAAATATCATAGTGTTTGGGATTCTAAAAAATGTTGGCACTTTTTGTATAATTTTAAAAGTGTATTAACACCCTGATGGTATTTATAGCAAATGTTTTAAAAGTGCTTGATATGTAAACATGACTGAATAACTTAAAATAATTGTATTTAATTTCTGTTTTGCAATAAAAATGATGATTATTTTTTTATGAAAGAAAGGTCAAAGGCACTTTCATCTAATTTTCGGAACTGTCAGTTTTTATTTTATTTAACTGGATTTTGTCATGTAAGCCGATACGTTACTTTATACTCCAGTATTTTAAGAGTTAAATTCACAGGTTGCAATGAAATACCTTAGTAATCAGATATTAACAACCTCAGATTTTATGTAACCATTTTCAGCAATATATTTAGACATTAAAAATAGACACACTGCAGTGTATTTAAAAGCAGAAAAGTAGGATCTCGGTTGCCCTGTTTTTTTTTTAAGAAATCCTATTATACTAAATGCTATTTTGCCTTGTATGTTAGTCTGTGGTAATCTAGAGTGAAACTTTACTTTTCACTTTACAATAATCATATTTCTTTTTAAAATATTGATGAGAGCCCGATTTATTCTTTAAAGAAACATGAGTTAAAGCTGTCTTACTAGGTATGTTTTTCATATATTTATCACTGTTTATCTTCTCTTTTTTATTACACAGTATAAAAGATTGCTAATTGGGGTCATAGAAAAAAATGAAAATTAACTTTAAGTAAATTTTAGCATTAGAAAATGCATCTGATTTCTTTCAGATCAAATAAATATATATATAATTTATGTATGTATAAAATATTTTTTGGTATTGCTGTATTTACATTGCTGTTAGTTGCACTGAGGCATGGAGTGTTTGAAGTTACCCTATCAGTCAGCATTAAAATACAGAGATGCTATAAATTGGGAAAGGGCAGTACATATCTGCTATTTATAGATATTTACCTGGATAAGTTCTGTACTTCCACGTGAGTTCGCAGTTGAATTCTCATTTAATGTAATCTTTGATATTCTTAAAGAAGGTAATATATGTTAGATATTTCAAAATTTGCATAAAGCAGGAACATTTTTATCATTTACTATCATCAGACAGGTGCAGGAAAAATAAGATAGCTTGCTTATTCAGCAGGGTTCTTGCTTAAGACATTATTTTTGAATTCTATTTTTATTTTAATCTTAACTCTCATACATATAATATTGTCTTCTGTTTCCATTTTTTATTTTTTAATTAATTATTTTGCTTATTTGAAATTGACAGAATGTTTCTCTAAAATATACTGAAAAATGTCTCAGCTGATGATTTTAGCTGTTGTTGTGGAGTTTTTTGGTTAATTAGAGGACATAGCAAAATAAATGCCATAAAATATCGACCTTTTAAAGTACACAGATATGTTAGTTTGTGAGTTCCGAAGAAATTTAATTGTATAAAATTACTGACAAACACTTTTGAGTTGAGGGAGAAACAAGTAAGTAGTGAGAAAAATTTAAGTTATACACTTTAGCTAAATTTACTAAGAAATTTACTGTCTTTTGCTATAGCTATGAATTGTAATTGCGTATTTCAAAACTGTAGGCTTTTTAGCAGACTTATTAGCTAATTTTCCTTTAGGGACCATAAATGCAAAACACTGATTACATTTGTTCACTGAGTTGACATTTTAAAACAATATTCAGGATACAATTACTTTCAAAAAGAAAAATATTTTGATATTTTTGTTAAATTTATTTGCAAAGAACAGGTGGAATAATTTGCTTTATTCAGCATTTTCCCCAAGCTTTTGGAAATACTAAAACCTATTCCACTTTACCATAGGGAAACTACTTCACTCTTCAGAGAAAGTGAATTTCATTTGTAGTTGTCAATTTAGATTATGGGCCTTTACCGTTTTAAGTGTGACAGTGTTTTGGTTTGTTTCAATTATGCAACAGGCATAAAATGCTTTCTTCCCGCCCCCCCCCCATTTAAAAGGGCTCTTAAATAATTAAGTATAAAATTTAATTCTTGTTGAAAAGGAAACTTTAAAACTGCAGTGTTTTTTCCACGATTTTTAAAATGTGAGAAATGTTACAACAGGGCATTTTGGATGAGCATTTTATCATCTAAATGAAATGCTTTGTTTTAAATGGTAAATTCCAGCAATGAGATAAATGTATTGCTGCATTAGATAGAATATAAGTATTGAATTTTGGCACAACTTCAGTGACCTCTGCCATAAAAGATTGGTATATGTGGGATGATCTTGGATTTGCAATAACAAACGTAGATGGTGAAGCACGTGAGAAACCGACCTTTGTTGTTTTGGAGGAATTATGTGCTAAAAGTCAAGAGATACTTTCCGTGTAAACTGCTGATAAATATTTTGTCATTTAATTAATAAAATAAATCTTGAACATTAAAGAATTAATTACAATTTAAAAAATGCATTCGTAAGACTTTTTCCACAGAAGTAACTGCAGTGTATTATTCTTTTATGAGATGAACAACTGTCATATTTCCACACAGCTAATATTTAACTATAAATTAGATAACCAAGTAATTTTTTAAATGTTATGCTTTGATTTAAACACAGTTAATAGTGAATAAAAATAATTTTCTCTGGTTTTGACTTTTTCATATAAAAGAATGGTTGATTTGCACTTGTTGCATTTTTTACTTAATAATGGTTTAATTTTTAAATTATCATAAAGTAAATATTGCTATTTGATATCGTTTTTAAACATGGTAGGGTTTATTTTATAAGCGACCTGACCTAGTATATATTTAAACAATGGTTATTTATATTTAGCTCTATAGTCTTCTTTCAGAGTCAAGATCAGCAAAAGGCCTCTTTTTTGGTGCTCAAAATTTTTTCTAAAAAACTCTTTAGTTTTTAGTTTTCTCTTGTTTATGTGTTCAGGTACGTCTGCCAACCTGAGTATCTGCCTACATCCTGAGATATCTGTCTTGTGAGCATTAGGCCGGAAAGTGTAGTAGTAGGCTCTAAGTTTATTCTTATTCCATATTCCACTGAATAAACGAAGATTTTGAGTTTCTTATTGAAATCTAGTCTATATATGAGTGAGTATAAAGATCACGATAAATCTGTTGATTTTGATATTTTGAAGCACTGAATATCCTGTGTAAGTTAGTGGTCATTTACATGTTTGTGTAGTGATTCTAAATATATGATCATTATTAGTTTTAAAGATTTACTAATTTATAGGAAATATAGAATGCCATCATTTGCTTAAAAATTATTATTTACTAATTTTATAATTGCTTCCACTTTGCTATTATTGAAATGTTACATAATAGTTCTCCTTAAAAATATCATGAGACTAATTCGTGCCTTGCTTTCCATTTCTCCCATTAACTTTAGAGGTCATAATGTGTGTGTTGGGGGGGTGCCTGAAAATATTTCAAAAATTTTTTTCTTTCCTGTGATTATCAACTACTATTTGCAGAGATTTTGAAAGGAATGATTGTGTATTTTTTTAATGTTTATGTAAATGTGAGGAATACATGGGCTTTCTGTGGACTTCAGTTTAAAAAACTAAAATAGAAAATAAGATGAAGATTAATGACATGGTGTATTTTTATAGCAACTAATTACAACTTGCTATTCATACATAAACAACAAACTGGAAAGATACCCAGTGGGCTCTGAGAGCAGCCTTCACTTAAGAACTGCTGGGAAAGTGGTGGCAAAGGGATGATTTTGGTCCAGTCTTTATGATCTATGGTGTTTCAGGCCCGTGCAATCATTTCCCTGTTGAAATCCTCTAGTCTTGCTTCAGAGCCCCCATAACACTAATCTCAGAAATTTTTACAGAGAGGGGTTGCAGAACACACAGGACACACTCT
>NW_006780914.1:2343812-2345648 GCF_000442215.2 Lipotes vexillifer
TCTTTCTTGTTCACTGGAGGGTCCGTGATTGGGGTTTCTTTGGCAAAGGCAGTGTTCTTCTCTGTATAGTGGTTTAAAAAAACAAAATCACAGTTTGGGTAGGTCAGCTCAATCAGTTGGCCAAATCAGCATAATAACCAAGCCAACTCAGCCTTAACAAGGATAATTAGTTTTTCATTCTTGCCTAAACCTGGGCACTTTCCTGAAGAATGCGGACAGTTGTGCATGAAAGGTTGAGTTGCTGAAAACTGTACAACATGCATTTTCTACTTGTGAATTAATAAACTGTGTTTTGTGATCAAAATAGTTTATATCAATATTCGTTGTGTGTGCAAAATATTTAAACAGTGAAAGAAGCAATCTTCCTGAAATTAAATATGTGGGATTATTAGCTTTATTATAATTTTTTTTGAGATGTCATCTGAAAATTACTTTTTAAAAGCATTCTTTAAATTTTTTTCTATTACATTCTTCATAAGGCGTAATAATTTAGATATAAATTTTTTGCTAGTGGAGCAATTTTTGAAAATTATATGTATGTTGCCAGTGCTTATTCTGTAGGATTCTAACCTGATCACATGTTCTTTCCTCTCCATTCCTAGGGTTCATTCATAAATATTCTCTGGAGGGATTTTTTTTTTTTTTTTTTTTCAACAGCCAATTTTTTGTTCAGGTAGCTTGACAGTTAAAAAGTTGATGCACAGAAAATCTCTGTTCAAATGTGATTTAGCTATTTCTAAAACATGTTCGATTGTCAGGAAATGAACCAACAAGGATGTAGAAATAAAGAACGATTTGTAATTTTGGCAGATGAAACAGAGCAATAATCAGTTCAGAATATTTATAAAATGATAACATTTTTCTATTGACATATTTTGTGCCAACAAATTTAATTTAGAAACTGCTATTTGTTACTAGAAGCCAGTAATTGACTTTGGTAATCAACAGTTCAAAATGTCTGATATAAGACAAAAGGCTTATTGAATGAATTGGTCTTAGATAAAATGTAAGGCTATTAGGCTACCTCATATCTGGAATTTGTTTTAATTTTCAATACCCAAATCATTAAATTTGAATGTAGGAGTATTTGCATATTTTCTACTTTCAGAATTAGCCAGTCTACCTATGAAAATTGTTCCCTCCTCTTAGATAAGTTAACAACTTAAGAGTAATCAAATATCTTACAGTTTCCATTTTCCATTTTAATGCCTACTGAAGATGAAACTTGTAGTAGCTAAGTCACATAAAAGTCTGGATTAATAGTGAGATGAGATTATGTACCCCAAAATGAAATTATATATATAAAGCACAGGCGTTTACTAGCATTTCTGTGGTCAGATATACAAGTTGCATTGCAGGTAGAGCTTCTCCTTTCTCACTTGAGGAAAGTGCAATCAAAAGTAATTTACAGATGTACAAAATGTACAGCTGTGCTCTTCTAAATTTCACAGAAATGAGCTAAATTGTAATGTATTTAAATTGGATTGGAAGCATCATTACTAGGTTTACTAGTTAAAGGGAAGTAATACCTATGAGTACTTGGGACGATGTATGTCTAAGTGATAGCAGAACCATTAATGTATTGGAAATTACAATTAGACCAAAACACGCAGCAGGTTTTGTGAAAATCAATTAAGTGTGTAGATCCCCTCTATGTACTCTATGCCTTTATGCCATTTACATTATATACTCCCTGGCAACATGCAAAATGATCCAAGTACAGCTGAAATATGTGTTTATGTGTGTGTGCATGTTCACAAGATGATGATGATGAATGTGTGTGTGTGTGTGTGTGTGTGTGTGTGTGTGTAAGAGATCTTTATGTTTTCTTTCCCT
>NW_006780914.1:2345658-2381120 GCF_000442215.2 Lipotes vexillifer
AAGGAAAATATCAAGAGTAGGATGTAAGTACATTGGTAAAAATAGGGAACACCAGTAAACTGTCTTTGTCTATTGGATTATAAGCAATGACCATGAACATACATTTCTGGAAAATCAGCTTTTTAAAAAAAAATCCATGCATTTCACTTGGAGCTACTTATATACTCAATAGCGATAAATTACTGTCATTAATATTATCTGAACAGGTAAAGACCTTTATTTTATTGAAGTATAGTTGATTTACAATATTGTACTACTTTCAGGTGTACAGCAAAGTGATCCAGTTTTACAGTTTATATATATATATATATATATATATATATACACACATATATACATTTTTTTCAGATTATTTTCCACTATGGCTTATTACAAGATATTGAATATTGTTCCCTGTGTTGTACAGTAAATCCTTGTTGCTTATCTATTTTATATATAGAAGTGTGTATCTTTTAATCCCATACTCTTAATATATCCATCCCCCCACTTCTCCCTTGGTAACCATAAGTTTGTTTTCTGTGTCTGTTTCTATTTTGTAAATAGATTCATTCTTATCCTTTTTTAAGATTCCACATGTAAGTGATAGCATATGATATTTGTCTTCCTCTGTCTGACTTATTTCACTTAGTATGATAATCTCTAGGTATATCCATGTTGCTACAAATGGCATTATTTCATTCTTTTTATGGCTGAGTAGTATTCCATTGTGTGTGTGTGTGTGTGTGTGTGTGTGTGTGTGTATACACACACACACACACACACACCACTTCTTCTTTATCCATTCATCTGTTGATGGACACTTAGGTTGCTTCCATGTCTTGGCTATTGTATATAGTGCTGCTGTGTACATTGGGGTTAATATTGGAATTAGAGTTTTTGTGTTTTCCGAATATATGCTCAGGACTGGAACACACACACACACACACACACACACACACACACACACACACACACCACTTCTTTATCCATTCATCTGTTGATGGACACAGGTTGTTTCCATGTCTCGGTTATTGTATATAGTGCTGCTGTGAACATTGGGGTTCATATTGGAATTAGAGTTTTTGTGTTTTCCAAATATATGCTCAGGACTGGAATTGCTGTATCTATTTTTAGGTTTTTAAGAACCTCCATACTGTTTTCCATAGTGGTCACATCAATTTACATTTTTCACCAACAGTGTAAGAGGGTTCCGTTTTCTCCACACCCTCTCCAGCATTTATTATTTGTAAACTTTTTGATAATGGCCATTCTGACTGGTGCGAGGTGATAACTCACCGTGGTTTTGATTTGCATTTCTCTAATAATTAGCAATGTTGAGCATCTTTTCATGTGCCTGTTGGCCATCTGTATATCTTCTTTGAAGAAATGTCTGCTTAGGTCTTCTGCCCAGTTTTTGATTGGGTTGTTTGTTTTTCTGGTATTAAGTTGTATGGGCTGTTTGTATATTGCAAATTAACCCCTTGTTGGTTGCTTCGTTTGCAAGTATTTTCTCCCATTCTGTAGGTTGTCTTTTCATTTTGTTGATTGTTTCCTTTGTTGTACAAAAAGTTTTAAGTTTGATTAGGTCTCATTTGTTTTTTTTTTTTGGTTTTTTTTTTGGTTTTATTTCTTTTTGCCTTGGAAGACTGATCTAAGAAAATATTGGTACGATTTATGTCAGAGAATGATTTGCCTGTGTTCTCTTCTAGGAGTTTTATGGTGTCATGTCTTATATTTAAGTCTTTAAACCATTTTGAGTTTATTTTTGTGTATGGTGTGAGGGAGTGCTCTAACTTCATCAATTTACATGTAGCTGTCGAGCTTTCCCAACACCACTTGCTAAAGAGACTTTTATCCATTGTATTTTCTTGCCTCCTTTGTCAAGGATTAATTGACTGTAGGTGTATGGGTTTATTTCTGGGCTCTCTATTCTGTTCCATTGAGCTGTGCGTCCGTTTTTGAGCCAATACCATGATGTTTTCGATGTGTAACTTTGTGGTATTGTCTGCAGTCTGGGAGGGTTATATCTCCAGCTTTGTTCTTTTTTTAAAAAACTTTTTATTTTATATTGAAGTATATCCGATTAACAATATTGTGATAGTTTCAGGTGCACAGCAAAGTGACTCAGCCATACGTATACATGTACGCATTCTCCCCCAAACTCCCCTCCCTTCCAGGCTGCCACATAACATTGAGAAGAGTTCCCTATGCTATACAGTAGGTCCTTGTTGGCTATCCGTTTTAAATACAGCAGTGTGTACATGTCAATCCCAAACTCCCTAACTATCCTGTCCCCCCATCCTTACCCCCGATAACCATAATTTCACTCTCTAAGTCTGTGAGTCTGTTTCTGTTTTATAAATAAGTTCATTTGTATCATTTCTTTTTAGATTCTGCATATAAGCCATATCATACGATATTTCTCTTTCTCTGTCTGACCTACTTCACTCAATATGAGAATCTCTAGGTCCGTCCATGTTGCTGCAAATGGCATTACTTCATTCTTTTTACTGGCTGAGTAATATTCCATTGTATATATGTACCACATCTTCTTTATCCATTCCTATGTCGATGGACATTTACGTTGTTTCCATGTCTTGGCTATTGTAAACAGTGCTGCAGTGAACATTGGGGTGCATGTATCCTTTCAGACCATGTTTTTCTCTGGATATATGCCCAGGAGTGGGATTGCAGGGTCATATGGTAGTTCTATTTTTAGTTCCAGCTTTGTTCTTTTTCCTCAGGATTGCTTTGGCAATTTTGAGTCGGTAAAGATGTGTCCTTGACCAAGTTTCCTTGGGCTTGAAATAGACTTCTTTTCTTTGCCAAACTTTTCTAAAACTCTTCTGGGAAGGTGTGTTGATGGTTGAAGGAAGAAGGGGAAATGGAAGGTGAATGATTGCATTTGGCCAGGGAATTAAAGGGCTTTTACCCTGTGTAAGCTCAGAGATTTATTATAATCAATCCATTAGTGTTTCAACAATAATTTGCTTTTCTAAGAGTTTTACTAGAATAACTGCAAAAAATTGACCTTGGAGGTAATTAGAAAACTGACTCATTGGTTAGGAGTATGCTGATGGAACCCTTTATCTATTCTGCCTACAACATTGTTTTCAAGTGATTAACTCCTGCCATTGAAAGTGTTATACATGATCAGTTATTGATGCAGTGGTTCAGATCCTGTGCAGAGGTCTTCGTATATCTCATCTCCCGTAATCCTTTAACTAACCATGAAAGGTGGGGATAATTATCCCTCTTGTACGGATGACAGTTCTTAGAGTGCTTAAGTAATTTTCTTAGAGTTCCTGGTCTAGGAAGTGTCCATGTTAGGATTTGAACCTGTGTTAATGGTGCTTCCAGTCCATGCTATTTTCCATTGCACTATAAATTTAATGATTTTGACTTTGAGAGTATGAGGAACATTAAATATAATCCTCTGATTTAAAAGCTCTTCTTTTTTTAACAGTTGAAGAAACAAATTTCTGAAAGTATTAAAAATCAGTCATAGATGGAGAATAGTGAGAGATATTTTATATAATAGGTATTTTTTTTAACATATGAAGTGTGTTTAATGTTGTTTAAGTTAAGCAATAGCCAGTGACCAATAAAACACTTTTGATCATAAGTTTTTCTCCAGAAAGAAATGATGATGTATATGGGTAACAACTGCATTTCTAGTATGAAGCTGTTTTGCACATCAGTGGCTTAAAATATTAAGAGCTGTGGAATAGTACAATAGGGGGAAAACATTCAGTCAGGAAATTTCACTAGCTTGTTTTGTTAACATATATGTTATTATAACCAAAAAGGTACAGAAATTGGAGAGGCACAGTGATTTTTCATTGTGGTCATCAATAACACCCAGTGCCCCTGAGCAGAGCACTATCGTGGCATTCCACAGAAGCGGAGACTCAGAACCCTTCCCATAGTGCTTCACTGCTCTGAAGTTGGTGTTCCCACTAGACGATGGCATCTCTTTAAAATTCAGTTTGTCCATATCACAGGCTGTGTAGAAAGAAACTTGAACTATATTATAAACCACTTGTTAGTAAAAGTTTTAAAATTAGATTTCTAACTTCTGTTGATAAGAGTAAGACTTAAAAGAAATGAGGATATGGGCATAAAATACATTTTATAAAATTGTTGACTTACTTCAGTTAAGTTTTATGTAATGCTGGATATTATTTTTCAAAATATCTTGGTGAACATTGAAAAATTTGGTCCAAAATCACTTTTCCAACACTCAGATATTTGATTTATTGTCTTGTAGAGCTGTGATCATTGAATGCTCTTTCTTTAACTTCCTTATTTTATCCAGGAGAAAATGGTGACTTAGAGGGAAAAAAAATGGTTTTTCTGCTCATGGTAATAATACGAGCGCCTGGAAAGTTGGCTTTGAATATAAGTCTCCCTTCAAGTTTTGTATTCCTTTCTTTACATAAGGGCCTCATTTATATCCAGCTAGAAAATGTTCTGTTTTCCTCTTTTTAAAACATTAGTGGTATGGAAACAGAATAGAAGGGGGATTTAGCTTCATTATTAAATGTGAAAAAGACTAATAAAACGTATATATAATTGAATATAACCTTGCCATGAATTATTGTTTCTGTAAAGTCACATTATTAAAAGTTTCTAGTTTATAATTTCATCCTTGATTTATATCCTAGATCACTCTGATCCTTTAATGAGTTTTGTTGAAATGTTCACTTAGCATCCTTTCTGAAAAATTGAAGATAGTCCTTTGAAATTTTTATTTCTTTATGAGATTAAAAGTTTTTTTTTTTCTAAATGGAGATATTTAGCATACATGATTCTTAACCATACAGCTGGGTGAATGTTTTACATATGTGTAAATATATGTAATCATATGCATACATGTAATCTCTCAGATCAGGATTTAGAAAATTCCAGCATCCCAGCAGACTATTTCATGCTCTATTGATATCTATCGCCATATATTAGGTTTACCAGTTTTTGATTTCATATAAATAGAATCACACAGCACATATACATTTTTGTCTGGCTTATGCTACTCATCATTTTGTCCATGTGATTTTCTCCATTTGCATATATCAATAGGTTGTTCCTTTTTATTGTGGTGTAGTATTTTTATGTGAATATAGCAAAATTCATTTATTAATTCTACACTTATTGGTTGTTTCCAGCTGTCTTTACATAATTTTTAAAATGTAGATCTGGTGTCAAAAAGGTAGAAGTCAGTTTTTCTCTCTAGTAGATAAAATATGAAATAGAATCACTTAAACCATTAAAGGCAGTGATTGCTTTATATAACTGACTCATGCATATTTGAACTACATGACACAAGGACTTAGCATCACTATTATTAATGGAAATATTTTCTGAAACTGAGAACTAGTATGTATTATTTTAAGTAGATGCTACATAAGTATTTGAAAATATTTAAACCTTTAACCAGTATTCTTTTGCTTTTGTTATTTATTACATATATGTAACTATAATTATAGGTTGGCCCACATATGCATCTTTTTAAACTCAATTATCAATTTTTTTAAACTCAATTATCAATTTTTTTAAAGTCCTTATGGATTGCTGAAATTTTATGGTGTAGAAAAAATTTAAACCATTTTCTTTGACAAACAATAATTTGGAATGATTCTGAACATATTTAACCTCATAATTTCATACATGAACAAAATAAGATCCAATATTTTGACACTAAGGATATATATTTGTTTGAAAGTAATGCAAATAGTTTTAGAGAGATTTTTGTTACCATTTTCTGTCATTTTTTTTGGGTTCCAGGGTTCCTATCATTCTATATTCAAATTTAAGATGATTTACTCTACTAGGAAAACACAAACATTACCAACAAAAATTGAAAAATTCTTTGTTGTAGAATAAAATAAGATTAAATTGTTGTTTAGATGTTATTAAACAACTCACCTATTGAGTTATTTACTAGCTTCTATTGAGTACATCCCGCAGTGCTAATGAATATATTTGTTACATTGTCTTTATTGGTAAATAATCTGGGATTGTCATTTGGTATTATTTATACACTAATAAGCAACTGCTTTAAATAAAATAAATAACATTAAAGTAATGTATTAAAATGTAGTTTACAAAGCCCTTTCACATAATACACACATTAACACATAATACACACATTAACTCTGGCAGGGAGAGGATATCGCACTTCCCCAACCCAAACAGTGAAATAATTGGTATCCTATAGTTAGTAAAGAATGATCTATGAACTGTACTAGGATTTTTTTCCCACTCTAATTCTGTTATCTCTTTTTATAAGAAACTGCATCTCTGTAAATAATGGAACCCCATTTAAGAGGCCCAGGGAGAATAGTTTACTACATTTTTCCAAAATATTTTTTTAAAGCTGGTCTTATTTATATTTATTGCACTACAAAATTCCCTTATAATATGGAAATTTATCATCAATAAATAATAACTTGTTTTTACAGGTCTTTCAGGGATTATATTTTAAAGACACTTTAGCCTCTAAAAATAGTAGTACCACTTTCTAATATTTTTGTTTTTATACAACCAGTCCAAATTTGGCTGAGGTCAGTGATGCTTTTTATTATTTTTGACAACTATACAATGCCCAATAATGATTCTATTCTTGATACCAGCTGGCAGTAACCTTCCCTCTCAGATGAGTTCATAGATGGCCTCTTCACCATGCAAACATGTAATGGACACTACAGAATTCCACTGCTGTGCTTCTGCTTAATTAGGTGTAGTTTCATCTAATAGGAAGAGAAAACCAACTTCCTGAAATGCTTTTTTTTCCAGAATTTTATGTAGATATTAAATACATTTTTATAACTGTGAAATATCTGAAAGCCTCTGAAAAAACAAACTAATGCAAACATTTAAAAAATACTAGTTTGCCTTACTACTATGTTATGTATCTTTGGCTTTGCAAAAATATGGTTGACTTCAAAATACTGTCCTCTTTAACTCAGGATGTCACCTTGTAGCGATTGGCCTTTTCTGACCCATGAAAATGGATGGAGTTATTCTGATCTCACTATGGAGAAGGTCAAGTTCACAACTTGGATTTGAGAACAGCAGAAGGAATCACCTTAGAGGAAGAAGCTGATTTTAAAAAAGCAAATGTTTATTTACATTGAGTCCATTAGAAATAGGTAGATATCAGGAAGGAAACAACTGCAGAATTACTTCAGGATATTTTCAAAGCGCCTCTACTTAGGTATCCTTGTCTAAATATGTTAGCTTTATAGCCATTTCCTCATGAAGAATGCATCAACTTTTCTCTAGACCGATTTTTTTTTTTATTTTTCAGTTAACACATGCCTATTTTCTTGCTGTAATATTTAAGGAATTTTATCTTAAAGATTTCATAATACTTCATCTGTCCTTATTTCTGTTGTTTTGCAATTCTGTTTGCTTTAATAGAGCTGCTATAAAAAGCAACCATGGTAATCAGAAATAAATATTATAACTCAAAAAACTAGCATGGCTTACAGAGATACAAGTTAAAATATAGTAGAATATATGCATATATTTATTATTATAAGTTCATCTCAGTAAATATATATGTATATGCATACATATACATTTTACTCTAAATATATACCATAAATATATTTATATTATATATAATATTATAGATAAATATATATTTATAGTAGAATGTATAGGTATGTGTATCTATTTACATATATACATTTATTTACTGAGGTGAACTTAATTCCTGAAAATTATTTTATGCTTTGAAAATTTTATCTGGAATAGTCTAAATCTTAGGTTATCTTGGGTGGGTATAAAAGATCTCCAAGAGAAAACAGCAATAAATATGACTTTTTATTAATTTTGAAACTATAATTTTGAAACTAATTTTGAAACTATAATTTTGAAACAAAATTAATTAATTTTGAAACTATAATATTTATATTCTGAAAACACTATTTTTTTTATTTGTTAGTTTGATATAGAGCAAGAAGCAGTACATTAATAGGTTATCATTTTTCCCAACATGCTATTTTTTTGTTAAAAGAAACTGAATTTACATTTAAGTACAATGGACAAAGAAAAGAGCTCAATGTTTTTATTTTGTCCAGACTTATTGTGAAATTAGTCTAAATAATTTCTAATTAAAGTACAAAATTTCTAATCAATAACATGTTTTAAATGCACAGAACTTAACTGTCTATAATAGCTGTTTTGTTGTAATCATAGTTATGTGTATAATTTATCAATAAGTTTTCTTTTGAAGGGAGCGGATATATCTGATATTTCTTTGATATTTTTCTTGTTTGTAAGAAGTTCTAGTTTATAGAAAACTAAATGGCAATTCTGGCTGATACAGACCATAATGATACCCAAACTCAAAAAGAAAATTGCCATATGTAGAAGATTGTCCTGCTGCCCTGTCCAAACTAGTTATTCCATATTCATTGTAAGACCTAATGTTCATTGATAGGAAATAACATTCCATTCTGATGCATGACTAATTTGTCATTTGAGTTGTGTTAAAAAATTCAATAAAATTCAAGCCATAAAGGATTAAAGATTTATAGATTATCTCATCCTTTTGCACCATTTTGATTACAGAAATTTTTTAAAAGTCTTTTTAAAGGAAATGTTGCAGAATTAACTGCTAACCTTTAACCCTGTGGTGTTCTTCTGGTTTCTGGTGGGTGCTAGCTATTAAGTAAATGATTCAAGGAAGGAGAAGACGAACAAAGGGCATGGTATATGCATTGAGCATAGTAATATCTGCCTTCTCCCTAGAATAATAAAAATCAATCTGCAATCAGAGTGGTTCATCAGTTACCTATCTTCCATGTAATGAACACACATTTCTATACCCTTATTAAAAAGACATTTGTAGGTACCTCTGTCCCCATGAAGATTATAACTTGGTTGAAAATATTAAACAGAAATGAGCCACATGAGAAAAATAGAAAATAGGCTAAATTGACTGAGCTAGTGGATTTTTTAAAAAATCATATGCTTGGGCTTCCCTGGTGGCGCAGTGGTTGAGAGTCCGCCTGCCGATGCAGGGGACGTGGGTTCGTGCCCCGGTCCGGGAAGATCCCACATGCCGTGGAGCGGCTAGGCCCGAGAGCCATGGCCACTGAGCCCGCGCGTCCGGAGCCTGTGCTCCGCAACGGGAGAGGCCACAACAGTGAGAGGCCCGTGTACTGGAAAAAAAAAAAAAATCATATGCTTTACTTAAAAGAAAAAATAATCAAATCAATGCCAGTAACAATGTCTTTGAACAACTTTCTATGAAAAATAGACTTTGAAATTCCATATGAGCCTATTCGAAAGGTAACTGAATTTTACAAGACCATTAGTTGATATTCTGTGTGAAAACTACCCTGATAATATATTGGGAACACTACTTCTATATCTGTTGTAGAACAGGAATTGACATATAATTAACAAATACATGTTGAATGAATGAGTAAACAATCCTAATAATATGAGTATTTGTTTCTCCAACTGGGTTTCCCCTTCTCAACATGGTTCATTTCCTTAAAGATTAAGAAGATTCTTAAAGCTGTTTCTGGAGCGCTTATCTTTCAATGATTCAGTTACTTGGCAGAGGACTGGCATCTAGTTAAAACTTACGTATTCAGAGAAATCACTCTAATTCCCATTTTGTAATATTATCAGCCAATGAAATTGGTAATTTCGGAGGATCTTTAAGTGTGGGAACTTGTAATCCTTGTGGCTTTATCTGGTCCGTGAAAGAACGAATGCTTACCAAGGGTTTAATAATTAAATATTCAATTACTAATAAATTTTGATGTTTAGTGAGGATACATACAGAAATATTATAATAAATTTGTTTGGCACCTATGTTATAATACCTTTTAATTGGTGTAGTAAATGGAGCAATATTTTTCCTCTTGATGTAATGATAACTTCTAAATCCTACAGTTCATAGGTATCCTGATTCTCCTATTCATGGCTGTTGACTTTGGCTCTCTGTATGCCAAATTATCACTAGAAAATTTCTTTACTAATCATCAAGAAGGTTTAATCAAAATCAGTTTGTTTAGTTACCAACAAATGTACCCTTAGGAGTATGGGAGAAGCCAAGTTTATAATGATTGAATTATTTTATTATATATTACGAAAACAGATACAAAACCCACAATCTTTCCCCCTCCTCTCTCTTCCCCCAAAAAATAAATTGAAGAGAATTGGGAGCAAATAATTTTTTACAGCAAAAATATTTTCAAAAAACATTACTAGCACCTACTACTAGTACCTCTTGGAGTCTGTACTGGGCTTCTCCTGGAACGATATTGTTAGAAGAATGGGTGCTGGAGTCAGACTGCCTGATTCAAACCCACGTCTGCTACTTACTAGTTATCAAATCTGGGAAAAAGTACCTTCCTTACCTTACTTTTCTTGTTTGTAACTTGGTAATAATAACACAACTGATTTTTGAAGTATTTGTTAAATTAAAAAATAATAACATCCCTTCCAATTAAGTGACGATGTATAGAACTTAATCCAGATGTGGGAGTGAATATGAATAAAATGGGAAAGGAGGCATGCCTTTGGAGATGTTAGTCTTCCTTAATATAATGTCATTGAAAAAAGCATCATAGTAGCCAGTGTACTGCCATCATGGAAGTCAAAACAGAGAACAGAGTGGCAGGTTTCTAAGAATATTGGAAAGTAAGAAATGTTGCCTGCTTCAGTTTTTTTGTTTTTCTTTTTAAAAATCAGCATTAAGTGGAGGGTATGCCAGCCTTACCTTCCATTTATATTTTATTTTGAAACATGTCATCAAAGAACAATAAGCATGTTAATTAAACCAGAGTAAAACTTCAAAGGATCCACTTCACTCATAGTATAGGTTCACATAAGAAAGAGCAATTAATTTAAAATCCAAGTTTTATATATTCCCAGGTTTCCAGTTGGGAGATGAAATATACGTTCTCAACTCTCTTATTTCTCTCTGGAATCAGTTGTTGCTTTCTTTTGGTCTTGTTTTCTGAAGTAACTGGTTATTTTGATTACCTTCAAAAGGCTGAATGGTGTTCACAATTATCTCCTTTCTCCTTCTGACGCTAATTCTATTGTTTAGTAAATTAAGGGAAAGGAATACCAGATGAAATGAAGCCTGGTATGATTTTTAAGGTTTGGAAAGGAAATCAATATTTAACTTAATTGTTGTCTTTTATGTACAGGTTTGAATATTTATATTTGGAATAGCCTTTGAGCTTAATTCATCTGTTTAGGCATGAAATATAGTTCCAAGTCAAGCTAACCAATCTTTCATTAAGATGTATTAGTGTCAGTGGATCTTGCCCTGCTTAAAAATATCTTTTTATACTTTCTGTTTTGAACTATTTAATTTTTTTAAACTTTAGTGAGTTTTCAGTGTGGAAAGTCTTATTTGTCTCTAATCCAACCTCTTTATACAAAGTCTAATAAGTCCATTTTAAGAGCAAAATTGACCTTTTTTAGATGACTAGCTATTAGTGGGGAACACAGCACCTAACCTATGCTGATCTAAATCTCAGAAATGTTTCCTATCTCAGATCTCTTGCATTGCAGATATTGAAAGCATCAATACTTCTATTCTCTAAAATTTTCACAAAAATATCAGACCTGATAGTGTGATTTTTTTTTTCCTTTTTACCTCAAGATCTAACTAGAAACATAAATCAGAAAAAACTAACTGAAAGAAAAAGTTTGAAAAAAAGAAAAGATAAAGAATTGATGCTTTGGGAAAGGAAATGATTTGGTGGTAGAGTGTAGATTAGATTAAAGCAACCAGGTTTCAGAAACTAGAGTGCTGAAGTTCGATAAAAGATGCCCAGAATTCTTGAGTGCAGTAAAACACATGTATAGCAGAGGGCCTTCTGTAGAATCTGGATGTTGCTTGATTTTAAAAAAAAAAAGTGAAAAATATCCTTCAGTGGATCAAGCAATTTCTGAGAACATCTGTATGTTACCCATCCAAAGTAATAAGGAGCTGAAATCATCTATCACTACCTACCGCCACTTACTTCATTTTCATAACAACCCTCTAACTATGTCTCATCAGGAAATTAAATTTCTATCACACAGGTTGAAGGTTATTTACAAAACAGAGTTCCACTGTGCTAGTTCATCCTGCATATTGCAGCTAGATTATTACAGCCAGATTATTGCAGCCATTTTCCAACTGATCTCCAAGATTTTACTCCTTCGATTATGTACTCTTTTTCTTTTTCCTGAAGTTTCCTTCAAAAATTAAGATCACATCTCTACTTTTCTAAGAGTCTTATGACTGTTGCCTGAAGTTTGTTTCCTCCCCCCAAACTTGCATATTGAGTATCATTAACTGGTTATTAATACTAAATTGATCTTGGAGAAACTTTCTGTGAGAAAACATTTCTTGGTATTGTTTTGTAAGTTAAAATACATAGGCACCTTAGATGGCTCAATAGAAATTTTGCAGAAAGATTCTGAAAGATGTTTTTGTCTCCCCACTTTTTTTAAATTGAAGTATAGTTCATGTACAATATCGTATAAGTCACAGGTGTGCAATGTAAAGATTCTGAAAGATCTTAAGAGGTATGTGGAAATAGGTGAAGAATAGAGCTGATAGAGAAAAGTGATGGCCTCCTGCAGGGCAAGACACATTATGTAGAGTTTAATTTTTCTTAACCTGCCATATGGAATAAACTGAACTTTTTCAGAAAGTCCATCTTTTAAAATATGACCACCACAATTAATATTTAAAACAATAACTCTACATATAAGCCATGTATTAGGCCTCTGAGGTCATTGCTTGACTAAACACATAGCTTTGAAAATTTCAGAAAATCTCTTCAGAGTCAACTTCTATAAGCTTGGCAATCTGCATTTAAAGGTTGAAAAGAATGAGAAAGTGATTTTGTTTCATTACCAAAACATAAAAATTGTATGCTGTGGTTTTATTTTTTTTGAACAAGAGTTTAAGTAAGCAGGTAAAATTCTCATTATTTCAGTAACTATTTTCTAGTTGTTAACTACTCCCTGAAGATATTATATTAC
Source organism: Lipotes vexillifer (assembly GCF_000442215.2). NCBI lineage: Eukaryota > Metazoa > Chordata > Mammalia > Artiodactyla > Lipotidae > Lipotes > Lipotes vexillifer. The sequence goes on from NW_006780914.1 coordinate 2,358,658, forward strand.
TAAATTGTTTTAGCACCAATAGCTACCACTGTAATATAATAAGATATTTGAACTCACTGTACAAATAACATCCAGAACGTTTTTAAATGAATTTTTAAAAATCAGTTGAGTTTGTTTCTAAAGTATTTTGTTGGTGGCCATGGTAAAATATTGACAATAATGGATTGAAAATAAATGAATATTCTAATTAATAATAGAAGTCAGACTTCCAAAAAAATTATTGGAAGATAAAGTTTTTGAAATTTTTTATGGCAGTAAAAGAGTAAAATGAAAAAAAGAGAGAAACACAGGTCCATAGTGTTAAACATCTATAAAAATCACTATTTGAACTTTCTTGTTACTTTACTGTCCTGGACTATCATATTTATATATTGAAATGCTCAATATAGTTTTTATGTTATTGGTGGGGGGAAGTGGTGTTCTTCAGAAATTGTACTTGCTACAAGCAAAGAAATTAAAAAGTAACTTCAGTAAGAACTAACTGGAATAATGAGAAATTTCTGTATCATGGTCAAAATAATGCCATTACCTCCTGCAAGATTGCTGCAGTGATTTTTGAAAGCTATACAAGTTGTTTTATCTGATTTTGGCTATCGAAGGCTTTTTCTATCTAAAAGCAGTTGTGGTAATATACAAATGTAGAATAACTTGTGAGTTATAGTTTAGATCTAAAACTATATGTATTTAATGGTATGACCAAGTTCATGTTTGGGAAAGCATCACCTGAAAATTGGGTTTTTAGTATTTTAAGTATTGTCAATTGAACTAAGAGGTGACATTTTTCCTGTTTACTTACATGATAGTTTATATGCTCTATTCAAAAGCAAAAACTCAAAATTCCCAGTTTTAAATGTTACCATAGCTTCATATACCAAAGAAAATAGTTTACTTAATTGAGTTTCAAATCTTGAGCTGGATTTAGTATTAAACATAGTTTAGTGATTATGTATATTTTTCATTGATAGTTAAACATACACACAAAGTATATTTTCTTTTTTAAAAAATGCAAAAGCTGCTTTAACATAAAATATGAACAGTTGAGCAAAGCATGATAAAAATACTTACTTGGAAGGATTGGGAATTGAGCAAGCACAGTGTATTTTTTGCCCCAGAGGTGGCAGTGGGAAAAGGTCTGTTTACCCGAGCTCTCCTGCTTCCAAATGAGCTCTGATGATTTTAGTTTGATGAATGACTTCAGGGAGCTATGATGCCCACCACACTGCCCAATGTCTTGGCCCAAACAACAAATCAGCTCATAGGTCTCCATTAATGTGCTGCTGGAAAGGATGTGGATTGGTTGGGGATGTATACAGGGAAAAGTTATTTCTGAAAATGGTATTTTTTATAAAAAAATATTTTAACTGTGCCTCTCCCCTGCTTAAATACTTCCAAGGTAAAGACTATTATTTCTTATTTATGTCTATCCAGAGTCTTGTATATAAAGGTTCCTTTCCTCATAAATGTTTATAAAATAAAATTTGATGTTAGAAGCAAAACTGAACTTTTTGCTTCTTGTTGCTTGCAGGGTTATGGCAAAACTCATGGGACAAATCTGGTTTTACGTCTTTTGTTTGTTTGGGGCGGGGGGTTGTTTTGTTTTTCTTTTTTGTCTTTTTGATGAGCTGTGGTATAATAGAAAAAGAGCCAGCAAGCAAGCAAGAGAGCGATGGTAAAGAGGACAGGAACTAGGGAAAAGTTGTTTGTCCATCCTTTCCATGTCAGCTTCACATTTAAGGCCTTTGCCACTCCTCTTCAGCATTTGATTCAGTTAGTGTGGAACTCTCACCAGGTTTTCCTAGCACCATATGTTTGTATATACTGTTCTACATCATGAAAAATTCTTCCCTTCTTTTCCATCTGAAAATTGTCTGCTGGTCCTCCAACATTCTGACATCTCCTTTGAAAAATCTCTCTTTTCCCCCAGGCAGAGTTTGATTGTTCTTTTCTGGGATGGTACATATCTCTATCACAATGCTTTTCACAGTGCCTTACAAATATTCATTTACATACATGTCTGCTCTCAGGCTAAACTGTCAGCTTCGTACAGCAAGGCATATTTCTTATTCATTTCTGTATTCTCACCACCTTCTATTATGCCTTTCATAGTTGGCATTCGATGAAAGGCTGATTAATCTTTCTAAGCATTAAACTAGTCTTTTAGAGCAATAATGTATTTGCCGTGCAGTGATATATGATCCTGAATAGTAGTTTATGCTCTCTGCTGCCTTTTTTTTCTCCATAAAACTACATAATAAAGAAAAAAATTGCACCAAATTTAAGAACAAGATTTGTTTGAAAAGTGCTAATTTGAGTAACTTGAATAAAATAGCTAAAGTAGTATGAATATCATATTAAGATAAATTGAGATTATAAATAATTTTTTCCACACTGCTTCTCAGTTTTTCCTAGACAATAGAATATTAAAGTAGAAAAATCATTAGAGGGTATCTTATTCAATTACACTATAAATGTATATTGAATAAATAAAGGAATGAATGAAGCCGAGAAATGTTAACTGACACACTCAAGCCACATCTTTTAGTGTCGATGCTAGGATTGGGGTGCAGATCACAATGTCAAGTGAAAAGTAAAACCCTGACTTTTAAAATGCTGTGATTTTTAAAACTTTATTTTCAAATAATTTTAGACCTATACAAAAGTTGCAGAAATAACACAGAGAGGACATGTACAGACCCTCCCTTAGTTTCCTCTATTGTTAACAACTTATGTATTTATAATTACCGTATAATTATAGAACCTGGGAAATTAACATCAAATTCAGGATCCCACATTACCTTTTTTTGTTGGGTCCCTTTGTCTCCTCAATATTTTATAGTTTCTCTGTCTTAACTATTTTATGACCGTGAAGGGGACTCATCAGTTATTTTGTAGAATGACCTTCAATTTGGGCTTTTCCGGTGTTTTCTCATGAGTATATTGGGATTATGCATTTTGGACAAGAGGAAGTGTTATGCCCCACTCAGTGCATCATATCAGGGGATACATGATGTCAATTGATCTTATTATTGACGAGGTTAACCATAATCTCTTGAGGAACGTGGTGTTGGCTAGGTTTTTCCAATGTAAGGTTACTATTTTTCCCTTCATTATATACCTATATATTTATTTATATATTTATTTTTATGTATATATCTTGGAATAGATACTTTTAAACTGGGCAGATATCCTGTTTTCCTTCAATCTTTTGCCCACTGATTGTAACATTTTTTGGTAGATTTTATCTGTAACAATTGTTACTATTGCGTTTGCCTAATGTGATTTTGTATGTCCCTCATTCCTTCTACATTTATCAATTGGAATTCTTCAAAAGAAGAGATGTTCCTTCTTCCCCATTTGTTTGCTTATTCAATTATACATTTACATTAGTGTGGACATGGGTATTTATTTATTGTAGTACTTATAATTGAATACTATCATTGTGTAGTGTATTCAAATTATTCCAGCATTGGTTATTGGGGATTTTTTTCAGGCTGGCTTATTGTCTATTTGATATGTCCCATCCTTTTTTTGAGGACTTACTTATTTTTTGGCAACACGAGATATTCCAGACTCACCTTGTGTTTTTCCTGCTCAACCCTGAAATAAGCCACTTGTCCAAGGAGTTCTTGTTCCTTTTATTGGAGAATGGATTTAGAAACCAAGATCTCACTGCCAGGTATGCTTATTGCTAACAGGGTGTTATTATTTCTAGTCCTTTTTTTTGTGTGTGGTACGCGGGCCTCTCACTGTTGTGGCCTCTCCCGTTGCGGAGCACAGGCTCCGGCCGGACACGCAGGCTCAGCGGCCATGGCTCACGGGCCCAGCCGCTCCACGACACGTGGGATCTTCCCGGACCGGGGCACGAACCCGTGTCCCCTGCATCAGCAGGCGGACTCTTAACCACTGCGCCACCAGGGAAGCCCTATTTCTAGTCCTTTTTAATGGACAGTGTTAGGGAATATGTGTATATATACTAATCCATGCATAGACATTCATCCATATTTATTTCTACATCAATCTGTCTCTAAATATATGAACAATTATGAATTAATATTGATATCTCTGATTCTAATACAACAGGGTTCTCTCTAGCCTCCAGCCTTTCCTTATTTGTAAATTTTCCTCTAACAGAGAAAAATGTGGCTCTCATTATCTATAGTATATTTACTTATTTGTTCAGTCCTGGTACGCACATCAAGTAATTACAAAGTTGATAACCCTTACCCCTGTGGGAAATTGACTTACTAATCAGAGTAAAGTAATCCTGTACAATTATTTTTGCCCCACAGTATCTCAAAATATTTTTTTTCCAAAGCTACTTTGGTTCATCATTTTATTTTCCATTCCATTCAATGTGGTTGTGTTATTCATTTATAACATAACTAGGTTCATTTGTTACTCATATGTTTACCTCATATCCTGGGGTTATTTAATTTTTTGATTAGTTTTTTTTAATTTTATTTTTTCATTAAATTTGCCATGGTTCTAAAAGGCAAAACTATCAAAAATGTTATACTTGGAGAAGTGTTGCTCCCACTACATCCTTACTAACAGGTTTCCCATTCCCCCCTTCTTCCCACTCTTCCTCTCCCATTCCGTGTAGGTAACCGCCTTTTTTAGTTTCTGGTTTACCCTTTCTGTATTTATTTTGCAGATGTGTAAATGAACAGATGCATGTTTATTTTCTTGTATCTTTTTCTTTCTTATAAGAAAGGTAGCTACTATTGATAGTCTTTTGTAACTTGCTTCCTTATTTAACAAATCTCTCTGAAAACCAGTTTGACTCAGTTCATAGAGATCTTCCTCCTCTTATACAACTGCCTAGTAACTTGTTGTGTAGCTCTAACATAATAAAGTCAATGACTTTCCTGTGCATGAACAGTAGGTTGTTTCCAATATTTTGCGAATAAAACAGTGCTGCAGTGAATAACTTTGTGCACACATTTTTTAATTGTTGGAGATGTCATGAGGGTAGAATCCTAGAAGTGGGATTGCTGAATCAGTAGGTGATTGATTGCATATGTAGTTTTTGTTAGGTATTGCCCAATTTATCTCTAGAATTGTATTTGATTCAGAAACACATTTCCTAATACATGGAAAAAGAGGAATTTATTCACGTTTTCTTCTGGTACTTTATATGGTTTCATTTTAAAAATCTAGGTCCTTAATTCATTTAGAGTTTATTTTGATGTGTGCTATGACATATGGACCTAATTTTATCTATTTCCAAATGGCCACCCAGTTGTCCCAGCATGTATTATTAAAAGTTTATCTTTACTTCAGTGATTTGAGATGCCACTTTTAATGTGCCAAATTTCAGACTGTTTCTCGTTGTTGCAGTCCACTTTTCTGGATTATTTGTCTACCTTTGTGCCAGTACTACTTGTTTTAATTATAGAGGCTTTATAGTATATTTTAATCTAGTAGGGCTGGTCCCCCTTACAGTTTTTCTTATGTAGTGTTTCTCTGGCTATTCTTTTATATTTGCTTTGAAAATAGACTTTAATATCAAGTTGTCTAACTCCATAAAATAGCTTGCTGGTGTTTTTATTGAGATTTTATTGAGTTTTTAAATTAACTTAGGAAAAGCTCACGTCTTTTTAATGTTGAGTTGTCTCAACAAGATCAGTGTATGTTTTTTCAATTTTTCAAGTCTACTTTTATGTCTTTAAAGAGTATTTTTAAATTTTTTAAATGTCCCACATTACTTGTTAAATTAATTCCTAAGTATTTAATCTCCTTTATTGTTATTGTAAATGATTTTCCTCTATCATTATATCCTTTATTTATTTATTGGTATATTAAGGCTATTTATTTTTGTATGTTCATATTATATCATGGTACTTACTGGAGTCTTTATTTGTTTGAATTAGCTTTATCATCCATTCTCTGAGGTTTTCCTTGTATTCTATCATGTTACCTGCAAATAGATAGTTCTGTTCCTTCCTTAACTGTGTTTGTGCCACTATTTAATTTCTGTCATCTAATTGCATTAGCTAATATCTTGAGTGCATTACTGAATAGTAGGATAAATAGTGGGCATGCTTACTTTGTTCCCAATTTTAGTGAAGATGTTTCTACTTTTTCCTCATTAAATAGGATAATGGATTTTGGATAAAGTAACCCTTAATTCCTATTCTTTTTGCACTTTATTTAAACATGAATGAGTGTTCAAGTTTGTCAAAGCTGTTTTCAGCTTCTATAGAGATAATTTTTCCTTAGATCTGTGACATAATATGTGATAGCAGTAGATTTATAAATATTGAAGTGATTTTCCATTTCTAAAATAAAGCCCATATGGTCCTGGTGCATTATTTTCTTAATATGGTATTGGATTCTGTTTGTTAATAGTTTATGTAGTTTTCTTGCATTAATTATGAGTGATGTTATTCTTTTCTTTCTTCATAATGTATTTATTTTTTTAGGTATCATTGTTATGCTTGTTTCATAAAAGGAATTATGAAGTTTTAATTTCTTCTCAATGCACTGGAATAACTTCTAGGGTCTTTAGATTATATGGTCATAGAAAGTAGGTAAAAAATCCCCTGTCAAAACATCAGGGCCTGGGGCTTTTTGTGGAGTAATTTCTAGAATAGTTTCAATGTTTTTTCCTATGGAAATTGGACTAAGATTTGTAATTCACATGTAATTAATTTGGTAATATATAGCTATCTAAGTTTTCAAATTTATTTGAATAGAGCTCTGCAAAGCAGTCCTGTGTATGTGTCTGTGCACGCATGTTTACATGCATGCATGTATGTGTTTTAATTTCTTTGGTTTCAGTAGTTATTTCCCTTCTGTCATTACTTACTTTACATCATTTTCTTCCTATACTTTCTTTCTGCTTTTGCTTGAACAGATTAGCTAGTACTTTTTCTCTCTTATTATTTTAAAAAACAAGATTTTAATTTATTAATTAGATCTACTTTTTTATTATTCTCTGATCATTTACCTTCTTTTATTTTTTTTATTTATTTATTTTTTTTGCGGAACGTGGGCCTCTCACTGCCGTGGCCTCTCCTGTTGTGGAGCACAGGCTCCGGACGCACAGGCTCAGCGGCCATGGCTCATGGGCCCAGCCACTCCACGGCATGTGGGATCCTCCCCGGACCGGGACACGAACCCGTGTCCCCTGCATCGGCAGGCGGACTCTCAACCACTGCGCCACCAGGGAAGACGTGATCATTTACTTTTATTTTTATTATTTCCATCATTGTGATACTTTTTGTTTTATATTTACTCTTTTTCTAGTTTTCTGAGAAGAGAATTTAATTCATTTACTTTCATTCTTTCTTTTTATTAAAGTATTTAGTGCAATCATCTTCCTTTTATCAGATATGTAGTGCTTTCATTGTCATTTTCTTAGTTCTATAATTTCAGTTTGTGTTTCCCCATTTAACCAAGAGTTATTTAATGAAAAGCTGTTTTTTTTTGTTTTTTTACATCCAAGTGGAAGGACTCCCTTGTTTGTTTTTTAAATATAAATATATAATTTCTTATTTTATGGCCTTATAATTATGGAGTATTATTTATAATACTTTTACTTTATGGAAGTTACTGATATTTTCTGTGCAATTTAATATGTGATCAATTTTTGTTAACATTCTGTGGGCACCTGAGAAGAAAGTGTATTCTTTATTCTTAGGCGTAGAGTTAAATATACATTCATAAGATGTTGGTTATGTTGGTTAAATCTTCTATCTCCTCTCTAACTTTTTTGTCCACTTGTTCTGTCTTGTACTGAGAGTGCCATAATAAAGTCTTTTATTATTAGTGTTTTTCTCTTCTTGCATCTCTTGTAGATTTTGCCTCATAAATGCAATGTTTTGATTTCTTTAGACCTTTTTCAGCTGCCTGAATTCATGGATGATTCATAAACCTTTCTCATTGAATGAAATGGCAAGATGCATTGGAATTACCTTATTGCTCTGCATAAAAATAAGATTCCATCGATTCTTTAATATATAAATCCTCTTGACAGAATTCAGAACACATGCATCTTACCTCAAAGTGAATTTTATACCAATTCTATATCAGGCAATACAATGAGAATTGTCTGTGTATATCATATGAAACACTTGGTCTCAAAAATAGATTTTTTTAATTGTAATATTTAGCATTGAATACTTTAGACCATTAAACTATTGACATTTCATGAAAGTTAGCCCTGTGGTTCCCAAACTTGACTGTGCATCATGTTAAGAGCTTGTCACGTAGCTGCATATGCCCTACCAATGGAATTTTGGTTCAGCATATCTGGATGTGGCCTGAGACCCAGAAACAGAAAACCCAGAACTAGATAGGGGAACCACTGATGTAGTCCTCTCATTTTGCAAGGGTTCCTCTTAAGCAATATTTAATTCCTCACTAACTCACTTTGATATTCAGATGCATTCAAATCTATTATGTTGCTTTGTTGGTAAATGTCCCCCTTCTGGACCTTTGGCATCATGACATATATTCAACCATTTAAAACATACTTAGGTTGATAATAGGCAGTATTAAGACACTCCTGGATAAAATATAAAAATTTCCTTAAATCTATTACTCTTATCTTCCCAGACAAAAAAAAGTCAGAGGAACTGTACTAGTGTCTGAACTAACAGCCTTAAATAAAGCTGAAAGATGTGATTATTTAACAAATTTGTTCACCATAAAAAAGAAAGGAAAAAGTTTGTACGCCATAGGTATCTGAGCACTTAGTAAAGACTGTGAGTGATGAGAAATATACAAAGAAGGAACATGAAAAGGGATTATTTGGAAAATTATGCAACAAAACTATGACCATTGAGCTCATTCAAGCAACAGAAATATTAGAAGCCAAGCTCTAATCGTTTGGGGTTTTCCTGGACTTCGAAACAACTAACATCACTTCGTAAAGTCAGGTAGGGAAATATTCTGTAAAGTCTTTGTTCTGAGTTTTTAGTTGTTTTGCTAAAGCCCCAGGCTCAATTTCAACTGAATTGTTAGACTGAAGTCTCATCCAAACTGACAAAATAAGCAGCGAATCTCTGCAATTCTCTACAAAGTACAAAGGAAAAGAATAGGTTATATAACTGACTACATTGCATTTGGCTGGTAGTTTTTCTGTTAAGCTGGTAGGTGAATTACTTGTCGTCTCCTTCGATTGCAAAATAGATGCAGTGTAGTAATTCAGAGGTTATTCATATATCCTATAAGATTGATACTGTGTGTTTACATATTGCACATTGACAATCATTTTCACAAAATTATTGTGAAAGCATTGGTCTTACATTTTTACGTGGTGAAATAGAGACAGAGAGGGAATGCTCTGCCTCGGGCAGAATCTCTGAGATGACTGGAGGCTGGGAAAGAAGTTCAAGCCTGTCTTCATTTTCCAGGCCAAGATTACTCTACCAAACCAATTTTCAATTTAGATATAAATGTAGTCTTTGATTTCCCTTCATAATATGTGTAAACACATAGAGCCACCTTTGTCCTTATTTCAGGATTCCTCACCTTCTGCTATTGGAGGCGAAGCAAAAGTCAGGAGAATTCAACTAATTTGAAAAATGACCAAATTATGATTGCCCTGGAGCAGGGCACAGTGTGAGTTCATCAATGAGTCATTTTATAGCCTCTGATAATGTTTCTATCTCCTGAATCCATCCTCTGCTAATATTCCTATATCTTCCAAAGCAACTCCATGGAGGAATTATCAGCAAAATTGTTCTTTTGCAATGGAAGTGCCTTAATTCATTGAAGTTAAAGCAAATTTTGTCAGTTTTTACTCCAACTCAAAAGATGAAAAATACCATGAGAGTCATACATAACAGATGTTAATATTAAACAAAAGAAAAACTACAAGATCTTTCCGTCTTTTGAAAGATAACAAGGTGTCCAAACACTATTTTATTACAGTTCTTGACTATAAATAATACTAAAGCAGAATCAATAAAATTATTTTACTTAAGAGGTACTCATGCATCTCCAAGAATATTTAAATATCCATTGACATACAGATGTTTGGCTATTCAACAGATGCCTTCCACTGATACATGCAATACTTTCAATGATATACGCAACAAAACTGCATTTACTTCAGAGTTTTGAATGTGTCAAAAATGCCCTGGTATATTGCTTAGTAGTTACAAGTAGTAAACAATTATTTGCACAATTGTCGATTTGAGATAAGATCATTGTCATCAGATCCTGGTTCAAAGAAAGTAGACACTATAGTTATACTAATAATATACACAATTTAAACAGTATTTAAGGGACCAGTTGTTTTAAACAGTGTTCTTGGTGCAAAGGCCCCCTGATAATGACTTTTATCCCCATCACTTCTTTTAGAAACAAACATTGTAGGCAAGAAGATATTATATAAGATTTTAAGCAACTTTGCAACAAAATTTGGTCATGTAAGAATTATTCTTGAGACATTAGTTTGGTTAATAGATGTTCCAGATTTACAATAAGCAGTGTCTGTTAGAAAAATTGTTTTAGAGTTTTTAATTTTACCAAAAGAAGAAAGGAAAATTTTAGTGATTAAGTTCTGCTGTGATAATGCTTAATTAGTTGTGTGATTGTAATAACGATGCTAAGAATAGTAATGTAGCAGTTACCATGTTTTCAATATTTGCTTTGAACCAGGCACATTGCTATACACTTTACAGTTACACAGCTACTGTTATCTTGGGCATTTTGTGTAAGCAGAAGCCACTCTCAGAAAAACTAGGTAATTTCTCCAAGGTTAGACTTATCCATAATTTATACTCATTTCTACAAATGTCTTCTCTCTGTGGTTAAGCTAAATCTTTGAAGAACTGCCTTGATCATGCAATGTAATCATGATACAATGCTACAAGAGTAGTACCAACTCTTTGGGCTTTCTGGATAATAGTAATGATATTACACTGTACTTGGGGACATCATTTGACCCTGGGTGTAACTGGGTCCAATTAATTGTGAACTTCTTTATAATGGGCTTTGATTGTATCTGGTTTTCTACTTTGCTGCAGTGAATAGGACTGTGTGTTTGATGAGAGTCACATTGGTATAGCTATAAATGTGATACTACAGATGATTTCATATGCAACACATGAGACAATTATTTAATGAACAATGACTATAGCATTCTACATTGCCTTTTATTGAGAGTTGCATAAGAAAAACTCTTTTGTATTCCATGAGCTGATGCTAGAGTAATTATATAGTATTTTTTGCAATGGGAAGATTATGAAACTTTCATTATATAAAAACTAAAGAGATGACAATATAAAATTCAGTAAAGATGCCACCTACTCCACATTTCCATACACATGACTATTTTTTTTCTAATGTTCTCTTTTTGTCTAATTGTACTACAGGAAAGTCTGAACGTTCATTGAGTCAGATAAATTAAATGTGGCTCCTGGTTTCTACTTTTCATTTTAACTCAAGTTTTTCAGACAAATTGTAATTTCAAAGTCCTTAGCTCAGAGCTTTAATAAAAAAACAAAAGCAAAAAAACAACAAAAAAAAACATTTGAGAAAACATTTATATGCCCCAAATTTATTGAGTACCAGCTCTGGGCCAGATACCTTGCTTGAGACTTGAAGACAGAAATAAATGATTTAGTCTATTAGTTGAAATATACAAATTAATAAATCATTATTCACAGCTTTTTTACATGAAGTTCATAGCCTCTGTATAAGTCTATGAATACCTTTCAGGGGATTCTTGAAATCTTAAAATTATATGCAAATCATTGTGGGTCTATGGATATGCACATTTTACTAGGGAGGCGTTCATGGATTTCATCAGGTTCTCCAAAGTTTCATAATGTAAACAAAGTTAAGAATTATTAATCCTCTTCTTGGCAATGTTAACTAGTTTTAGTGGTATAGTTTTTAATATGTAAAGAAATTTTGGTTCAAAAGTACTGTGACTTGCTTAATATCAAGTATCTGTTTAATGGCAAATTTAGAATAAGAATAATAAATTGTCTTTTGACATAATCCAGAGTTGCTTCCCACCATGTATTTATTTCATTAATATTATCTGAATTTTTGTTTAAACTCTAAAATGTTGGCTAGCCATATAGCCTGAAGCATTTTTCCTACGTTCTCTTCATCTGTTAAATGGAAACATGGGCTTTCATATGCCTCCATGTTTAATAGGGGAAAATTCCAACCCAGTATTAGACATCCAAACTCTAATTTAGTTTTTATTTCTGCTCAATTTTTGTAAGAAGCGAATGATCACCAGAATTTTTTCGATGTAATTTCCTGGAGGAGACCTAATCTGAGAATGTTGTCCAAGTCACAATATCTCTGATATCTAATAATCTTTGTTCATCATAAAGATAAATCACAAAGGGAAGATTCCATTTACTTCATCTATTCTCTGCCAACTAGGACAAGGGCATAAATGAACAGAGTTTTAGATATTTCAACAGGATTGGGCCAGATGTTCTGGTAAGATAAGTAAACCAGATAGCAGAGTTAGTCTGCAGAGCCCATTCTCCTTGCATTCTCGTAGTCATCAGTGGTTTGCCTTGCCTTTTTTGTTTGTTTGTTTGTTTAGCATTAAGATTTGGTTTCTCCATCAGGAAAATGGTGTTTATCATTTATCAGTGTAAATCATAACAACTTAGTGCTTTCTTATAAGACCTCAGAGAGTGTCACTTTTATCAATATAATATATAAACACACATTGGTTATTTATAATCCTTCTGTGAAAGCTGCATTAAAGATTTTACTTATTTTTAGTTGAAAAGTTAGAAGACATGATCTTTTCAAAAAAGATAATGTGTGTTCCTATTACGTCATTATGAAGAGTAAAGTTCGTGTTACATTTCATGTACTTATCTAACATTTTACCACCCTAGGGACTGAAACATAGAAGGAAATTAGGTCAGACTTAGCCTTTATAAAGGCATTTTTACTCTGACACACCACTGGGTGGAGTACATTGCTAGCCCAGAATCTAATGTTACTGTATTGTAGGGTGTTTCTTTGCCAGATGAGAGAAACTCCTAATCAACGTTGAGGTTTTGTGTATTGTTTTAAAAATCTGGGCATGTTTAATAAAGGCTAAATATTAGAATATAATACCAACATTGAATATGCCCTGGCATTATAACTTTCAAGATTCAATCCATCTTCTCTAGACCCATGGGAGATAAGGTTTGATACCCTGCCTAGAAAACTCAGAAAGAATTATTTGGAAGAAAGCCATTTTATGTTCTCTTCAAAAGAGCAGCTGCAATTTGGGCTGAATTAGTGCTTTAACTCTACATGGAAAAGCATAAAGCTTATTTTTGATAATGGAATCAAACTGTACCCAGATATTGAATTTGACTTTTCATTTGATGTTGCTTTGATACAGCTTATATTGGAGCTGAGCCCTAATCTTATAATAAAATGAACTGTCAGATGCTCTGTGGGACTATCGTTGTCGATAGCATTTACCTGAATTTGGCCTTCAGAACTCTAAGAATGGGAATGATTTCCTAGTAGGTGTTGGTTCTGTATGATTTTCAATTTCCCCCATTCCTCTCTTATCTCTTTAATTCTTTCTTTCTAATGCTGGGAAAATGAAATTTACTGATCAAGTCTAAAAATCTCCAACCTTACAAATTTACTGTGCCTCAAACTTTGCAGTCTAATAAAATTACAACATTTCTATAAAACTATTTAGAATCTATAATTCTAAATATATGGGTGCATATCTCAAGTAAGTATTTTATGTTCCTTGTAAGAGAGGATTCTCACTTTGACAATTCCTTTCTCTTTGTTTCTTTTATTCCTTTAATTTCATTTTCCTGCTCACATTACACTTCCTCCTTTCTTCTAAGCTTTCAGCTCTCAAACCTCAGCCTATAGCTTTCATGCTTCTGAAGCAGCCCTCATACTCCGTTTTCTATTCTAAAATGAATTCTTTCGACTGTGTTTGTTAATAATGTCATATTTTCACTTCACTTAAATTTTCTTTCCAGTGCTATTACAGATTCTTTATTTCTCCTTTCCTCCTCACCCCTCCCTACCCCCACCCAAGTATAGCATCTCATCTATTTCTCTATATTGAAGCTATGGTTTACCCAAGGGAGGGACTTTCTCATGCATGCAGCTCAGTGCTATGATGATTTCAATGGTGCCAGCATATTTTAACCACGTCATTATCATGTAGTCTCAAAGACTTGCTCACTGAAAACACCATCTTTAAAAAGATTTCATTTCCATTAATCAATTTTAAAACTTGAGATTCAAGCACATAATGCATTTATTAGAATGTCCCCTACTTGTTCCCACATTCATTTCATTCTCTTGACTATCTAAGAAAAAGGAATTGTGCAGGAGTCTTTTCTCTCTCCATGCTTACCTCTCCTTTCTATATCCCACCGAGCCCCTCCAAGTCTATTCTTCCATACAGTAGTTAAATCAGAGCATGCGGCAGGACCGCATTGTGTGAACTGGTGGCCACACAAGTACTTTGTATTCACTGGAGGTTTAAAAGTACAGCAGCTGCATATAAATATGCATAGTTGAGAGATTCATGATGGTGCCACCTCATTCTAGTGCTGGTTGGCTGCAGTGCAGGCACTACAAATCAATGAACATTTTCCCCATCCATCAGCTGCTCGCTTGCAAGCAGACAAAACACTTACAATGCCAGAAACCCACAGAGAGCTCCTTAGTGAACGAAACCTCACTGTCACAAGATTCAAAATAGCCCTATCCCTCCCACCCTGAATCTCCACAGTTCTCGACCTCAAATGTCTTTTTTAGCCAATGTGGATCGCAAGCACTTAAAAAATAACATGAGAAAAGAAAGAGAAAAAAAAAGGAGCAATGATAAATCAGGGTTGGAGGGTCCTCACGTTACACTTGTCATAAAAACAAAGGATTCTTTGAGCATTAACCTTTTAGAGAATAAAATAAAGATGGATTTGCTTATGTTGACTGTGCTTTATAGCTATAGGGTGTGAGTGTTGAAGCATTTAAGTATGCAAAGCATTGTGCCATGCTCTGGCAGACATTTGTAATTTATCCATAGTTATTTGATGGCTTTGGGTGTCGAAGGAGTTATAATATGCTGATATGAGAAAAATAAATCATAGGTATATTTAATAAGTAGAAATCATGTTTTCTCCCATTGATTGAACGATTTTTGCAGAGGGCTCAGATATATTTATATTGTCAACCATTCAATCCGTGTAGAAATTTTAATAAAAGCTTAATTTCATTTAATAAAATTTCCTGTGAAATATATTAATGAACCAAATGTATATTTCTTGGTGAAAAGGTATACATTTATTACATCTAGAGAACAAATCTATTTTTCATTTTTAGATAACATTAGCAACAAAAATAGTTTATTCTTGTGTAGAGTGAGTACTTAGCTATTCATCAGTTTATAACACTTTCTGACAACTTGCCAATCAACTTACCAATAAGAGCAATAATCAATTAGATTTCTCATTCATTTTTTCAACTGTCAAATACTTACTGTAGCACTATGCAACATAAAATAATATATGATAATATCTATAGTCCCTGTTTTGAAGATGTGAATATTCTCGTTAGGGAGATAAGAAATACAGTTATACAGGGCTTCCCTGGTGGTGCAGTGGTTGAGAGTCCGCCTGCCGATTCAGGGGAAGCGGGTTCGTGCCCCGGTCCGGGAAGATCCCACATGCCGTGGAGCGGCTGGGCCTGTGAGCCCGTGCCCCTCAACAGGAGAGGCTACAACAGTGAGAGGCCCACGTACCACAAAAAAAAAAAAAAAAGAAATACAGTTATACAAATGACCATGGACTTTCAAATTTCGAAGAAGTCTAGTTGGGGTTTGGCATGTTCAAGATATTTAGTAAATATTTGGTAAGTATATATGACATATTGATTTAAAACTTATCTAGCCGATTAATATGTTTGGTTACCATATTGCAGGAAGGGTAAAAACAAATACAGTCAAGGTAGTTATAATTGTCCATAACTATGGCTCAGAGAAGCTGACTTAGCCCATGTTTTGTTTGCTTGTAAGCAGCAAAACCAAAATTCAAACCCCTATCTGCTTAACTCCAGAGTCCATCCACTCACTTCCACTGTACCATGTTGAATTACAAGACAGGATGTGATAATTGCTCTAGTGGATCAGAGGAGGTAAAGATCACTTCCAGCTGGGATGACCAAAGAAGACATCATTAAGAAGGAGTAGCATTTGAGCAAAAGCCTTTGAAGAACAGGCACAGCAAAAAAGCAGAAACTACAGACAGGGGTGAACACCGGTGAAACCTTATGACTCTGGGAAACAAGTTGCCAGATAGACAAAGGACATCCCTTTCAGTGAAATGGGTGCTGTAAATAATACCACTTTTAGAGAATTGCCAACAGGACTCCTCACTTATTAGAAATGGAATCCACAAAGTGATTTATATTTCATATTTCAAAAAGAAGTCAAACTGTCTGGATCCCGGTTTCTTCATTTCTAAAGTAAGGATTTGAACAAAATAACCAATGAAGACTCCTCTTGGGGGTTCTGTTTTGTAATGCTTTTATTTTCATTTTTTCTCAGAATACAAAACAAAAATGCTAGAAGTAGCTGATTCAGTGTATACTAGTTATATAACCTGTGTATATGTAATTATTCTTAGAATACAAAGCATATCTAAGTATTCAGATATCTATATGTCTATATCTCTATATAAATAAGTTATTTGCATTTAACTGGCTAATCTAAGCTCTAAATTTAATTTCAAGAGAGCACTTTTTTTTTTTTTGGCCATGATATTTCCCCATTTTGCTTCCCATTAGTGTTGGAATGCAAACTAATTCTTGAAACAATTTAATCAATACTTAAAGAGAAAGTAAACGTATATTCAGTACGTGATAAATACAGAATTTGGGGATTATGCACTCTTTCATAATATCTGTTTCTGTATTTCAACTATTGAAGATACAGAGATTGGAATATTAGATATTAAATCATCAATAAAAAGGCCTTTTTGCAGTCTTAAATGTTTTGAGTAGATTCACATATTTTCCACTTATCCAGCCTATAACTCAGACAATGCTCAAAGCAATATTTTGGCAATGTTTATCAAATATGTATCAATGATATATATACGTATATATCAGATGAATATATTGTGTGTGTGCACACGCATGCATGCATGTAAACAAGTTAAGGGAACATGAGAACTTAAAAGAATGATACAGTACTTATTTTTTCCTGACTTCAAATCTTTTTTTCTTTCTGTCAACATTTTCCCCTAAATTTCCTTCCCAAACAAGAAAAGAGAACAAAGAGAGAAGTGTTTTGTTTGAATTTAGGGTGAGAATAAAATCAAACATCATTTTTCTCATAATTTTTGCAAAGGCTATTAAAGGGATATTAGTGGGGAGCTCTTCCTTGAATAGAATTGCCCTGGATGGAATTCCATCCTGCCATTGTTGCTGCCAAGCACATTCAGGGGGAACTGGGTGTTGTGAGAATCTCAGACTCTCATTTTCCATCTCACTGTTTCTCTTATGTCCTAAGGTAGTATGTTTTGGTAAATACTTATTTGGATTCCAATCTATTTGAGTTGAATTTATTAGGTTTGTTTTAGTGATTTGAATTAAACTGAACCCCACTTGTAGTGAACAGTGCAATGCTTTGATCATTTTCATTCTGGTTCTGATCTTAAGTGGGATAGTTTAAGCTTATTTTGGTTAAATCAGTTTATGGTCAAATTGGCTAATCTTCTTAACAAATATTTACTGAGCACCAACTACATTCATTAGCACTCAGTCTTGTTACAAAGAAAGGACACATAACAAGATTTCTAACCTTGATGGCTTATATTTTATGTTGAGAAATAGTATTAAATCCTTGAAAACTTAACCAATTTATTAAACTCTTACATACATGAATGCTAAATGAGTGATAAGGTATACAAAGGCCTTTGGAAGTTCAGAGACCAGGAACTTGCATTAAGTCCTGGCTTGGTAACTAGGCAGTTTTGGCACCGCTTTCTAATGGGAGAAAACTCTCAAGATAAATTTGCCCTCTGTTGCATGCTGAGCAGATTCAAGTTGAAAACCACTGCTCCAGGCAGTGAAAATAGTTGAAACAATTTGTGCAGATAATCACAATAAAAAGTAGATGAAACCGGAGCAATGGGTAGATTGCAGTAAAATTTACTATCATAACATGAAAAAAACGTCCCTTCAGAAGAAAAGGGTATGACCTTAAGTTAGAAGAACTTTAGTTTTATAAATGCATTTCTGGTGGGAAGCATGAGTTAATTTTCAATAGAATCATTGATTTTTGTCAAATAAAATTGTCAAACTTATACCATGTAATAATTAAGAACAAACATTATTTAGTAATTTCAAAACCAGTCATGGAATTGAATGCTTATATTTCAAGAAAAAAGAGTATGAATAAATACCAAAAATGTACAACAACATCTTAAGGCTGGAACTTGAATAGTATGTTAACCTAATAACGCTTAAGTCTTCCCATTTTTCTTCGTTACCATCTATATAATCACCTATTTAAGTAAGCAGCAGGTCTAGTAATGTGTTAGGTTGGAACCAACATTCAGATGTGACTTGCTTCAAGTTAGTCCATTTACACTCTCAGTGAACTTGGAAATCTGTTTCAAATCATATAAATCTCAGATTTCTCAGCAACAACATGTAAAATAATAATTGTTACCAAACCTACCCTCCAGAATTGTGAGGGCTCTGTAGGAAGTAAATGAGTATGCTCTAAAAGTGATGTAGCCCACATTTAAGACACTGTCATTGCTGTTATATTACTTGCTTTGTTCTGTGATAATTTTCTTCTAATGCTCAAAAAGTCAAGTATGTTTTAAATTCTACCTTTTAATAAATTTCCTGTAGACAGAAATTGTGTTATTTCTTGTCTTTTCTTCTCTTATAAAATTGATAAAAATTTTGTCTGATATACACATTTATTATTTTAATCAGTAGCTGGAGGAGAGGTGAATGCATATTAAAAATAATTATAAAATCTGTCACTAGAAAAACTGCAATTGTGGACAAAATAATGAGAAAACTACTTCTAAATTAATGATTAGAGTGTAATGTGTGAGCTTTTTAATCATTAATTGAGTGCTGGATTCCAAAACCATGTCATTTCTTAAAATCTAAGTCTGCTGAAGAGGAATAAAAACAAATGTCTTAAGATTAAAAAACTAGTTTTATATTGAAAACTTACTATTGAGTCCACAATAAAGTGCTACATGGCAGGAATAGTTTTAGCTAAACAAACATAAATTTGGCTAAAAAATTTAATTTTGACCAAATTGACATTTCATTGTCAGTGTTCATGCACTGTATATTCAGTTTCAAATAAAATTCTGGCCACCCAAAAACACCTAGGTAACAGGACATCATCTCATCTACAAAGTGATTTGTTTATTTCTTAAGCTGTTTGGGTCCAGATAGTGATTTGAAATGTTATTCATCTCTGATTTGAAAAATATTGGGTTGTTCTTAATTTGCCATTTCCTAACTCACTCACTGGTTCTCATAGACAAAGCCAAGAAATTTCTCCCTGTGTAGTCAGGGTAATGCTTTGGGCTTTAGAATAAGATCTAGAAAGTTCAGATTCTAACTGCACCACATTATGCCTAGGGCCAGTTATTTAATCTCTAAGGTTCCTGCTCTGTGAGAATGGAGATATCATTTTTTTCCAAATTTCATGTATTGGTGAAAGGGCATATGTATAGCAGAAATGAACTAGCTTGATGCCTACCCCTTGCTGAATACTTAGTAATTATTAGTGTTGCTATTTATTCATCCAGTCATTAGGTATTTATCTGTCAAGTACTGTGCTAGGAAGTGAAGATGTGAAGATGGATGTGACACATTCTCAGCCCTTAAGGAATGTTCAGTATGGTGGATGAGAGAGAGATGGGACAGACCAAAGAGGTAGGCAATTATAACACAGTATAAGTATGCTGAAGGGTAAGCAGAAAGAGCTAATGAAGCATAAAAATGTCTAACTCAGATCTAAGAAAAGAGAGCTACTTGAGTATTGGTTGAATCATTCAGACAAGTATTTATTTAGGGCCTACCCCACTGCCCCAAAAGCTAGAGATATGGTGAGAAGAAAAACAGATATTGTGTGTTCTGTGGGGAAGGTATCATCTTGTGGGAGAAGACAGTATTCTAATAATTACTACAATAAATATAAAATCACAACTATAACAGTTGCTACTAAGTTGCTACTAACTATAACAGTTGCTACTAACTAACAGTTGCTACTAATCACAACTATAACAGTTGCTACTCTCAACTGAGGGTGATTTTGCTCCTCCCAAGAGACAATTGGCAATGTCTGGAGATTTTTTGAGTTATCCCAGCTGAGGGAGTGCTACTGTCATGTAATGGGCAGAGGCCACGGATACTGCTTAACATCTTACAACACATAGTATAGGACCCCACAATAAAGAAATATCTAGGTCAAAATGCCCATTGTGCCAAGGTTGGGAAATCCTGAAGTAATTCCACCACTCTTTATAGAATATAAGCCCATGATGGCAGGGGTGCCCCTGTTTTTTACATTGACATAAGCCCAGTGCCTAGAAACATGCCTGTCATATAATAGGTACAGACATTCCTCAGTATCCACCGGAGATTGGTTTCAAGATCCACCACGGATACCAAAATCCATGGATGTTTTGGTCCCTTAGTCACCCCCGTATCCACGGGTTCTGCATGGGCTGATTCTGCATCCATGGATTCAGCCAACCCAGAATCGTAAGCATACTATGCAGTTGCTTGAACCCACAGATGCAGAACCCGAGGATACAGAGGGTCACTGCACTTAGTAAATATCTGTTGGGTAAATGAATTGGTTGTGACTGACTACCTGAAAAAGTGAATAGCATATTCAAAAGTCTGGGCTTAGAGTAAGTAGTTTATGTTAAGAAGCTGAAAGGAGGCTAATGAATCTGGAATCAAAGCAAGCAAGAGGATCGTTCCATTGATAAAACCAATGAGAATGGGCTTATAGATATTTAAAATCTAGTTGCAAGTCTTGATCACTTTTTATGTAAAACCTAAATTGTTCCTCCTGAAATTTCATACAGTTTCTTTTTATTCTACTCTCACTGGAGAACACATTATACATGTTTAAGTAAATCCAACCCTTTTTTTTGGTCAAAGTCTAAAATATTCTCAGCCTATCATTTTCATCTTTGCTGTTTTCTGTTTTCAAGGTCCTCAGAATTGTGGTCTAGATCAAGAACACCAGACAAGAATCATTTAATGACTTAGACAATTTTATATGTGAGAACAGATAACTCTGGGAGGGATTGGGTTCCTTAGAGTGGTAGTTCTTGAGGGTGTGCGTAGGGCGCTGGGGCAGAAATAGGATGGATATTTCAAAAAAGCTGCACAACACTCTATTCCTGCCATTTGCATCCAACCAAAAAAGTGGAACATTACTTTATCGGGTGATGTGCTTTGACTCCCTGGATGAGGCAGTGTCTACCCTTTAGTAGCTCTCCCAGCTCCCTGTCTATCATTTCTTAATGATGCCTACATTATAAATATTTTTCTTTCTCTTTTACCAGTGGGGAAAGTGTTAAACAGTTTGTGAATTAAGCATGGTAAAAATAATACTGATAGTGATTACATTTGTGAAAATCTTAGAACGTATTATGGATCAACAAAAGCACCAACATATTACAAGCTTGCACACTCTCTCTCTCTCTCCCTCTCTCTCTGTAATAATATATTCTAAGCAGTTCATCCCATCTATGATTACCTGAACTGCTGCAGCTTTCCTTAATCAAGAAGGAAAATGTGCCCTATTGTGTGCATACATGTACACACACACATTTTTGCCAGTCACTGCTCCTAAGGGTACAGTAGTAGCCCTCTGCATTTGAAGGCAAAGGGATGTCTGGGAGTATATGGGGAGTGTAAGTGAGGAAGGGAAGGAGAGGCTAGGGGGCATGTAGCTGGGTGTGTTTATCTCTACTCATTTCAGGTTCCATTCTATTTGAAAAAGGGAGAGTGTAACTAAAAAACAGGAATAATTAACAACCATTTAAATATTTTAGCCATTTAAAAAAAATCCTATATATTTATTTTTGGCCGTGGCATGCAGGATCTTATTTCCTCGACCGGAGATGGAACCAGAGTCCCCTGCAGTGGAAGCACAGAGTCTCAACCACTGGACCTCCAGGAAAGTCCCCTTAGCCATTTTACATCAAATCATGCATGTGATATCCAATATTCTTATTTTTGAAATTGTGTTACTATATACTTTTGTATAGTTTATACAATTGTATTATGCATCTAAATAGCTGATTAACAAATATTAACAAATAATTAACAAAATTCAATTACTCCAAGTTCAACTTGTAAAATTGTGTATTTTTTTTTTTTTAACTGAGTGTACCACCCTTTTAACATTGATGTAACTGAAGAACTTAGAGAGTCATAAACTAAAATTTTAGAAAAAGTACCTAAAACCTAGCAGAGGCATTCCT
>NW_006780914.1:2381133-2402687 GCF_000442215.2 Lipotes vexillifer
TCCTGGGGTCTCTTTCCATGCCCCAGTGGAACAGTGGAAAACCCATATCAATCTATTGCCCACCTTGAAGCTTTTCTAGTATAGATGAAAAGTTTCATTTTTCTGGTGGATGAAGGAACTTCAGGAGTAATTGTGTCTACATCATGACATTTATTGAAGTAGACTGAATCAAGAATGGGGGCCATGATCTGTGGGCTGAGCAATCCTCACTCCCATGTAGGACAGTAATTCTTATCCCCATCTGAGCATCAGAATCACCCTGGGGACCTTTCAGAATGCATGTGCCTTGGACCATTCCTGGATATTCTGCTTCAGTAGGTCTAGAGTGGAGCGTTGGCATGTATATTTTGAAAAGACTCCCGGGTAGGTCCTGTGTACTTTGTGGATTAGAAATCACCAATCTAGGGTTTTCTTCTCACAGTCATGCTATGAGGGTCCCTAATATTTGGAGAGTTCTCTACTGGACAGAATGTTAAGAGACTCCATTCTTTAGGACAGTGACGTACCACCCTATGATTTTTGGATGTAGACTAACCTAACTTGTCCTGAGTTTCTTCCCACATTTTTACTTGTGATTAACGCTTTATCACAAAAGCAAAGCCCTACATGTTTTGCCCGTGTTTAAATAATATTTCAAAGAGAATTTCTTATAGTGTAAAATATCTCCAACTACTAATTTATTTTAAAAGATTCCTTTTTAAGTAATATATATTAATAAGTCCTGTATGCTTCTTTGAGAAATAATAATTTAGAGAAATATTTACAAAAGACAGTGATAATGAGGAAATAACAGTAGGTATAAATAACAAGTAAATGCATAATAGTTTTCCCTTATAGAACACCTTTATATCTAGTGTCTAACCCATTAGATTATAGGCATCCTGAAGCTCACATGTATTTTAATTAAAATGTGATTCATCCTTCTATATATTTAAAATAATATATAAATGACCTATTTTTGAATTAGTATTTCATTTTTATGTTATATGTACAAGGAAGAAATCATAGCCTTGCTTTTATTTATTCAATAAACATAAGAAAACCTTTATCAGATAATTTTAAAATATAATTTCTGCCTTTATAATGCTACTGAAACTACTCTGCTACTATGAACACCTGATGAGGTTTAGTTGCAGATCCAAGGGACACATGTAGTTCTTACTTTATTGGACTTCTCGATGCATTTGGCTTGGACCACCATGCTGTTTGAAACTATTGACTTCTGTGACTCTCCCCATTCTTCTTCTAATTTTTCACTATTCCTCCTCTCTATGTCAAGGAACACTATTATCTATCATTCTTGAATTTCTTGTCCCTACACTCTACATAGTGTTTCTAGGTAGCAAACTGATTCTCATAATTTCAACTCTTACTAGTAGGAGTTTCCCCAGTTTTTATCTCCAGCGAAATGACTTCTCACCTGAGTCACATATTCACTGCCCTCTAGGTGGCTCTACCAGTATCTTAAATTTCGAAGCCACATCTCAGCATTTCCTCTTCAAATCTGCTGTAACTCTAACACCTGCTATCCAAGGTGATGGCATCGGAATGAACCAGTTTCCAAGCTGAAATTTAAGTCACCTGTGACTCCTTCAACATCATCTCCCATACCTGACCCCTCCTAATATGGCCTTCTAAATATTTCTTTCTTTCTTTCTTTCTTTTTTTTTTTTTTTTGGCTGTGTCAAGCAGCTTGTGGGATTTTAGTTCCCTGACCAGGGATTAAACCCAGGCCCTAGGCAGTGAGAGCGTGGAGCCCTAACCACTGGACTGCCAGGGAATTCTTAAATATTTCTTGAAACCTTCCTTCCTCTCCCTGTGTATTCCCACTGCTCTGGTTTAGGACTCTCATCATCCCTCTTTTGAACTGTTACAAAACCCTCCTAATTTGTTTCACCATTCCAATTCTTGCCTGAGAAATCTACAATTAAATAAAAATCTTAACATATTACCCCTCACATACACTGAAGGGCATCAACTATGTATAACAGGAATAGCAAATATGCCATCAACGCCATGACTCCGTTGCAACTATGGAAATTTTAGTAACTAAAATATTCAAATTTAATAAATCCTAATATTCATCCAGAATCCTTCTCAAAACAGAAACTAAGCCACCCAGTTATGTCATAAAAGCTTTGGCAATAAGAGTAAATTCACTTGCCATGTTGATTAGGATAAACCCCTTTGTACGACACAAGTTCATCCATGATCTGGCGTTTGTCAAATTCTCCAATTTCATCTCCACCCACTCCCTGCCTCATATTCTATGTAATGCTTCAGTGATAGTCTTTTCTTTCTTAACCATACTGTTTCTTCTTTCTGGGCTTTTGCTTGTGCTGACCTCTGTGTCTGGAGGCTTTCTCTTCACACCTCCAACTTTTTGCCAATTTCAATTCCAGTTAATTCTTACCTGTCCTGGTAGAGCCAGACTAGTCTGTACCTCATCCTGACTCCAGTGAGAGATGATGACTCTAATCCATGTTCCTGTAGTATCCTGTGCATATTTCTACCACTGTCTGTCATTGCTCTTATTTTTCTTGATTATCATTTTTTCCAATTATGTGTTTGTCCAGATGATAGGAGTCTTGAAACAGAAACGCAGTTTTGTTATTACTCTTTGCAATCTGGGGACAACTTAAACAGTAACTAGCACATAATCAAACACTATATAAGATGAATTAATTAATTTTAAAAGTATTGCTGCAAATGGGGAAAAGTAGGTATATATAGGAGAGGTTTTCATCTTTTTTATAGCAAAAGTCATCAACTTCTGACATGTACTCTCCAGCCTCATAAAGTCCACCCCAGTCCACATAATTAATTCATGTTGTCAGGTTGCTATAGGAATTAGAGTTTTAGACATCTGTCTAAATGCCAGAAACACTAAATACATTTTCCATAAAAATGTATATTTAAATGATCACTGCATTAATGACTTCAGAGAAAACAAACTTGTTTTTTTGAAAATTGCTTCTAAATATCTAAATTCTGGGGTTTTGTCATGAATTATTATTATATATCATACATCAAACTTATATATATTTTGTTTTTATTTGTCTTTGCCCATATTTAAAAGAATACATATTGACTTGATTATCGGTGCAATGTAAGTACTATTTATTCATCTCATAAACATGCTTTGCCTTTATATGGTTGCAGAACATCTAATAGAAGTAAGTGTTTCAAGGTGGTTTTTATAACATAATTCATACTACTTTTCTGGTCTTCTTAGTCATAAACTGAAGATATAACTTTGCCTTCAGTGAAATTAGCTATAAGAGCTCTATTTAGCCTGGAGAAAATTTCTATTAAAATCCACTTTAATATGGCAATAGATTTTTAGAGTCCTCAGTCAAAAAAATTTGTTTTCTTGAATTTTACTTGTATGTTTCTTTTGTAAAACTAAACAGAAATGACTATATGCTAATACAGTATTTCCATATTGTCTGAGTCTAAATTCTTGATCAAGGTGTATGTGTGTGCACATTGTAAAGAATGTGAGAAGAAAGAGACAGAAAAAAAGGGTCAGTTTCAAAATACAAATGCTGTGTAATTTGATCCAATAATACATGAGCTTTCAAGCTGGAACTTAGGTGAACTGGATCTCATATTTTACATGGAATGTTTTGAGAATCATGAGACAGCTATATGAAATATTTCCACTTGATTCACCAAAACATCAGTAAATAGTGCAAAGTAGTTTTCTCTTTGGTGTCTGAATATTATCTGGTGACTCCTAGATTTGGAATGTGTTGAAATAAAATTGTTTGTCTTAAAATATGAGACAATATGTGCACTGGCCAGTTCACAGAGATGAATGGGAGGCTCTCCAGACATATCATAAAAAATTGCAGGGAAAAATATCTGTATGACAAATAGAAATAGTTCCCTTTTTATCCTTGTTTCAAGTTAGCTAGGGAAACCAACTTCATTTACAGGAAAATGGAGAAGGAAAATCTGGCCAAGGAAATGACTGATTCTGGGCTTTCCTAAGTATGTGTTTCTGTGTGTGGGAGTACAGATAGGAATCACTTCCTCTGAATGATGTTGTAGCCCAATTCATTCATTCGCTATTGTTTCCTGAGCACTTACTACATGCCAGGGATGATAAGCAAAACAAAGAATTGACCCCACCTCGCAGAGCTTACAGTTTAGTGGCAGAGAGAGGCAGATTATTCAATATTCACACAAACAAAAGTAAAATGTTAACTGTCAGAATTGCTGAGAATAAGGAGTGCAGAGGAATAAACAGGGTAGTGGGGGAAGCCTGTCTGAGCAAGTAACACATCAGTTGACATTTGGAGGATGGATAAATGTTAACTGGGCAAACAGAAAGGGAAGAGAGCTATGCAGTATCTTTGTTATGAAGACACACATTCTTATAAAAGTTAAAAGTCACACATAGAAAGCATACCCACTGACCTCAGACTGTTATTGGTATCTGAGGTGGTATGGAGGGGAAATGAAATATGTTGGGTAGACCTTCGGCTACAATGAGATATTTATTTAGCTTACATTCTAAACAGGGGAACAGATAATAAACATTTTGGCAAATAAATATATGTTAGATAGTAATAAATGTTATGAAAAATGAAGCAAAACAAGAAGATGGAACAGTTAGGGAGGGATGCCATTTCAGATTGGGTGGTAAGGGAAGACTTTTCTTAGCAGATCCCTGAATGAAGAGAGATAGTGAGCTATGCCCTATTTTATTAATTTCAAGAGCTAGATAAAAATATGACTTTGGCAAAATGGTAATGCCTATGTAATCTGGGTTGGAGATTTAGAACCTGTTTTATAATTCTTGATAATTCTGTACATTTGTATTTTGAAGTATTAAAAAAGTCATTATATAATGTATATGTTTTTAGTCTATGAGAGGGAGGCTGGTGTCTGCAAGGTCCTGGAAGAATCTAGGTTAGCACCAACAGTATGGTAGGAGTTTCATGTGCGACAAGCCTGGAGAAGTGGGTGGGTGCTAAACCAGCAGGTCCTTGTAGACTCTGCTGAGAATGTCGGTTTTTATTCTAAGACCAATGGGAAGACATTTAAGCCTGAGTAGGAGTAACAAGATTGGATCTATGATTTGAAGAATTTAAGAATTTCCATTTAGTCAAGAAATTTTAAACTGGCATCTACCATTTGCTAGGTATGGGAAGAATAGTGGTGATAGGTCTTTATACTTAAAGAACTTGAAGTATAGAGATGGGTAAAATTTTTGCTCTCATCTGTAGATGAACTCACTGGCTAGATAATTTGAGATCTCCCAGTAAACTGCATGTTCTGCACCTTCAGCAACCTGCGTGTTACCATCCTTGGCAAAGGTTGGGCAATCACCTTGATTTCAATGGCTTTGAGAATTTTGGTAACTCACTAATTCATTTATTGTGGAGAAAAAATTTGTTTTTGTGTAATCAAGCATCTTCCTATATGCCGTTTTACCAGTTTTCTGTTGTATCCGTGCAATGTTTATGATCCTTTTCTAAATTGGAGGCTTCAAATATTTCAAGATTAAGAAGTCCTGGGCAAAGGACAGAAGAACAATGTGAGGGGCATGTTCCTTGCTAAAACAAATATATATGTATATGTATAGCTGATTCACTTTGTTATAAAGCAGAAACGAACACACCATTGTAAAACAATTATACTCCAATAAAGATGTTAAAAAAAAAATCACCCCTTTGGAGTGTCATTTGAGGATTGGAACTTTACAGATTTTGCCAAAAAGGGGATTTAAAATTCAAGTATCAGTGAAGAATAAACTTTTAGTATTTTGGAGGTAGGGTATGTCTTCTGTCTAAGGAACATACTCTAAGTGATTCACTACTACTGAAGACCTGGAAGAAGTGATAAAGATGAACTCTTGATGAAAATATATGAGTATATGGAAAGATGCCAAACAATTCCAAAAATTGAGTTAAGATCTTTTGAGCACTTGCTTCTGACTTTGGTATTTCCCAATGATTTACATCATTCCTCTGGTGATTATTATTTTCCACAAAAGTTAACTAATATACCTCTCAAGACAAATGAGGTTCATTGTTTGCCACGGAGCACATGTTGGTGTTAGTCAGACTTGGTCCTTGATCCATTCTCTTTAGTTGTGTACAAAACAGGGCTACCAAGTTACTCCATCATCTCAAGTGATTTACTGACTGAGGCATAAATTTATTGGCAACTAAGATTTTATCTAAGTAACTCAAATTGACACCATATAGAATAAGCTACCTTATATTCATCATAAAATAAGAGCAGTTTCTTTCTGGAACTTGAGAGGCTATTAAATCTTAATTTTTGGAACATCTAATATTCAGTTATCATACTATGAAAAAAATAATTGTGCCCAGACTATAATATCTATAGATGAATTCTGAGGGGAAAAAATGTATAGCTAATAATGACATTTGCTTTTAAGATAATCATGGGTAATATAAACAATTAACTGAATCATACATATTTTTATGCAAATGCCAAAACATTGGTGGAATTGCATAAAGTCTGACATATAACTTTTTATGTTGCCATGTTAGAATTGATGAAATTGATTTGTTTGAATGTGGCAAGGGAACAAAATGAAGGGTAAAATAAGCTTATTTATGAAAGAGAGTTGAAATTTATTTATGAAATCAGAAAATGAGGGAACTTGATTTTCAATTCTTTTGTATTTGTTACTACATAGGTTCAACCTCAAGGAAAAAAAACAAAAAACAAAAACAGAATTGCATCTCCAGTTTGGAAAGCCTTTGCCTCATTTTTCTAACTCAAAGTTTAAAGCGGTATGATACAGTAGAAAAACAAACGGATTCAGAGTCTGCTAACTTAGGATTTAGTGCTGTCTTTCTCAGTAGCAATTAGATGAAGTTACATAAGGATCATATAACTGTTTTGTCTTCCCTTTCCTGAATAACACCTACTTCCTAACTTTTGTAAGAGTGGCAGTAAGTAATTAGGGAACATGCTTTAAAGAATTTTAACACATGGCAGAAACATAAAGCATTAAAGTTATTATACTAGATATTAAAGATTGAGAGAGTTGACCTGATGGTGGATGGAGCCTTATGTTTCATCTTCAGAGGGTCAGTAAGGTAGAGCAGGAGGAATTGGGCTTTGGAGCGACAGGGACCCAGATCAAAACCCTGCCTTTGCCACTTATAGTCTTTCCAAGGTTAGGAAGTCATTTAATCCTCTTAAGTATCCAGTTCCTTATCCATAAATGGAAATAATAATTATGAGTTTTAACTAATATGTGTAAATGACCTAGGATGGTGTCCAAAGCTAAATGAAACTCATTAATTTCCTTTCTGGTGCCTTTTCTTTAATCACTGTGTTCTTTTCAGATATTTATCTATAATATTTTTGCAATCAGTTATGTGCTGCAAAAATTTGAAAAGTGTATTTGTTATCCCATTTTACAGCAAGATCACATGGTGACATGAAGGAAAATCTCAGGCTCAAACGTTTCTAATACCATAATAGCAAGGTGATAGCTGAGAGCCTCCAGGAATCAGTGTGATTTCTTCTTTTTGTTCTTTTCCTTCCTGATTTTCCTAATCTTCCCACCTTATCTAAAATCTTAACACTAGCTCCTCACTTTCCCATTTCCCTGCTTTCTTTATCTTCATGGCGTTTATAGCCATCTGTTATGTTCCATATTTATGTATAAATTAGTTTATTATTTTTGGTAGTATATAAACTCTGTGTGAACAGGAATTTATTATTTTGGATGTAACCTTCCCTTAATTAAAATTACTAATTATTTTGTATTTCCCAAAATAAAAGTTGGGATATTTTAGGAATAAAATACAGTGCATTTAATTTATTGCAAAAGAAAATATATTTAAAGAGAGTGTGTATGTCCTTTTAATAAATGATTTTAAACTTACTTTGTCATGTATATAATAAGCATAGCTAAAAATTATGCATCCTAGAACCGTGTGATTTTTAAAATACAGCACATTTTCCGTGTATGGAGATTTTTACTGCAGAAAGGTATCAAACATGGCAATCTGACAATCTGTCATTGGGATGCCACCACTGCTTTTCCCAGATCAACTGACAAGACCTCAGCCGGGTTCTTACAGGTTACTTAAGAGTACTTCTAGAGCCATCCTTGGCCATGAAGTTACTGTTGGAACTATTCTTAAACCATGCTATCACCATGCAAGGAAGCTGCAGGTTTTGAAAAATCAGGAGTGGGATTATAATGATTTAGACCTTCTTACTGTTAGGGAGTGAAGGTGGTTATAATACTATAAAAGCACTGGGTCTTACACCCTTTTGTGAGAAGGATCTGTGTGCCATTCATTAAACCACAACTTCTACTATTAGATATTATTAAAGAGACCAAACCCAAGAGACTAACAATAACCCTCACCCTACTGTGGACTTGGATTCAACGTGTAGAATTGGGTTATTCCAATTATAGTGTATAGAAGAGAAAATAAGTCGTGTAAAAGGCTAGGCAGAAACAATACATTTCTTTCTTATGAACAAAAATTTATGCTTTACAAATACTGTCAGAAATTTAGTACTTTAAAATGGAGATTTATTTTTTAATCTTGTGTTATTCTTCTATGTTGACCATATAGAAGAACATGGGTTTTCAAGTAAAAATATACTACTAGTAGACATCATATAATATGAAGGGGAGCTGGAAGTAAGGCTCACAGCTCAAAATGTGAATGCTTTCATGCCCACTATTCCTAAATAATAATTATTATTAAATAATTATTATTAATTATTGTAAATATTGTAGTGTACATCTTAATTCATCTATATATCTGTAAAATAAGAAGACTTATCTAGACAATCAAAAATCTTTTAACCCAGTTGGCCTACAGGTAATGCTATACTATCAAATTCTATTTTAATAAGTATGTGAAGTATAATTCTCTATATGTTCATTATAAGAAGCATGCGTATTTTGTGTTAGAGGTGTAAAGTGTACACATTATAAAGTTGGTTGCTCCTATGTACTTTTGTAGAAATGCTAAGGTCTAAATTTGCTCTTCTACAAATGCATTGAGCAACTTTCTTTGTGGAATATACACTTGTTGTGACATCTTATTCTGAGGAAAGAACTAAAGCCTTTGGGAATGAAAGCTTAGATAATATTTTATACAATATTTTAAATTCTTCTGGTTGTTCAAACTGCACTTTTCTAAAACAGGATATCTTTTAAGTGTTTTTGGTAGCATCTTTAATAAGCAGTAGTCTCTCAGTGGAAGAGGAGAGCAGAGAACAAGAGAGTTTCTAATTAACTTTGTATTAAAAATAGTAATTTGACATTTACTTCTTAGTCCTGCTCCAACTGTCTACAAAATCTTGCCTTGCACACTATGGTAATCTTGCCTTAAATTGGCAGTGATTTGTACCATGTATGTCACTTTGAAACTTGTATTCATGTTTATTTACATAACCCTGATATTAGAGATATTTAAAAAGCCAAAACTCTAATCTCTAGTCAAGGATATTTGAGAACATAAAATACATAATGGATTAGAAGTATGTATTTCAGTGTTTAACCATATTTGCTTGTGTACAATATAATTGTGTCCATCCACAATACTGTGTGTATTTATATTTATATAACTGTAAGAGTGCTGAACTATAATCGTATAGCTTCTTATAGAAGAATGTAGAAACATTTTATACTTTAATGATTACTGAAATTTCAAAGAACATATTTCCTTGTAATTCCTTCTGTGACTTTATTTCTCTTAAATATGTTTGGGTTAAGTTGCTTAAACTTTGGCTCACAAAAACATTTGTTTCTCAGAATTCTTTCTTCATGATTTGAGCAGAATTGAACAACTGGAGCAATAAAATCCAACAAATACATCTTATTACTTACTTTATCTTCTTAGGGACACTTAGCTGCTTTGGCTAGATAAACTTCAAACTCTACAAATGTTTAAATTTTACATTTTGGAAACACTTTTTATTTAATGTCTTTTTTATATCCGATATAACTTTTAAACTTATGACATTCATCCTTTGACATTCTGCAAAGGAAACATGATTTAATCATTGAGTTTGTCCGGCAAGGGGAGCGGCATCTTACACTGATACTGTGAGCTTCCAGCAGGGCACACACAAGCTGTGCCTGAGATTATAGCACAAGAAAACATCCCAACAGCTATTGCACTGATGCTTGCTCAATTCCCAGTCTCCTGAAATTCTAGGCCTTGATAGTACAGGGGTGGACTCTATGCTTATGTAATGTTGACTTTGTGATTGCACTTTCTGAAAACATAGAGGTTACTGTTAATAGCAATGCAAACTGGGCCAGGGGTTGCGGTCCATCTTTTGAGAGCATTTACAGGAAATGGTTTAATAAACCATTGTTATTGTTACAAAAATTATATTTTATTAATTAAGAATCACAAATGATTGTAAATATATAAGTATTTTTTTAATGAAGTCTAGCTGGAAAGCAGATGATTTCATTACTGCCTACAATAATACAGATCAGCCTAGAAAGGGGAAGCATTTGTTAAAGAGCAGTGTTAGACTTTCTTTGAAAGCTTCCCAGAAAACAGATTTTATGTGAAGTAACTACTGTGCGGTTTCTCTCATACCCTGCCTGTAGTGTTAATGACTGCTTTTGTCAGCTTTGTAGCTCTTGCTTTTTCCCTTGATTTTTTTTTTTTTTTCCTACTTTCTCTCACTGATTTGTAAGCAGTTTAAGACTAGAACCTTGTCATTTAACTCTTTGGTACAGTGGTTCTCCGTATCCATGGGTCTGCATCCATGGATTCAATCAACCGTGGTTGGGAAAATATTCAAAAAAAAGAAAAATTCTAGAAAGTTCCAAAAAGCAAAACTTGAATTTCCTGTGCAGACAACTATTTATGTAGCATTTACATTGTATTTACAACTATTTACATAACATTTACATTGTATTAGGTATTCTAATGATCTAGAGATGATTTAAAGTATACAGAAGGAGAGAAATAGGTGAGGGAGATTAAGAGGTATAGACTTCCAGATACAAAATAAATGAGTCACAGGTATAAAATGGACAGTGGGGGGAATACAGTCAATAATTATGTAATATCTTTGTATGGTGACAGATGATAACTAGACTTATCATGGTGATTATTTTGAAATGTATAGAAATATCAAATCACTTTGCTGTGTACCAGGAACTAGTGTAGTGCTGTAGGTCAGTTATACTTCAAAACAAACAAGCAAACAAACTCATAGAAAAAGAGATCAGATTTATGGTTACCAGAGGTGGGGGGTTTAGGGAGGGGAAATTAGAGGAAGGCAGTCAAAAGGTCAAACTTCCAGTTATAAGATAAATAAGTACTAGGGATGTAATGTACAACCTGATAAATATAATTAACACTGCTGTATGTTATACATGCAAGTTATTAAGAGAGTAAATCCTAAGAGTTCTTATCACAAAGAAAAAAAATTTTTTTCTATTTTTTTATTTTGGTGTCTATATGAAATGATGGCTGTTCACTAAACATATTGTGGAAATCATTTCATAATGTAGGTAATTCAAATCATTATGCTGTATACCTTAAACTTATGTAGTGATATATGTCAATTATACCTCAGTAAAACAGGAAGGAAAAATTTAAAGTATATCGGAGGATGTGTATGTGTTATATGCAAGCACTGCACCATTTTATAGAAGGGACTTGAGCATGCGGGGATTTGGGTATCCATGGGGAAGGGGTAGAACCAATCCCCTGTAGATACCAAGGGAGGACTGTATCTCCCTTCACCAAGGAATGGAATTTTGAATGAGGTAGATACAATAAATGTTGATGCTATAGGTCATTTATGCAGGTAGAAGTATGAAGCTTCATCAAGAAGATGGAACTTATCCAGAGAAGAATACACAATTCCACTAGCTCTACTCCTTTCCAATCTTGGAAGTTACAAAGAATTAAGTAACTTAATGCTGTGGGATAATGATGGGTCTAGGAGATGGAAATTCTACCCTTAGTTCTGCCATGAGCTAGCTATGGGATCTTGCTTTGTTTTGCAAAGTGAGGATGTTGGACCAGTTGATTTTTAAATTACCTCCTAGTTCTAAGATTAATTCTTTTCTAATGAAGAGCACTAGAATATCCTTACAGTAATTCCCTATGCCAGGTAATAACCCTCTTAAAACTCTGGAACGTAGGACTTGATTTCACTCCAAACTGAAATCTTGGGATCATATCCACAAAATGGACTACAATTTTAGTACCTGTATTTTTTTTTATTTTATTTTTCTTTTGCGGTACGTGGGCCTCTCACTGTTGCGGCCTCTCCTGTTGTGGAGCACAGGCTCCGGACGCGCAGGCTCAGTGGCTATGGCTCATGGGCCCAGCCGCTCTGCGGCATGTGGGATCTTCCCAGACTGGGGCACGAACCCGTGTCCCCTGCATTGGCAGGCGGATTCTCAACCACTGCGCCACCAGGGAAGCCCTAGTACCTGTACTTTTAATGATATAAAAAGATGTTATTAAATCTACAAGTGTTTGTAAATTTTTTGTTGTTTTTAGATTGTTTTAGGTTGTTTTGCTTCATTTTAGTAATATGGCATGACTTTACATTTTTCTTTTCACCTTTACCAACTGTCAATAGTAAAATTTCTAAATTGGCTAATAGTTGTGAACAAGAGTCTTAATCACAATGTTCACGTACTACAGACAGTAAAAAGTGCTCAATCCACATATATATTTTATTCTAATACTTGTGTGCCCTTCAGTGTTGCCAGAATCATTTGTGGATGGAACAATTGATGCCTTGCCATGGTAAATAGACTAACCCCCAGCAAACAGACCACTAACACTTAATGTTAATAATAATGCTAAAATTCCTGCTATTTTATTATCCTCTATGTCATCTATTTTCCATTTGTATTTTAGGGTATCCTTGAAGGTTAATCAGAGAACCACTCACGTGCCTCAAGGTAGGAAAAAGAACCCTTTTTTTGATTATAAAATATGTTGTATTTGTTTTAGCTATGTTTTAATACTTCACTCCCCTTGTTAGATGTAGATAGAATTGATGTTGCTTGTTCTGAAAACCTGAAAAATATTATGTCTACTTACCTGTTAAACTTGAAATCATCCAACACATAGTGTTTAGTCATCAGTTTGAATTTTTCTTCCATACTATTACATACTACTACAGTTTATTATATCTTTTAGAGTTTATCTTTTACTGCAGATAGAATTTATTCAATATTTTACATTTTTGTATTACCTTTTTCATAATTTTAGGGTAGTTTGACATTACCATATACTATTTCCATGTATCAGGAAGATAATTATATAATATATACACGTAGGTATACTAATATATGCAATATATTGTTAGAAACTGAGATTCTCTAGCCTACCATAATTTCATAGCTTTCTTCTTATTTTAAAACTGTAATTTTTGAAGAAACCACCAAAGTAGCCATAAGTATAATTAGCTATCGTGATTTAGTAAACTAAATGTTAATTTGGAAGAATTTACTTCAGTATTAGCTTTTCTTAATAAGAGTGCCAGAAAATGTGGCCCTTTTCTTGGCTAGGATGTATGTGAAGATAAATTTAGAATTTCTAGTCTAGTAAATAACTTCTCTGATAATAGCTTAATTGTAGCTATTTCAAACCAAATTGTTTAATTGTGATAAATCATATGCAAATTGTTCAGATGTAGGTCAACCTCTCACTCCTTCATTCTAGCATCTCTTTTCTAATTCAAGATAAACCGCTCAACGCCTAAAAGAGGTAGAATGGTACAGATTAAAAACATAAGACAAAAACAAAACAATAATAACATAAAAATCAATAGTGGGCTAGGAGCCAAAAAGATAGCAAGGCAGGTTGCATTTATTTTACCTTAGCTGATCTCTTATGCTGCGTTTGTACACTATCATTTGCTCACTGCTCATGAGATTTGTGGGTGACAAATCATGGTGCCTCTAGGATGCTAAGTTTCCTCATCTGTATTTATTTTGGGTGATCTGGTTGAGTGACACAAGTGGGACTCAGTGATGGGAAAGAATGCCTTGTGTGGCTCTGGGGAGGCCAACTGAGATATATCGCAGTTGTATAAGGTCTGGAAATCCTTTATTTTCCTAACTGCTACATTCTAGTTCTAATCTATAGTTGCCTTTGTGATGGGTCATTGTATCACTTTCTGATGAACAGCTGAGATTTTATGAATTCTATTTAATCATTATATGTTGTCTACTATACTTTGAAAGAAAAATTTTTATTTTCAGTTTCTAAAGCATCAAAAAATGATAAAGCAGATTCATGAGTTTGTCACATTTGCTGTCTTTTACCTCTAGGTGATTATCACTGATACTTTTGATATATTGACAGAAAATAGTGAGCATTGCTGGTTATTGACAAAAAATTATTTTGGCCTTAATGCTAATAAAATTAGAAATCTGCCTTACTATAGACATAATTTTTTAAAATTATTCTTCATTGGAATTTGATTTAAGAATTTGAATTTATATTTTCATATAACTTATGATTTTAACATTTTCTAACATTTGCTTTGAGTTAAATTTTTCATTCTTGAAAAATTATTGAATGAAATTACTGACTTAAAAAGTGCCAATGATTTTTCTGATTCTTAGAATGGGGAAAATAGATGGTGTATACTTTGTATTTCTTTCAATATAAATACTTTTGTTGTTTGAATTATTTAAAATTAAAAGTTAATTATACTAAATAGAAAGTGATATTTCCCTCAAAGTTAGCTACTAATAAAGTTTGGGTGTTTATTCTTCCAGATTCCTTCTTTTTATATATATAAACATCAATATCAATCTATGCATATAATGCTTTCATACCATATACATGACTCTGTGTTTCTTTAACATTTTAATTATGAAAATTTCTCTAAGTCAGTATATGTTACCTATTTCATCCTTTTTAATGGCTGCATTTTAGACAACATTTTTGATGTACCATGATTTATTTAACAGGCCCTCTAAACTTTTTTTTAATAGAATTTTAAAATAGAATGAGAGCAGGCCTTCCTTAATTACATTTTTGGCAGGCATACAAAAGAGTAATTCCCATTTGTATATTGAATTAGGAAATTAAGGAGTGAAGGAAAAGTGTTACAGTAAAGAGGCATAAAAAATATTAGGTAAGTGCACATAAATGGTCAGAGGAAAGAAAAGCAAATAATATAGATGTTCATGGAACCGTGTTTTAGACATGTAAAAGTAAAATTCTGATTTTTTTTCAAAGTTCACACCACATGACACACCTTCCATAGCTTTCAAAGAGACATTTCCCTTCATCCTCAGTCTCACCAGTCTTACATCTTTTTAACGCTTTGGGGAAAAATAGATCTCATCACACATGTTATGTCACATATAAAAATTCATCTCGCATTTATCTTTTTTTTTCCCTACTTGCTGTTAACTCTTAGAGGGTAATGACTGTGGGTTACTCATATTTGAACTTAGTAGGTGCTAAATTGAAGTGTGAAAAGGGGGAGAAATCAGGTGGAAATGTTTAATCTTACCAGAAGAAGAAGGTTCCACTATCTGCCTATTATCTCTGGAGCAAATGCAGTAATAATTAATTCTTCTGATGAATGGGATACAAAGGATATAAACACGTGATTTTTGATATATAATGAAAGTTCTTTTAAACTGAATTTTAATGATTCTTAGAGGCATTCATGCTTAAAATCAGACCTACAAGTTAAGTGTTTCAGAAAAATATTTATAAATTTATGAAAAACATATTTGTATGATACTGAGCTTATTTATACATTACCTCATATGGATCTAAAAACACTTTGTCAGCTTTAAAGTATTATACACATGTAAGACATTATTTTTATTGGTAAGACAGTAAGAAAGTTGGCTCTGTGGATTTAAAGTATGGATGGTTATTTACAAAATAGAAGTAATATATAAAAGAAGCAGTTCTTTATGTGAATTCTGTTAGAAGAAAGGGAATATTGCTTTTAATACTTGTATATAATGCAAATTGCTACTCATGCCATTTAAATGAATCTTTGACATTATCTCAACCAGCAAAAATAGAGTTATTAATAGTTTGAATTATGCCTGAAAGAATCTCTGATTTCACATTAGTCTGAATTCAATTGTAGTGTTAATTTAAAATATCTGAACATATGTACCAATTTCTTTTTTTTAAACAGGAAAATGAAAAATTAGTGGGTGTAAAAGTCTCTTTTGAAACTGAATGTAATACCTACTGCATAATAGCTTTTCTCCTCATCTGACTTGCAGAAGTCACTAGCCCCAAACTCTAGTTTTACATACATTTTACTGGACAAATCAGGAAGGAGGAAAGGATCTTGGTCAGTCTTCTAAATACATTTTTGAGCTTGTTTTGCTGACATTTGCTTGACCAGAGCTTGAACCTTAGTATTTCAGATGTATATTTTTACATTGTCTTTGTTCTCAAAGCTCTCCAGTCATTGTTATCTATTTGGCCAGGGTTGTAAATTCAAGTATTTTTAGGACCCATGAATATAACAAAAGTGGGTATAACAGGCCAGTATTGTACAATAGGGAGTGGTGTGGATTGAGGAACAGATGATCACATGCTCAACATCCAGGGGCTGCTTCTGCTCATTACAGTCAAATATTCTAACTAACTGTATGTTCCAGTAGCCATAACTTCTAAAGGTAAAGGGAATTAAATATTGGAATTTCTATGTGAAATCTCACAGTTTTTGAATATGGGCTCAGATTTTAAATGTTGGGGAAAAAAAGAAAACCATGTAAAGCAATTATGACGTGCCCTAGATAAGCAATTTGCTACCTTTGTATAGATACCCTGTAAATACTTGCTCAGTCAATGATTGAATTATAAATCTCAATAAGATATAGGAAAATTAAAGAGCACTCTAACCCTTGTTCTCCCATGTCCATTGGAAATTTCGTATAATACTTTAAGGAGGGTCCTAGCCATTAGCAACAAGTATGGAGACCTACCAGATAAGCCTTTTCAGTCTATCTCTGGATTCCAGAAAGGGGAAAGCAAGAGTGAACCTTTGTTAAAATATAGTATGATATGCAAAAGAATGATGGTTAAGAGACATCATTTTTTGCACACATTTTTATCTTACCCCCAAATTCATCTTATGCTATTAATTTATTACCATCTTTTCTTTAATTCAAGCCTTCTGCAAATCTTTTGTCATTTATTAATTTTTTAAAAATGGTGAATTAAAATAATGAATCAAAGGGAAGCCAAACCCAAGGGAAAAATAAAAATCACACATGCAAATCTTGTCACATAATCATTAATGAATAAACATGGATCCAATGGACTCTGTTTTATCTTTTGACCTTCAAAATTTACTTTTTTTTGAGATCTCTTCTGCTTTCCTTCTGGACAAACTCACCCTTCCCTCTTTTATTTCACTCCCTTATATCACCACACATTTCACTGCATTTAATGGTACCTAATTACGCTTGCTCTTATGTCTGTCTTCCCAAGTAGACTTGAGAATCTCAAGGCCAGAAACTATCTTTTAAAGATCATAAACTTATAGAAAATTTGCAAGTACAGTACAGAGGACTTTTTCCACTGAACTGTTTGGAAGTAAATTTCCAACCTAATGCCCCATTACCCTCAAGTACTTTAGGATGTGTCTCCTTACAAACAAGGACATTTTCCACACAACCACAATAAAATAGTCAATATCAGGTACTAAGGACTGAATCGTGCCCCTACCCCCCATTCATATGTTGAAGCCCTAACCTGCAGTGTAACAGTATTTGGAGAAGGGAATTTGGGGAGATAAGTAGGTTTAGATGAGGTAATAAGCATGGTGCTCTCATAGTGGGATTAGTGCCCTTATAGGAAGAGATGCCATAGAGTTTGTTTACTTTCTCTGCCATGTGAGAACAAAGCAAGAAAGAAAGTTCTCACTGAGGAGGAACTGGTTAGCGCCTTGATCTTGGACTTGCCAGCCTCCAAATCTGTGAAAAATAAATTCCTGTTGCTTGAGCCACCCAGTTGATTACAGTTTATTAAGGCAGCTGGAGCTGACTAATACATCAGGAAATTAACATCGATACATCACTACTGTCTAATCCCCATTCAAGTTTCACCACTTGTCCAAATAAATTCCAACTATTGTTCTTTGGAGTGTAAGAATTTGTTTCCAAACGATGTGCCTCGTTCAATAGTTTCATTTTATTAGTCTCCATGACTGTAGAAAAGTTCCACAGACTTCCCTTGACTTTCACGACCCTGATACTTTTGAAGATTACATTACAGTTGTTTTGTAGTACAGCCTTTACTTTGGATTTGTCTGATGCAGGGACCATATTTTATGCAAATTTGGATCCTAGCATCTAGGACACTGTCTGCATATAGATGATGTTCAATAAATGCTAGTTGAGGAAAGAATTAGTGATTGAAAAACTCTGACTCTGAATCACTTGCATAATGCTAATAAGAACAGTTTCAAAACTTTAAAGAGAAAAATGTAAAGCATGTCCAAAATAAGAAAAAACACAAATTCTCGTGTCTTCTGGTACTGCTATTGAGATCTGTTCTTTAATTCATTTAGTGAGCATACGTACACTGGCTATTATGTAAGTTAATACCAGTTTCTTTAGAGCAGTGCTTCTCAAAGCATGGTTTGTGGACTGCTTCCAGTTCACACACTGTTTCTGGTTCATGGTGACCTAAGTAGAGAAATTGGTGATAAGCATTTAGAAGACCTTTTTAGCATTTTGACAAAGTGACTCTATTTCTGCTGAATCTAATAATTCTAAAGTGATATTAGTAGATATATTTTATCTGATTTTCTTTTTATTCCATTTATCTAGTAATTAATTTACATTATATTTGCCATATTATTGATCCACAATGAATTAGAAGTTTAAAATGGGTCATTTATCACAGTTCATGGTCATTCCCATCAGAGTAAAGTGCAACTAAAGTGGGCTAGAACTTGGTGGGATTTGACCTTGCACCTGAAGAATGGGTAAAATCTTACTAGTTTAAAAGTTAGAGAAATGGATAATTCAGGCATAACAAAGTGTAAGAATAAGCCTGTGTGTATTTGCATTATGTGTGTGCAAGTGTGCTCTTATTTGCATGCTTGTGTGTATTGGATGGGTATTATTGAATGGAAGACAGGAATTTAAAAGACAGTAAGACCTCATGATTCTAATGCTGAGTGATAGCAACTCTTCCTGCGTCTGATTGCACTGCATCCCAAAACAGTAGCATTGCCCTCTATAGAACATTCTCATGTTCTCCCTTTCCTTTCTGAAAGTGTTCTTTTCCTTGAGCACCAGAGATTTAGAATTCCCATTGCTGGCAAAATACCAATAAGCTGCTCTGACCAAGAAAGTGGCCAGTGCTGCTATTACCACTTGTAGATGACAGAGCTTATGCACAGATATCCAAATATTTAAATGGAAAAAGGAGAGATGTAATTAGAAAAGAGGAAAAATGATGAAAGAAAGAATAGAGTGAACATAAGAAATACTGATAGGGGGCTTCCCTGGTGGCGCAGTGGTTAAGAATCTGCCTGCCAGTGCAGGGGACACAGCTTCGAGCCCTGGTCTGGGAAGATCCCACATGCCGTGGAGCAACTGGGCCTGTGCACCACAGCTGCTGAGCCTACGCTCTAGAGCCCGCGTACCACAACTACTGAAGCCCATGCGCCTAGAGCTCGTGTTCCGCAATGAGAGAAGCTACTGCAATGAGAAGCCCA
Source organism: Lipotes vexillifer (assembly GCF_000442215.2). Classification (NCBI taxonomy): domain Eukaryota; kingdom Metazoa; phylum Chordata; class Mammalia; order Artiodactyla; family Lipotidae; genus Lipotes; species Lipotes vexillifer. Next base: position 2,400,829 of record NW_006780914.1, read on the forward strand.
CGCACCGCAACGAAGAGTAGCCCCCGCTCGCTGTAACCAGAGAAAGCCTGCACACAGCAACAAAGACCCAACGCAGACAAAAATAAATAAAATACATAAATTGAAAAAAAAGAAATACTGATGGGGAAAAAGAACCGAAAAGGAAGGATGTATGATTGCATCAAGATTAACTTACACTGGCGGCTTTCAAGGGCAATAACATTCAGTTCAGTTCAAAACATGTTTATTAAGAAACTGTCATGGACCAGACACTAGACTCGGGGAATGAAAAGAAGAATAAGACACAAGAACTTGCCCTAGAATGACTTCAGTGTTTTGGGTAAGACAGATAAGCAAACCTGATTTCAATGTAGTGATTGAGACATTCATTGGGATATTCACAGGTACAGAGGAAAGGATGATGGTCTAGCATCCCAGGCTTCTCTGAAGAGATTATGCTCATGAAAGGTCTTGATGAAAACTATATCAAATTGATAAAAACAGGGTGGGAAAGAAGCACAACTTGATAATCAGCACTCAATCTAGGAGTTGGTACATTTTTGGTGCTGAATAAATAGTTGTTGAATGAATGAACAATTTAATTAATTAGAATGAACTGACAAACTAGAGGTAACTGCAACTCTATAAAGAGGAACTAGAAAGAAGCGTGGAAGCATAACATAGCAGTGGTGAGTCAGGGAGAGCAGAAGATCTGCAGTCCTCCATGGTGGAGTAAAAATTGTGTGACAGAGACATGTGAGTTGAGAATGGAGACATAAGTAGAAGGCAGGTAATGGAGACATTTCTCTGCAGTACTAAGGCCCCAGGCTTTATCTATGAGTAATAGGGACGTGACATTGGGATATTTGTATTGTAGTTTGATTGTAGATGACTAAGTGTGGGGAAGACAAGACAGACACAGTGATACTAGTCAGGAGGCCAGCTCACTGGTTTTGACAAGAAAAGACAAAGATCTAAGATACAGCAATGAAGAAAGGGATAGAGAATGAGGAAGGGGCAGGTACACAGATTCAGGAGTCACTTGAGAAATAAAATCGGTGGCATGTTTCACTTCTTTAATGGATAGTGTGGAGGGAGAGGAATAAATCACAGTGTGAAGGAAAAGGGTGAAAGCTTGGACAATTCCTATATTTATGACTTGAGTTTCTGGATGAATGATGATATCCTAAATTGGGCTAAGGTATATGGGAGGACAAATAAGTATTTGGAAAATAGGGAGAGACATCAAAATGAATCCATTAAATTGAGGGGCCTGTTGAGGAAGAGAGAGGGTCAAAACTGGAGAAATGTATGTACATATTTTTATATATGTATATATAAATATATATGTATTATGTAATATTACAGGTATACATATATAGCAAGGGTTTAATGTGTCAATTCTGTCTGCACAGGATCATGTAAAACTTTACTTTCTCATTAATTTGCTGTCAAATTAACTTACTTCTTGAATATATCATTTGAAACTCTTGTAATTCATTCCAAATTTCAAAACGTACCACAGAGAAAATGCTGTAACTTAAAACTGGTTCCAGACTTATGAAAACATCATGTGTCTCTGCAACCAAAGCCAAGAGGAGAACTGTGCCAATTCATGCCTGAACCTCTTTCAGTTTAATTACCTGGATTATTGAGGCAGAAACAAGCTTTGTGCCTAATTCACCCTTATAACTGCCTTAGTTCTCTGCTTTGCCTTTCTTGTGGGTGTATTTCCATGTTCCACTATTATTAGAAAGGAAAATACACTTCCTTTTTAGGTGGCTCCAGAAAAAAACATTTAAAACATACTTTACAGTTCAGAGAATTAACATTTTATCAGCCTCTGTATCTAGAGAGTAATATACTGAGCAAAGGGAAGA
>NW_006780914.1:2402739-2478911 GCF_000442215.2 Lipotes vexillifer
GAAGAGCGTTACCAGTAGTCACCTCATTGTCATCATGTGACAGTTCAGTTACCTCTTACTCTTTTTTTACAACCAACCCCAGTGACTCAGTCATATCAGTAGTGATCTTTGAGCATCTCCCAATTTGAGATGTCCAAAGACCAAATAGATTCTTGAACTCTCCATATGTTTGAGTCAATGTTATAAAGGTTAGGTCTCCAGTCAATACACACACCTGCAGGGAAACTCAAAGTGGATTAGTCAACAGGAAGAGAATGCTTACTCTTCAGTCTCTCAACCACAAATTCAGCTTTTCCACATAGCAGTCCAAGACCTAAGAACTTCAACTAAATGGAGACATTAACAGCACAGACGTCATTACATCCCTAATATTTCACTCATAATACCTACTCAGTAATTTTTTTCAACTCAGTTAATGGAAAACCCAGAATGGTAAGGTCGTACATGAATAAATTATGATTCTCTCAGATTACCATTTAGGATTATCTTTTATGAAAGAAGTAGACAAAATTTATGTAATGCCACTCCTTTTCCCCTGGACACAGTCTGTGAGAACGAGTATTTTTAGTAATCAGTTTCACCTATCTATCTTAAATATATAGACTCCAAAATGTACAAATCTAAGTTGAGTGTTAAAACTCAGAAATATTTAACAGTCCAAGTTCACAAAGCATGTGGGTAGCCTCTCATCATTTATTTTCATCCATTCAAGTGTTTATTCATATGCTGATTTCATCAATGAGTACTGAGCACATGCTCTGTACTAGGCACTGTATTAGGCTTTGCAGACTCATAGGCATAAGTCAGATTGTCTGTCTTCAGAGGGATGCACACAGATGTAAAAGCACAGAGGATAGCTTTTTAACCTTAATCTGTCTCAGAAACCTCAGGTATGGCTTCCCAGAAAACGGGATATGAAGGTAGAGATTTGAAGAGTCCGGCAGACTGACAAGATGGATAAAGGAGTTCCAGTTACATTAAACAAATATTAATGGCAGGAAAAACGCACTTGAGGAATAAACCATGTGATGCTGAGAAACACAGAGGATAGGTGGGGGAGGAATAAGACAAGTAGGCATGTGCCAGATCACAAGAGCTTTGAATGCAATGCTAATGACTTTGAATTAAATTCTGAAGATGGTGAAGAACAAATGAATAAATATTAAGAATGGGCATGAATTGACCAGATTTACATTTTAGAATGATCTCTGGAAGTTTTTGCAACTATGAAAGCTAAGTAAATTGGTCAAGTAAGAAAAGTCAGTAAAGAGGAGAGTGATCAATGAATAGAAGAATAAGAAGAAGGTAACTGTGTAGGTTATCCAAGAGCTATTTTTTTTTTTTTTTTTCCTTGCGTTATGCGGGCCTCTCACTGTCGTGGCCTCTCCCATTTGCGGAGCACAGGCTCCGGACGCGCAGGCTCAGCAGCCATGGCTCACGGGCCCAGCCGCTCCGCGGCACGTGGGATCCTCCCGAAACGGGGCACGAACCCGCGTCCCCTGCATCGGCAGGCGGACTCTCAAGCACTGCGCCACCAGGGAAGCCCCAAGAGCTATTTTAGATATCAGATTGACCACTCATGTGAGGGAGGTTAACATGAGCTGGAAATCTTGGCTGACTCTCAAAGTTTGCAAGAAAGGTTGGGTAGATAAAGGTGCCATTAGCTGACTACAAAGAAGAGGTTTGGAGAACAGACAATGAGTTCAATTATGAACATGTTGAGAGGTTGATGTGTGTAAGGTACATTCAGTTATGCAGGTTGACTGTTGAATAGATAGAGAGAAACTTAGACTAGAGCTAACTGGAGATAGTGATTTGAGTATAATCCATATAGAGGTGGAAGGTAATTCACTGATGTAAGTGAAACAGTCCAGCGGTATACCTATGGCAGGAGGTGAACATAGCTTCAAACCATGGTGAACCAGTAGAGTACGTGAAATTATAAATGCAGGACTGATACGACGAAAGTCTCATTCGAAATCTTAATGTCTTTGAATATTAATGTGGGATGACGTCTTTCAAAAGATGCCTTGTATTTTGAAAAACAAGGATCCAAATTCTAGGAAAAGTCTTTCCCAAATTAATGGAAGAGCACCCAAATCTTGAAATACGTTCCATTTCTGTAAATCTTATTTTTAAACAATCCACTTTGTTTCAACTCAGAAGTAATTAAACTAATCCTGTTCACATATGAGCACAAAAACATGATCAAGGATTACTCAGCACTCAGGATCCCACTTTTTCCTATCAGATTTTTTGTTTTTCTTATTATAGCACCCAACTCACTTAAAGAAGAACAACCTTCTCAAAGTGTGATGTTTTCAATGATCTAACTCACTCAGCTATGGCAGTATTTTCATACATTAGCTCATCAGAAAGAATGCCAATGATATAAAAAGAAATGGGAGTAAAAATAAATTAAATATTTGACTTAATAACATATGCTTAACTCCTGTTTTGTTTAATGTCACCTTCACATGAATTAGCGTAATCTAAAAGAATGATTTCATTTTCTACACTGTGAAATAAAGTTACAGAAAGTTTAAATGACCACAGAAAGAAACATAGTCTAGGAAGGCATTTTTTTCCTTTGAGAATTAAATGCACTTTAGACAGCTATTAAATCTTATATAAAATATGTTTAAGACAATATTTTAGTCAAGTTAATATTTGACTTTTAATTATTCCTATACACATTAGTGAGATCTTTGTGGGATCAATATTAGTAAAAAAAAATATGAGGTTGAATGCCATAAAGATGAATCAATTCCATAGTCTTAAAGTTTTTTAGGATTCATTATTACTCAGATTTTACTATACTTCATTATCATCATTAAGATATTTTTCAAGCAAATCAGTTAACTTTTATCAAAACCAGATATAAAACCTAATTACTTAGTTTGATAATAACTTTTTTCTAATTTATGTTGTCAGCAAATTTATATCATTTTCATCATATTGTCATAATTGCCATTTTAAAATATATATATTGGGCCATGCATGTCCAAGTCATAAATAAACAGATAAAGCCTCTGTCTTTTATAACACTCATTTGTCATACTAAAAACAATTTTTTAGAAATTGGCTTCACAAAAATAATATTTTATCATTTAAGATAATTTGAAGATCAGTCATTACTCATGAACACATTGGATGGGTTGATTCTTTGTTAACCCAAATTCTCACTGCTTGTTCCCCTTCCAACTCCATGCCTCCTCTCTGATGGAATATTTTCTTGACCAGACAGAGCCACATATAGCTCTGACCTGTGTGTTGTCAATAAATATCAAGAGAATTTGGAATGCTTCCAAAAAAGAACTTTAAAAAGAAAAAACTTTCTAAAGGGGAAACACAAAAACAAAATTCCCTTCCTCACTTCTCAACTATCATATGTTGTTTGTAAGTGTATGACTTTGAGGGTTGCAAGAGGACAGGGCAGGGTTGAGGGGAAGGTGGGACAATGTGCTTGTTTGAAGGACTGTTGAAAAAATTATGCCATACAAGACTGGTATTTTCATGAGTTTCTTGATATAATATATAATTAAAATAAGGGTTTGCTTATTTTAATATTGCTCCAATCTACTTTTAGCAAGAGGCTTGTATCCAATTTTATGGAGTATATTTTTAATTTAGTGTCTAAAAATAAATCCCTCCTTAAGTTTAACTATTAACATATTTTTCCAGCTTAGGATTTCATGAGCAAAAAAAGTTCGTATTTTTAGCGTCAATAACTCATTAGAATATAAAGTTTTTGTTATCTTGGGTTTAAAATAAGGAATTCATGTATTCATGGAGGTAAAAAAATTTTAAGAACACTTTTGACAAAAAGTTGCATTAAGAAAAAGAAATGTTCTCCTTGTAACAATTAGACCTTTTCTCTTATAGCCAATGAATTAGATCTTGACGTTTTTTAAAGGAAGCATTTTTGAGATGTTTATTTTCTCATATATCAACTTACATAGACATCTTTCTTCTTGGGCACTTTCATTCCATTCAACTCGGTCTAACTCCTTCTTTTCCAGATCTGTGGCTAGCTTCTCCTTACTCCTTTGAGATTGCCATTATTTTAATGAAAAGATATCCTTCATTTTTTCCCCTTGTATTTTTCTTTTCTCTATACCTTACAAAAATTGGCCTCACCATCTTCTCCAACATAGCTCCAACTCTTTCTTCGGTCTTCTTCCTACCTTTCCTTAGCTCTCCCTACCATGCATGCCCCCACCCTTGCCTCAGTATTGCCTGGTCAAGGCCCCCCTTAGGCATATCCACACTCTCTATGGAACCCTCACTCTATGAATAAACATCAAGCAGAGCAATGCATTGCATTTATTGATTATCAAACTCTCCCTAATATTTTATAAACTGAATTGTATTTGTATTCCCAGAAGCATGCTACATGATGACAGATAGTTCCAGATGCTCAGCAGTTGTTTATTATACGAATGAATAATTCCATCATCCAGAAAAAAACAGATATTTGTATTTTTAAGCTAGTTCCTTCAGATATTATTTAGTTTCCATGCAGTATTTTTTTAACTGACACCTAAACACACTCTGCCTGGTTTTAGCACTGTTATGTATTAATTCAATAAATATTTTCTCATGAAAATCAAAGTTCTTTGTATGTAAAAATTTTAACATAGCTCAATATTTTATTTCATATACATATAATTTTATAGACATTTATCTATATTTTAATTTTTCCTCTGGACACATTTCTATAAATTAAATTATTATAATCCTGCAAGTTTAGATTTTTTTATACATTTTGGGAAACTACTTTCCAGAAAGATAGTACCAATTTATATTTCCATGAGAAATTTATGAGACTTCCAAATTCGCTTCTTTCTTACCAGTACTGGAAAGTCCAGTGGTATTTAATGTTTGCTAATTAGATAAGCATAAAAAAATTTTAATTTGTCATTTTAAAATATTTTTTTCATTTATGCTAGTTAATGGATAAAGTTGTTAAATGTTTAGCACCGTTTTCATAAGAGTCTTCTGACTTCCAGTCTTCCCACTTACTACCTCTAATCCACTACTGCCTTATAGCACAGTCCTGCCCATGTTGTGCAGAGAATATCAGTGATTCCAAGTTATTCACAAAATAACTTCCAAATTGGTCATCCAGATTCAGATTACTATCCTCTTTACAGTCTACTCCCAACCTCCTTTCTCTTCATAAAATTTCTTACCTCTCCCATACACACCCTGTAATTGTGTCCAGCTGGTATACTTTCCAATCCTCTTCCTCCTATAAATTTTATCCTCCCAGTTCTACCAGTTGAAATCCTACCTATGGTTTAATATTTGGTAAATATGCCCCAACATTTTTGTGAGATACCTGTCTATCTAATATTACATTTAGTTTTCCATTTTCTTGTCCTAGATGTTCAATTTTACTGAAAAGTCCCAATGCTGACATTTCAAAAGACCTTTGAGAACATGTCCTACTGTTGTAAGATTTAATTATAAAACAGTAGACCTTGTTAAAATCTTGTGTTTTAAAATAACCTGAGGTCTACATATCTAGAATTTCCCAGAAATGTTTGTCAAATTTTGGTTTCTGAGTCTTTGAAAAATAGCATAAAGATATATAAATAATAAGTATTTGAACCAATTAAGATAATTTAAAACAATTTACATATGGTGGTTATGTTCTATATAAGTATATATTTAAGTTTAATTCAAAAATTATGCAGACTAACTTTGCTTAATTGTCACCAAATTGTAGTCATTAAATCCTATTTATTTTGTAGTGTTCTTGGGATACATGTGTTTCATTTTTGATAATCTGCCTTCCATTCAGCCAAACACATGTTTTTTTCCCAAAGAAAAAAATAAGAGCATAATAATCAAGATATGCACTTGGTTTACAAATTAATTATTCATGGAAAAATAGACCAATTGACTTGATAATCAGTTCTATTGGCTTGTATTTAGGGCTGTAACTTCAAACTCTAGAAAATAAATCAAGGATATTTTCTTCCATCTGTTAATATCACCTGTCTCATTTAGATATAAATTTAAATTTATATTTGCATTTATAGGTATATTTATATCTTACTTAGCATCGTGGTTGCACACAGTAATCAGGAAATTATGGTGGTCCTTTTAATAACCAGTGGTAGGTCCAATTATAATACTATATGTAGGAAATCAATCAGTAATTTTTAAATTCTTTAGGTTTTTCTTTTTAAGTAATTATCTGGAATACGCTTGCTGTTGCTCTAGTCTAGATGGAATTTGAATTTTTTGTGGTTTTATTAATTTATGATCATGGACTCAAAGAAAGTATAGTTATTGCTTTAGGTGAAATTAGAGTGAAAAGTAGCATAGATAATATTCTCAGGTCAAATATTGAGTTATCAGGATCCATATTTATTAATGACTTTGATATAAATATAATTGTCAATTAACTCTGTTGGAGAGAATTGATGTTTTTTATAGTATTCAGTTTATTTCATCTAAAATGAATAAAATGTCTTTGTGGCAAAATAAAAATTACTTTGGTTTCCTGGTTAGGCATTTTATTTCCAGAATCTTCAAACACCTCAGTCACACAAAGTACAATTCCAGTAGTCTTGAGACCACACAAATAGTACAATGTTTAATACTTTCTTTAACAAAATAGAGGTATTAGCACTCACAATTTTGATTCTTTACATATTGACTGGACTCTTTAAGGCAAAAGATCAAAGACCCTTCTTAAAAAGAAAAAAAGGAAACCTCCATGGTAGAAAAATGTGGAAAAGCTGAGCTTGAAATTAAATCCTAAACCTCATAGGTTGGCTTTTCAACAGTCCAAACCTCAGTTTTTTGCTTTTGCTCCCATTTGAAACAAAACTAAGTGCTATGTGTTGCTAGCTTTTTTGGTTTCTTTGTTAACAGCATTTTCTCTTTTTAATCAGCCTGTCTCCTTCTTTTATTATTTTCTTTGATCTGTTCTCTTTTAATTTTCCTCTCTTTCTACATAGTCCTTTATTTTCCGTCACCCCTTTTCTTCATCCTCCTGTAAATCTTCATACTTGAATCTAATGATTAGACCTTATAGCAATAGAATATGTTTATCTGCTTGGAATAAGCATGCATAGACAAAACTGTGACATATTCTCAGTACTTTTGTCCCACTTCCACTGTTTTTATAATCTATGAAGCTATAGTAGATGAAATTTGAGAAAATATTCTCAACATATAAATTCCATCTCTTGTAATTCTCAGTGCCCATTTGGAGTATTGTTCATCTATATGCTTCTCTGGCTAGCTCTCTGGCTGGCTCTCTGGCTAGCTCTCTGGCTAGCTCTCTGGCTAGCTCTCTGGCTGGCTCTCTGGCTAGCTCTCTGGCTATAGCTCTCTGGCTATAGCTCTCTGGCTGGCTCTCTGGCTATAGGTGGCACCAAACCTCAGTACTTCAGACCACACAATGTACTTCATCAACACTTTAGTTAAACTGGCCTTTTTGTTTTGTTTTCATCCTATAGCCAAAAACAAAAGAAAACATACCCCACCAAAAATATTATAATTTTTAACTTTTTGGTTGGTAGTTTTGACATCAAGTGCATAAGCTTTAATCATAGAAATGTCTTTCTTATAGAAGGGTAGAGTATGCCAACAACTAGAGCAAATCAAATTTAAAAAAATTCTCAAGACGAACAGGGCATTCACGCAGACACTGTGGCAAGGAGGCTGGCACTTACTCATCTAAAGGACAGTGTCTTTTGGCCAAGGCTACCCTCCTCTTTGCTTTGACACTTGGAAATGGTAACTGAGTTCCTAAGGCAAAACTAAACATTATGCTTCTTAATGTGACAAGAGTATGAAATAGAACTCACAAACTGGAATTCATGAATATAATTATGTTACAATATTGCTGGAAAAAAACAGACGCATGACTATACTAAGTCAATGATTTGAGTGTCAGGCACCAGTACGTTTAATTTATTAAAGGGATGATTTGGGTGTAGTCAATTCGAGAGAAATGGATGCCTTCGATTACTTGGGTTTTCATTAAAAGTCTGCTGAGCGAGACGTAGGTTAAGAAAGGAGACTCTTAAGCATCGTGTCATTAATTGTTGAGATTTTTCTCAAGGCATATGAAACAAAGAAATACTGGTATAAATTCTACTCTCTTTGATGTTGATTTGGAAATAGTTATTTTAGAAAATTTAGAGCAGGTAAAATAGAAATAGAATTTTAATTTTTTAAATTGAAGTATAGTTGATTTACTATGTTGTGTTAATTTCTGCTGTACAGCAAAGGATTCAGTTATACATATATATACTTTTTAATTAGAATTTTAAATTCAACACCAAAGTAATTTGAAGAAGTAAAATGAAAACATATTTTAGATCGTGGAGTTTTCCTAGTTTATTTCTGTGTTTGCTGAGTTTTCCCTATGCAGTAGAATTGTATAAAAGATAAACAGTAACCCTATATTCTACAAAGAAAGCAGACAACACACCTTTTTTTTTGGTGGTTGTTGTTCTTTGAAAATGCCTTATTTGAATTTGAAGTGAGAACAATATCATATTTCTGGGAATAATCCTACAGTCCTAAAATGAACACATGTATAGAAATAAATTGGTTATCACAGCTCTCCTCTTTACTTTGCACATTTATATTACACAGAGCAGAAAAACACATCCCACTAGTTTCCCCAGACCACCCCATGACTTTGACCTTTCCCGTCTATATCCTACAAGCTCTCAGATTTCTCAATCTCTATCCCTATGTGTTTAGAACAATCTCCTAAGCTGCATTTCTTTTCAGAGCACTAGATATCTTACTATTACTATTAGAAATATTAATAAAATATGCATTATCAATCTTATAAAATATTATTAATATTATCTATGTGGTATCAATATTCATTATGACCCCCTCTTCAAAGATGATAATATATATGCAAAGGTGCTAAGGTAGGCAGATCCGACCCTCCAACAAGAAGGGACAGGGTAGAGATGTGTGAACAAAGAAGTAATGAGATCCAGGGAAATTAGAAATCTCATCTAGGAGAGCTTCTACTGGACCCCTTGTTGCTTTAGTTGGTAGGGATAAATTACCAGTGATCCCTGTGTTTTTAAAAGAATTACTATCAAAATAGAATTGTTGTACCTTTTGACTTTAGAATGTCACTTCTTTGTAAGTATATAAAAACTCGACAAGAATCCCGATGGGAGCTTATTTCTAGAATTATAAACAGCATTGAAAGAAACAGACAAAATACCAAACAATTTTTTACAAAAGGACAAAACCTTTCAAAATGGTTAAATTTATGTAATATTTAGTGCAGTTTAACAAGAATTGATCACCCCTGAGGTGGGTGTTATTTTTACTGATCATAGAGCTTGAAAAACTTTAATTGCTGGATTATTTAGTTTAAAAGAATGAAAACAACCAGAAAGAAAATAAAATCCCTTCAGAAATCCAAAAATTACTTTAATAAAGAATTATTAAAGGTGCATTTGTTACTAAGTTCCCTTATACTATTAATACAGATGTGCTGACTTTTGAGGAAATGGGGAAAAGCCTTAAATAGTGTGTAGTATTTGGGAGTTTGTGTCTACATTTTTGAGCAGGAATACACTTTGGGATTGGCATAAATTGTTATTTACATGTCTTCTCATGGTTCTGAAATACTGTGCTACATATATATGGAAATTCAAAAGTTTTATATACAAGAGTTTTACCTTTTAAAAGTCAGTACCATGTGACAAATTTTAACTTGCATAAATAGCAAAGAAAAAAAATTCCGTTATGTCTTAAAAACCATTTCCATTACAAGAAAAGCAAGAAGAAAATGTTTTATGAATTCTGAAGTGAGCAGATATGTAATGCTTTAATTTTTTACTGCTTTATAAATGTCCACTACAATTGATCAATAATTTATAAGTGCTTGCTGTATTTTAGTACAGTTTTCATCATAAAGTAAAAGATACCAAAGGAATTAACATTGTACCTCTCTTCAAATAGGTTATGATATAATTATGGAAATGTATCCGAAACACATGAAATAACTTTGAATGATAAAAGCTTTATTACCAGAAAGTGTTATTAGGGATAGAGGAGTTGAGAGGAGATGGGGCCTAATGATGGTGGCAATAAGAGAGGGCTTCATAAAGCATCAGGATTATAATATTGACTGCATAGAATTTTGTTAATGAAACAAGGGTAAAAGTGGAAGGCATTTTATATGGGGTGAATCTGATGAATGAAAAAATACAGTTTCCAATGGATGTGACCTTTAATGAGACAGTGAGAGGATGATCCAGAAGTATTTGTTGGTGAACCTCAGTAAATTAATTTAGATGAGACTGATGGAAACAGTTTATGTATGGTCTTGACATCTAGATAGAAAAGTTTGTGCTTGGTGTGGTTTGAATAGAACTCTATAATTGATTTTTAAGCAAAGTTATAATATGATGACAGTAGCATTTAAAATGGATTAGTCTGGAAGTGGTATGTAATATGTGGGTGACAATTGAAGTGTGGAAAGAAAGGCGAGAGGCATCCTGGAGTCATGAAAGTCCATGGGAAACAGTTGCAGTGTTGCAGGTGTGGAATGAGTGATAAGCTTTTAGCTTTAGGTGGTGGCAATTAAGATAGCATGAAAAGGGAGGATACCTGACGCATTTAATTTACAATAACACTGTATATCTATATTCTAATCTTTTAACTACTCTCATGTGTTTAGTCTGAAGGTTGTTGGTTTAGTCCTGTGAGCAAAATATGTTTTCGTTAATGCATTTCTTATCTCTTAGTTAAAGGCCTTATTAAAAATCCACATTGTCCTGTCTATACAAAGGTAGTACAACATAGTATTATGTCTCCACTAAGAGCATGTACTTTTAATTATTTGCCAACAATGGCAGTAGAATTTGCTGAACCAAATATATGCTCTCAATCTATCCCCATGGTGACCAACAGCCAGGACTTTTGAGATTGTTGGCAAGAGTTAGTGACCCAATGATGGCTTATGACTGAAGTCTATAGCTATGAAATAGAAAGTAGCAGGTACATAATGCATACCAGCTCCAAATAGTATCATAACTGCCATTTACTGAGCAGAGAACCGATCCACCATGTGTAATATGGAGGGTAAGCTGGCTGCCAGAAAGATGGTAAAAAAAGTTAAACAGAATTTCTTTTTGAGCTCTATATCTAAGAAAGCCTTCTAACTTTTCACTAATTCTGTAAATTATCAGAATCCAGGCTCCAACTTAGACTAATAGCATATTTAATGAAGATATGAGATTGATGCTTATATGAATCTTATGAATAACAAAGGAGTATATTTTCCATTTTTAAAATAGTTTTTTCACTTTTAAAATAGCAATTCATTTTGTCAATTAGAATGCCATTTAGAGGTCATTTATGAGATGGAATTCAGCAATACAAGTATGAGAATTCTTTCCATAAAGTGGGAAATTTTCTTTCCTGCCCATTGGAAGGATAATATCCATTTTGTAATTAGAGGGTGAACATTAGAAACAGTGTTTTACTGTTGTCATTGCTACTGTTGTTGTTTTGTTTGATTTAATTTTTATTTTTTATTGAGGTAAAGCTGATTTACAATATTTCAGGTATACAGCAAAGTGATTCAGCTAGATAGATAGATAGATAGAGATCTATTCTTTTTCAGATTATTTTCCCATATAGGTTATTACAAGATATTGAATATAGTTCCCTCTGCTATACAGTAGGTCCTTGTTGTTTATCTATTTTATACATAGTAGTCTGTATCTGTTAATTCCAAATTCCAAATTTATCATGTCCCTCCCTTTCCCCTTTGGTAATCATAAGTTTGTTTTCTATGTCTGTGAGTCTATATCTGTTTTTTAGATAAGTTTGTTTGTACCATTTTTTTAGATTCCCCATATAAGTGATATCATATGATATTTGTCTTTGTCTGATTTACTTCACTTAGTATGATAATCTCTAGGTCCATTCATGTTGCTGCAAATGGCAATATTCCATTCTTTTTATGGCTGAGTAATATTCCATTGTGTATATATATATATATATATATATATATATATATATATATATATATACCACATCTTCTTTATCTATTTATCTGTCAGTGGACATTTGTTTCCATGTCTTGGCTATTGTAAATAGTGCTGCCATGAGCAATGGGGTGCATGTATCTTTTCAAGTTCGAGTTTTCTCTGGATATATGCACAGGAGTGGGATTGATGGATCATATGGTAGTTCTATTTTTAGTTTTTTAAGGAACCTCCATATTGTTCTCTACAATGGTTGTACCAATTTTCATTCCCACCAACAGTGTAGGAGGGTTCACTTTTCTCCACACCCTCTCCATCATTTATTGTTTGAGGACTTTTTAATGATGGTTATTCTGAATGGTGTGAGGTGATACCTTATTGTAGTTCTGATTTGCATTTCTCTAATAATTAGTGATGTTGAGCATATTTTCATGTTATTTTTGGCCAAAAAATATATGTATGTCTTCTTTGGAGAAATGCCTATTTAGATCTTCTGCCCATTTTTCAGCTGGGTTGTTTGTTTTTTGTTGTTGAGTTGTAAGAGCTGTTTGTATATTGGAAATTAATCCTCTGTCAGTTTGCAAATATTTTCTCCCATTCTGTAGGTTGTCTTTTTGTTTTGCTTATGGTTTCCTTTACTGTGCAAAAGCTTTTAAGTTTCATTAGGTTCCATTTGTTTTTTTTTTGTTTTTGCTTCCATTACTCTTAAGAGACAAATCAAAAAAAATATTGCTGTAATTTATGTCAAAGAGTGTCCTGCCTATGTTTTCCTCTAGGAGTTTTATGGTATCTGGTCTTACAGTCTTACATTTAGGTCTATAGTCCATTTTGAATTTAATTTTTTATATGGTGTTAGGGAATGTTCTAATTTCATTCTTTTATTTGTAACTGTCAAGTTTTCCCAGCATCACTTATTGAAAAGACTGTCTTTTCTTCATTGTATATTCTTGACTCCTTTGTCATAGATTAATTGACCATAAGTATATGGGTTTATTTTTGGGCTTTCTATCCTCTTCCATTGATCTATGTATCTGTTTTTGTGCTAGTACCATACTGTTTTGATTACTGTAGCTTTGTAGTCTAATCTGAAGTCAAGGAACATGATTCCTCCACTTCCATTCTTCTTTCTCAAGATTGCTTTGGCTATTCAGGGTCTTTTGAGTTTCTGTACAAATTTAAAAATTTTTTGCTCCAGTTCTGTGAAAAATGCCATTGGTAATTTGTTAGAGATTGCATTGAATCTGTAGATTGCCTTGGGTAATGGTCATTTTAACAATATTTATTCTTCCAATGCAAGAACACAGTATATTTTTCCATCTGTTTGTGTGGTCTTCAATTTCTTTCATCAGCATCTTATAGCTTTGGAGTACAGGTCTTTTGCCTCCTTAGGTAGATTTATTCCTAGGTGTTTTATTCTTTTTGATGTGATGTTAAATGGGGTAATTTCCTTGATTTCTTTTTCTAATATTTCATTGTTAGTGTTTAGAAATGCAACAGATATTAATTTTGTATCCTGCAACTTTACCTAATTCATTGATGTGATCTAGTAGTTTTCTGGTGGCACCTTTAGGATTTTCTATGCGTAATATCATATCATCTGTAAACAGTGACAGTTTTACTTCTTACTTTTCAATTTCTGATTGCTGTGGCTAAGACTTACAAAACTATGTTGAGTAAAAGCAGCAAGAGTGGGCATCCTTGTCTTGTTCCTAGTCTTAGAGGGAATGCTTTCAGCTTTTCACCATTGATTATGATGTTAGCTGTGGGTTTGTCATATATGTACTTTATTATGTTGAGGTATTTTCCCTCTATGTCCACTTTCTGTATTGTTTGATTTTAGAATTGAAACCATTCTATACTGGCTTTTTCCTAAACAACCTTTAACCTGACTAAGGGGGTCAATACAGGATGGTTTTGACATATCAATGTTATATAAATTGTATCTGCAACCTGGTCAATTCAATTTACCCTGCTGTTTTAACTAATTTTCTCATATCAACAAATTGACAAATAAGTGACCCAAATAAGTTGTTTTGATAGCTCAAGAGATTGCTTTTAATATGAGTTTTCCCCTTAGACATTTATACAACTTTATACCAAATCTCTGTGTATCTATTTGTCTATTTTTGCCATTTCTAACTCCCTAAAAAAATGTTATTTACATAACAGATATTCAATCAGTTATATTGATGCAACCCATAACCCATGACTCACATGCATTACTGTATATTACTTCCACATCTCAGTCATGGAAGAATTCTAGAGATATAAGTAAAGTATTGTGTGAATTTTATATAATAAGGCAAGTATTTTTTAGGACTTTTTGAACCTTGTGATTGAAACTTCTATTTTGGAAAGTAATTAGTGACCCATATTTGAAAATTTCTAGGAATTTGCTCTGGGCAATACTAGCCTTTCACTTTTTAAAGTGATGGATAAAACTTCCCTTTCTGAGTTATACTTTTCAGAAGCAAAACAATATTAGAACTTTGGTATCAGCTGACAGGTAGCCTAATTCCCCTTGGCTCTAAAATGCCTAAAAAAGCTTGAGGGAGGGGGGGGAATCGATTTAAACTGTATAGAGAATTCACTGTTTACAGCCAGTTTATCTGTCCTTTTCCCACAGATGTAGTGATAATTAAAACTTACTCATCAATATGGGGATTGCTTACTTAATAAAGAAAAGAAAATAATCCTTCCTTGTTAATGATGAAGAGAAATTATAAATAGTCTAGATGGGAACATCAAGCTGATAGAAGTGAAGTTATGCCAGAATCATAGAGAGGGAAAGCATCACAAGCTTCTTATAACACCAAAAATAGCAAATGAGGAATAAAAAGTACAGCAGTGGTTAATAAGTGTTTTGATATTTTTGATGACTTCAGGAAAAGAACACTATTGAGTAGACAAGTATAAAACATATTTAAGATATTAAATCAAAATGTAAAGACCAAGAATTGATTGTAACAGATTGTACCATATTAAAAGGAAAAAAATAGAGATAAAGCCTTAAAATCGGTCTATTTTTTAAAAGCCTAACTATGCTGAATTAATACAAGTCAAGCTGGGATAGGTTCAAACCAGGGACTTGAAATTCTTACTCTAAAATATGAGCATGAAGTTTATCTGAAAATTGCTCATGTAAATAATTTATTTCCATGCGAAAAGTTCATGTAATTTTTTGAAAATGTCAGTGTGAGAAACTATATCTAAATTTCACAAGTTAGAACGTTTTGTATTATATTTCAATTTCTGTTCAGAGAATAAAGAATCTTATGCACTTTTTAAGCTTTAGAAGACACAAATCTCCCCATTGTCTTATAAGTATAGAACAAAATAGGAAAAAGGAATTTCTGGAATTCCATGGCACTTTCTGCCTTTGATTAACCACTTATAATGTAGTTTAAGTCTTGCAAGCATCTTAATCATTGTGGAGAAACCAGTTAATTTTTTTGTTTTTCTGCTTATTTATTTATTAATATATTTTAACAATATAATTAATAATAAAATGTATTTGCTGATCACAAGATGTATATTCTCAAGACACTGTTAGTAATCATGTTTTACTAAAAATGATTTTACTAGATTTATTTCACTTACTGCTGTTTTTCTTTTTTTCAAGAAATTGTATCTTCTGGCATGAAAGAATTGTGCCCATCAGTCTGTGTATAACAGGAAGAGAGAATGCAGAGGAGAGAAATAAAAGGACAGTGAGTGAAGGAAAAGTGGAATGTAAAGATCTTTGGGAAGAGATTAGAGAACTGCTTTATAAATCAGAAAAATTGGTAGTCAAAACCAAGAGCACTGATCAAAATCATGTTGCAGAAGTAACCATAGAATACTGGATATCAGTGGGAGAGCTTATATATGCCACTGGACATTTGTACATGTGTGAGTGTTGTGTGTGTGTGTGTGTGTGTGTGTGTGTGTGTGTGTGTGTTAGATATGGGGGATAAGGAGGAGGGAGGCATTGGTGTACTTTTTATTCTGGATCCATTTTCTATTTAGACACAGTTACAATGGTATTAAGATTTCTGGAAAAAAAAGACATTTTTAAAAAAATTTCTGCAAATATATTTAATACAACACATTCAAGTCTGTCCTAAATACATTTTAATACAATTTGTCAACCTATAATTCTTCAAGAATTGGAATCAGTGGTTGACAATAATTGTTCATCTGTGGTTAATTAGCTCAGTTAGTTGAATCATGGCACTAATAAGGCTTTGGCCTCATATGTGCCAGTGTGGTCCAGTGAGGTTTGCTCTCTTCTTGAGCCACAGACTACAGTTCAGACCCAGGCCAACTATCTCACAGCTGCATGCCACTGACCATAAAGAAACTGGAAAAGAGAAAGTAAATCTACCAATATGCCTGGAAATGATTGTCAACTATACACATTATCTGCTTGTTAATATTTATCAGTAATGTTCATGTGTGAAGAGAAGCATCACTTATGCACTCAGTACTGCTACAAAAGGATACAGAGGAAACTGTCTGTGGCCTCAAATGGCACATGAAGGAATAAATAATACTTAAAATTATCTAAGGAGCCCATGGAAAATGAACTAGGTCTTTAATCCATTTTAAATTTATTTTTGTGTATGGTGTTACAGAGTGCTCTAATTTCATACTTTTACATGTACCTGTCCAGTTTTCCCAGCACCACTTACTGAAGAGGCTGTCTTTTCTCCACTGTATATTCTTGCCTCCATTATCAAAGATAAGGTGACCATATGTGTGTGGGTTTATCTCTGTGCTTTATATCTTGTTCTATCTTGTTCCACTGATCTATATTTCTGTTTTTGTGCCAGTACCATACTGTCCTGATTACTGTAGCTTTGTAGTATAATCTGAAGTCAGGAGCCTGATCCCTCCAGCTCCCTTTGTCTTTCTCAAGATTGCTTTGGCTATTCGGGGTGTCTTGTGTTTCCATACAAATTGTGAATTTTTTTTCTATTTATGTAAATGAATGCAAAATATTTCTGTGCATTAATTTTGTATCCTGCTACTTTGTCAAATTTATTGATTAGCTCCAGTAGTTTTTTGGTAGCATCTTTAGGATTCTCTATGTATAGTATCATGTCATCTGCAAACAGTGACTGCTTTACTTCTTCTTTTCTGATTTGGATTACTTTTATTTCTTTTTCTTCTCTTATTGCTGTGGCTAAAACTTCCAAAACTATGTGGAATAATAGTGGTGAGAGTGGGCAACCTTGTCTTGTTCCTGATCTTAAAGGAAATACTTGCAGTTTTTCACCATTGAGAACAATGTTGGCTGTGGGTTTTTCATATATGGCCTGTGTTATGTTGAGGAAGTTCCCTCTATGCCTAATTTCTGGAGTTTTTATCATAAATGGATGTTGAATTTTGTTGAAAGCTTTTTCTGCATCTTTGGAGATAATCATATGGTTTTTATCCTTCAATTTGTTAATATGGTGTATCACATTGATTAATTTTTTTATATTGAAGAATCCTTGCATTCCTGGGATAAACGCCACTTGATCATAGTGTGTGATCCTTTTAATGTGACATTGGATTCTGTTTGCTAGTATTTTGTTGAGGATTTTTGCATCTATGTTGTTCAATGGTATTGGCCTGTAGTTTTCTTTTTCCATGACACCTTTGTCTGGTTTAGGTATCAGGGTGATGGTGGCCTTGTAGAATGAGTTTGGGAGTGTTCCTCCCTCTGCTATATTTTGGAAGAGTTTGAGAAGGATGGGACTTACCTCTTCTCTAAATGTGTGATAGAATTCGCCTGTAAAGCTATATGGTCCTGGGCTTTTGTTTGTTGGAAGATTTTTAATCACAGTTTCAATTTCAGTGCTTGTGATTGGTCTATTTATATTTTCTATGACTTCCTGATTCAGTCTTGGAAGGTTGTGCTTTTCTAAGAATTTGTCCATTTCTTCCATGTTGTCCATTTTATTGGTATATAGTTGCTTGTAGTAATCTCTCATGATCCCTAGTATTTCTGCAGTGTCAGTTGTTACTTCTCCATTCTCATTTCTAATTCTGTTGATTTGAGTCTTCTTTCTCTTTTCTTGATGAGTCTGGCTAATGGTTTATCAATTTTTTTATATTCTCAAAGAATGAGCTTTTAGTTTTATTGATCTTTACTATTGTTTTCTTCATTTCTTTTTCATTGATTTCTGATCTGATATTTACTATTTCTTTCCATCTGCTAAGTTTGGTGTTTTTTTGTTCTTTCTCTAATTGCTTTAGGTGTAAGCTTAGGCTGTTTATTTGTGACTTTTCTTGTTTCTTGAAGTAGGATTTTATTGCTATAAACTTCCCTCTTAGAACTGCTTTTGCTGCATCCTGTAGGTTTTGGGTCATTGTGTTTTCATTGTCATTTGTTTCTAGGTATTTTTTGTTTCCTCTCTGATTTCTTCAGTAATCTCTTGGTTATTTAGCAGTGTATTGTTTAGCCTCCATGTGTTTGTTTTTTACAGTTTTTTTTTCCTGTAACTGATATCTAGTCTCATAGCATTGTGGTCAGAAAAGATACTTGATATGATTTCCATTTTCTTAAATTTACCAAGGCTTGATTTGTGACCCAAGATATGATCTATCCTGGAGAACGTTCCAT
Organism: Lipotes vexillifer; assembly: GCF_000442215.2. Classification (NCBI taxonomy): domain Eukaryota; kingdom Metazoa; phylum Chordata; class Mammalia; order Artiodactyla; family Lipotidae; genus Lipotes; species Lipotes vexillifer. The sequence goes on from NW_006780914.1 coordinate 2,421,340, forward strand.
GAGCACTTGAGAAGAAAGTGTATTCTGTTGTTTTTAGATGGAATGTCCTATAAATATCAATTAAGTCCATCTTGTTTAATATGTCATTTAAAGCTTGTGTTTCCTTATTTATTTTCATTTTGGATGATCTGTCCATTGGTGAAGGTGGGGTGTTAAAGTCCCCTACTATGCTTGTGTTACTGTCAATTTCCCCTTTTATGGCTGTTAGCATTTACCTATGTATTGAGGTGCTCCTATGTTGGGTGCATAAATGTTTACAATTGTTACATCTTCATCTTAGATTGATCCCTTGATCATTATGTAGTATCCTTCTTTGTCTCTTGTAATAGTCTTTACTTTAAAGTCTATTTTGTCTGATAGGAAAATTGCTACTCCAGCTTCCTTTTGATTTCCATTTGCATGGAATATCTTTTTCCGTCCCCTCACTTTCAGTCTGTATGCGTCCCTAGGTCTGAAGTGGATCTCTTGTAGACAGCATATATACGGGTCTTGTTTATGTATCCATTCAACCAGTCTATGTCTTTTGGTTAGAGCATTTAACCCATTTACATTTAAGATAATTATCGATATGTATGTTCCTATTACCATTTTCTTAATTGTTTTGGGTTTGTTATTGTAGGTCTTTCCTTCTCTTGTGTTTCCTGCCTAGACAAGTTCCTTTAGCATTTGTTATAAAGCTGGTTTTGTGCTGCTGAATTCTCTTAGCTGTTGCTTGTCTGTAAGGTTTTTAATTTCTCCTTTGAATCTGAATGAGATCCTTGCTGGGTAGAGTAATCTTGGTTGTAGATTTTTCCCTTTCATCACTTTAAATATGTCCTGCCAATCTATTCTTGCTTGCGGAGTTTCTGCTGAAAGATCAGCTGTTAACCTTATGGGGATCCCCTTGTATGTTATTTATTGCTTTACCCTTGCTGCTTTTAATATTTTTTCTTTGTATTTAATTTTTGATAGTTTGATTAATGTGTCTTGGCATGTTTCTCCTTGGATTTATCCTGTATGGGACTCTCTGTGCTTCCTGGACTTGATTGACTATTTCCTTTCCCATATTAGGGAAGTTTTCAAGTATAATCTCTTCAAATATCTTCTCAGTCCCTTTCTTTTTCTCTTCTTCTTCCGGGACCCCTATAATTCGAATGTTGGTGTGCTTAATGTCCCAGAGGTCTCTGAGACTGTCCTCAATTATTTTCATTCTTTTTTCTTTATTCTGCTTTGCAGTAGTTATTTCCACTATTTTATATTGCAGGTCACTTATCCATTCTTCTGCCTCAGTTATTCTGCTATTGCTTCCTTCTAGAGAATTTTTAATTTCAATTATTGTGCTGTTCATCATTGTTTGTTTGCATTTTAGTTCTTTTGGTTCCTTGTTAAACATTTCTTGTATTTTCTCCATTCTATTTCCAAGATTTTGGATAATCTTTACTCTCATTACTCTGAATTCTTTTTCAGGTAGACTGTCTATTTCCTCTTCATTTGTTTGGTCTGGAGGGTTTTTACCTTTCTGCTTCATCTGCTGCATATTTCTCTGTCTTCTCATTTTGTTTAAATTACCGTGTTTGGGTTCTCCTTTTTGCAGTCTGCAGGTTCATCATTCCCGTTGTTTCTGGTGTCTGCCCACAGTGGGTCAGGTTTTATCAGTGGGTTGTGTAGCCTTCCTGGTGGAGGGGACTGATGCCTGTATTCTGGTGGGTGGGGCTGGATCTTGTCTTCCTGGTGGGCAGGGCCGCGTCTGGTGGTCTTCTTCGGGGTGCCTTTGAACTTAGTATGATTTTAGGCAGCCTTTCTGCTAACAGGTGGGGTTGTGCTCCTGTCTTGCTAGTTGTTTGGCATGGGGCATCCAGCACTGGAGCTTGCTGGCCTTTGGGTTTAGCTGGGTCTTAGTGTTGAGACAGAGATCTCTGGGAGAGCTCTCGCCAATTGATATTATGTTGTGGCCGGGAGGTCTCTGGTGCACCAATGTCATGAACTCAGCTCTCCCAACTCAGAAGCTCAGACCTGACACCAGGTTGGAGCAGCAAGACTCTGTCAGACACACGGCTCAGAAGAAAATGGTGAAAAAAAGAAAGAAAATAAATAAATAAATAAAATTATTAAAATAAACAATAATAATAATAAAAGAAGAAAGCAACGAAACCAATAAACAAATCTGCCAATGATAACAAGCACTAAAAACTAAACTAAGATATCCATAAAAGTCAGAAACAAATCAGTCACAGACACCTCACTCCAAGTCTACAGTTGCTCAAGTCCACTGCCTCAATTTTGGGGTAATTTGTTGTCTATTCAGGTATTCCAGAGATGCAGGGTACATCAAGTTGATTGTGGGGATTTAATCCACTGCTCCTGAGGCTGCTGGGGGAAATTTCCCTTTCTCTTCTTTGTTCGCACATCTCCTGGGGTTCAGCTTTCGTTTTGGTCCCACCTCTGCATGTAGGTCTCCCTCAGGCATCTGTTCCTGCCCAGACAGAACGGGGTTAAAGCAGCAGCTCATTAGGGGGCTCTTGCTCATTCAGGCCAGGGGGATGGAGGGGTATGGTAGTTATAATTGGAATGCGGGGCGAGCCTGTGGCGGCAGAGGCCAGTGTGATGTTGCAACAGCCTGAGGAGGGCCGTGTGTTCTCCCTGGGAACTTGACCCTGGATCATGGGACCCTGACAATGGTGGGCTGCACAGGGTCCTGGTGTAGGGGATGGTGTGTGGATAGTGACCTGTGGTTGCACACAAGATTCTTGGTGGCTGCAGCAGCAACGTTAGCATTTCATGCCAGTCTGGTATCTGCGCTAATAGCCGTGGCTCACACCCATCTCTAGAGCTCGTTTAGGCAGTGCTCTGAATCCCCTCTCCTCGCACACCCCAAAACAATGGTCTCTTGCCTCTTAAATAGTCCAGACTTTTTCCCAGACTCCCTCCCGGCTAGCTGTGGCACGCTAGCCCCCTTCAGGCTCTGTTCATCAGCCAACCCCAGTCCTCTCCCTGGGATCTGACCTCCGAAGCCCAAGCCTCAGCTCCCAGACCCAACCCACCCCAGCGGGGGAGCAAACAAGTCTCTCAGGCTGGTGAGTGCTGGTTGGCAGCAATCCTCTGTGTGGGAATCTCTCTGCTTTGCCCTCCACACCCCTGTTGCTGTGCTCTCCTCTGTGGCTCTGAAGCTTCCCCTCCACCCACCCCATATCTCTGCCCGTGAAGGGGCTTCCTAGTGTGTGGAAACATTTCCTCCTTCACAGCTCCCTCCCAGAGGTGCAGGTCCCATCCCTATTCTTTTGTTTCTGTCTTTTCTTTTTTCTTTTGCCCTACTCAGGTACATGAGGAGTTTCTTGCCTTTGGGGAAGTCTGAAGTCTTCTTCCAGTGTTCAGTAGGTGTTCTGTAGGAGTTGTTCCACATGTAGATGTAGTTTTTTTTTTTTTTTTTTTTTTTCGTGCACAGGCTCAGTGGCCATGGCTCACGGGCCTAGCTGCTCCGCGGCATGTGGGATCTTCCCAGACCGGGGCATGAACCCGTGTCCCCTGCATCGGCAGGCGGACTCTCAACTACTGTGCCACCAGGGAAGCCCTAGATGTAGTTTTGATGTATTTGTGGTGAGGAAGGTGATCTCCATGTCTTTTTCCTCCGCCATCTTGAAGGTCCCTCCTTACTGGCTCTTTATCATTAATGATAAGCTCAATGTAACTTTATTCTAATGAGATATCCCATAAATCTTTTATTTTTTTCTTTTTGATTTTACTATTTTTTGTTTTGGTTTGGCTTTTCTTCCAGTTTTACTGAGATATAATTGACATGCAGCACTGTATAAGTTTAAGGTGTACAGCATAATGATTTGACTTACATATATTATTAAATGATTACCACAGTAAGTTTAGTGAACATCCATCATCTCATATAGATAAAAAATTAAAGATGTACAAAAAAATAAATTTTTTGTGATGAGAACTCAGGATCTACTCTCTTAACTTTCTTGTGTAACATATAGCTGTGCTAATTATACTTATGCTGTACATTACATCCCTAGTCCTTATTTATCTTATAAATAGAAGTTTGTACCTTTTGACTACCTTCATCCGATGCCCCTTCCCCCAACCCCCTGCCTCTGGTTGCCACATATCTGATCTCTTTTTCTATGAATTTGTTTGTTTGTTTGTTATGGAAGTACAATTGACCTATAACACTGTGTTAGTTCCTGCTACACAACATTAGTGATGTATTTCTGTGCATTTCAAAATGATCCCACCATAAACCTAGTCACAATATGTCACCATCAAAGATATTACATAGTTATTGACTATATTCCTCACACTGTACATTTCATACATATGACTCATTTATTTTGCAACTGAAAGTTTGTACCTCCCAGTCTACCTCACTTATTTCTTTTCCTACCCCCACCTCCCTCCCCTCTGGAAACCGCCTCTTTGTTCTCTGTATCTGTAACTCTGTTTCTGTTTTATTATATTCATTTATTTTGTTTTTTAGATTCCACATCTAAGTGAACTCATACAGTATTTGTCTGAAGGTACTGATATATCTTTGAAATACCGTGTGGCATGTTCCCTTTTGGGGATTCACAATACCATGATGCATTTCAGCTCTTTAACATTTGACTGTCTTCTAGCATCTCCCATACTTTTGATGAGAAACACTATTGTAACAAGTGCTTGGTAAATTTAAGATGGGGAAACACTCATTTAAATTATGGTGTAAATTTACTCTCTACCAAATTCTTTGTAGTAAGATTTTATGGTGTCTAATTTACAATTAACAATGAGGAGAGAATTTATCCTCAAATTATGTTGTTAAAAGAAAATGCATGGCATACCAAGTGGAAAGAGCGTTTTCATGTTGTAGAACTAGTAAGCTGTTTTGCATTTATACTCTGTTGCCATCTATAAAGACTCTAGGAATATGTTTGCATTGTAATGATTATTCTGAGCATAAATGACTATAGGTATATTAAAGATTTTTATAAGGCAAACTTCACATTTGTTCATTTTTTTCAGAATATTACTTTGGTCATTGAAAATATTCCATTTAAATTTCCACATAAAACTGCAATTATTTTTTCCAAGGAGAAAAACCACCTTGGAAAATTAACTTGGTTATACAAGTGAGAACAACTCAATATTCATTAATTTGACAAATATTTGGAGCACCTCTTTTGTGCCTGGCACTCTTCAAAACACCAGTGATACAGCAGTCAACAAAATAGACAAATATCCTTGCCCTCATAGAGTTTACATTCTAATGAGAGAAGCCTACTCCTCCACCACTTCTCAAATATTTTGCAGTAAATACCTCTCCAAATTTAAATAAATAAAAATGTTTGTCAATATAGGATTAAAAGCCCCCAAAAGCCCCCAAAAGCCCCCCAGTAAATACTAAAGAGGTAGGAGGATTTGGGTTGTTTGAACACAATTTGTTTACTCTTTTTTCAAAAAGGCAGATTATAAGATTACACCAATGCAAAACCTTCTGTGCATTTTAGAACCTGCAGAAAGCTTTTATGAAACAAGTGATTCAACATTACTCTTTTGATCCCTCTTGGAGCATTTTTCTCTTCTGTTTTCTTTCTGATCTCAAGAAAACTTCTAATAATCAATGCATCTTTGTCATCTTTTCTACCTAATTTATCTGCATTCTATGACTGAATATAACTGAAATTTCAGTCATTAAAACAACAGACTAAATTAACTATATTAATTTCATGATTCAAACTCTATAACTTCTATGCTTGTCATAATACTTTTACTACAAGTGGCAAATAAGTGGTTTCATGATAACCATTAAGTGTGAACTTTTACTTTCTCTCTAAACTCTATACTTTTTAAACTATCCTGAAATAATATAGATTAGAACAGAAAATAGGTTATGACCCTAGTAAAGAAAAACTCTGATAATAAACCTAAGTTCATAATTTTCCATCACAATACTAAGTTATAGTTACACTTTAAATACATACCATGCAGTCTTTTAGGAAAATTGTATTTTTTTAATGGATTTCCTAGATTTCTAATTTGCCTTAAGTGAACCTGTGCTACAGATTAATGAATATTTTAAAAATGAAATATGAGACAACACTGTATATATTAAGTAAATAAAATTTTATTTAATTATGATAAAGTGGATGTTTTATTTGAAAATCTTTACAAGTCCTGCATATTATTTATGGTTTACAAAAAAGTTTAACCTGAGTTTATATGCACATATTAATTAGATTTCAGTCTCAGTCTCAGTCTCAAGTCTCCATGTAAAGTGGATATATGGATTTTTGTGAAATCTGATTCACAGTCATTTAAGTTAATAACATGCTCTTTAATACTATGTGAAGTCCTATTATTCTTTATAGATTTAATTTGATCTTTGGAGATGTTATTAAAATGATTCAACTATATTTGAAATGAATAAATTTTAATTGTGAAGATTCAAAATAGTATGGAAAAAAATCTATAAGAAAATACTTTTTTTAAAACTAGGCCTTTTCTTGATGAAAATAACCATAAAAAACCTCTCAGTATGTTTACTTATCATGTTAATAAAACTGGATGACAGTCTTGAATTCTTACCAATTCGCTTTTTCAGAAGTTATCACGAAACAGAGCTCTAAACGTTCCTCACATTCCTCATGTTCTTCTTTGCATAAAGCAAACAGTCCAAATAATCAGAATTCACTAAACTCAAAACTATTTGCTTTTACTTATTTTCAGTGAATTTTATCCCATCCTCAAAAAAACCCAAAAAACAAAAAACCCAATGTCTAGTGGTCTAAACAAGACTCAAAAATATTCAATACAATTTTAATGGTAAAATAATTTTATATTCTATGCCTCCTCTATCCCACTACCCCCACAGTGGGCAGGAGGTGGGAGAAGGGAGAAAAAAGGGAGAGAGAGACAGACGGAGACAGAGACAGAAACAAACAGAGAGAGAAAGAGAGGGAGAAACAGGAAGAAAAAATACAACAAGCTAAAAGATTTACTCTTCAAAAAAACAGCGTATTTAGTGAAAAAAAAAAATGGGCTTGGATAAGAATCAGATGACCTGGGTTTCTGGGTTTTATATCCCAGATATATTACTTTAAGCAAGGATGCTAATCACTCTGACCTTCAGTTCATTGGTGTGTAGATGAGAATAATAACACCGTCCCTGTTTAGTTTTTAAAGAAGTGAAGATTATCAAATGATATATGTAAAATACAGCATCATATAAATGTACAATAGTGGTAGCAGCATTAACGTTTATAAGAAACATTGCTGGGAAATATTGCTAGATAGCTTTTTGTTATTTTCAATTGGGCCTAAAGTTTTGAGGCTTAAAATGACTATAATAGCTAACATTATTTAATATTCATTATGTGTAGACATGCTCTTACCCCTGTAAGTGAATTTATGTATTTAATCCTTTCAACAATCTAAGGAGTAATTATTATCTTTATTCCTATCACAAAAGAGAGGAAAGTGAACATAGATTGATTAAATGACTTTAATCAGGGTCACAGCGCCAAAAGGGCTTCCGATTATCTGGTCTACCCTGTCTCAACAGGGCAGTATCTTCTGTAGGATTCATCTGCACATTTTTCCAGCCTCTGTTGAAACATACCTGAGTAACCGAGATGTGGATGATGTGTTCACTGTGGTGAGAAGGCGTCCTCCTATAGTAACTCGCCAGTCTTTGAAAAGCACTTCCTTGAATTAAGTGGATACTTATTTCCTTATTACAGCAAACATAAATATCTAGAACTGTAGAAAGAAAACTACTTCAATAATTCACTACTTCTATTAAAAGAAAGGAATTTCAATAATAATTTGGACAAATGATAGTGAAGGGAGTAGGAAGGGTCAAGTTCTAAAGTAAGTTATTAAATATCATGATGGGACCTTATAAATGCATTCTTAGATGCTTGTTATTATGTATATGGGGAAAGACATTTTGTAGTTATAATCTAAGCAATAAACCTTTTGAAATGAAACATATTGACCATGCTTGCTCAACATATGTAGGAAATTCTTGCATATACACATACACATGTTAACATTTCATAAGCTCAGACTGAATAGTTAAATAGATCCATTTTCCACACCCTGGAAATATATCTCCTAGGAACCACCATTATCAAATTCAGATAACTACAGTTAAACACAGTGATCATTGTTGGATTTTTTGTGAAGTGAATAAAGCAAATGAAATCAAATAGTCAATTCTGACCCCAGCTCTGACTGTAGTCTAACCTATGCTTTCTAAAGCAAGTTTTATTCTAGTTATTAGATTATTTTTTAATATATTCAGCATATCTAAATGTTACTTTTAATTTTGCTGATCTTTTTTCTCTTTTCTGTATTAAAATAACAGATGCTCCTTTTCTTTAAAATTGAAAACAGTGTCATATAAAGAATAGTTTTAATTATTTAACTGTAAGTAAATAACACTACACACACACACACACACACACACACACACGTGTTCGGCATGGAGTTTGTTCGGTAGAAATCAACTTCAAAAGTATTTTGAAAATAGTCAAGTGTATAATCTACCTTTTAGCATACTTGAACTATTTAATCAAACAAAATATGCAACTAACAATGATTTTATTCAGGTACGTGCATTATACCTGAACTTTATCTTTTTCTTTTCTATCTTTGGTGCAGAGTTGTATATGTTATTGTCTATGGACTAAAATCGATACTGCACCAAACACTAACTTTTTTTGCCACCTTCTAGATGCTATCACACTGAACACCAGACAAAGCTTTGCAATACACATCCCATAAAGTATATGATTTTTGTAACATTAAAGCACAGAATGAATTTTGAAATATGTCATAGAATTGTTCTTAATGTCCAGAGTTTTACTTAACCATCAATGTCTAGGTGCACATAAAGCTCTTCTAGATTTTCTTTTCACTGCTTCTCACTCAATCCTCTCTTTACACCTGTTCTCAGTCATAATCTGCCTTTAAAGGTACATATGACTTAACTGTTACAATGTGTTGGAGGAAAATCATTTAGTCTTATGTTAACTTTTTGACATATTTTATTATTTGTACTAGATTTTAAGCTTTTTGAAGATGTAGGACTACTTCTTGCATAGCAGCCTACACATGTGCAGTATTCATTATTCATTAATATTAAAGGAGTAATGGTAACTTTGACACTATTATAATTCCTTGATTATTTGTTTTTATTTTAGCCACATCAGATTAAATTCAGTAAATAAAGAGTTGGCATAGACCCTGACCAACCAATAGACAACTGATATCCCTACAAGGAAACAAAAGTATATGAAGTTGTTGAAACTCAAATTATTATCTATCTATATATATATATGACCTGTAATATAAAATATAAATATAAGGAGCAAAACATTATGTAGTTTAGGGATGAATAACCAAATTATATCTTTGAAAAACTGTATTGACCTTACACTCAGTGCAATAGACTACCTAGGCACTTAATGTTATGGCAAGTTAAAGGAGCACATTCTTTTTTCTTTTAATAGATTTAATTTTCTTAGAAAAGCTTTAGGTTTACAGCAAAATGGAGAAGAAGGAAGGTATGGAGATTTCCCACATGATCCGTGCCCCCATGCATGCATAGACTCCCCCATTATCAACATCCCCCAGGAGAGGGGTACATTTGTTACAATTGATGAACCTACTTTAATACATCATTATCACCAAAGTCCTTGAAGTTTACATTAGGATTAACTCTTGATGTTGTCCATTCTATGGGTTTGGACAACTGTATGACATCTATCCCATTCAGATCCTCTGTGCTCTGCATAATCATCCCTTCCTTCCCCCTAACCTGCTGCTGTAAACATAAGTGTGTAGGTTTTTGTGTAGTGATAAATGTTTTCAACTCCTTTGAGTAAATACCAAGGAGTATGATTGCTGGATCATGTGGTAAGGATATGTTTAATTTTGTGAGAAATTGCCAAACTGTCTTCCAATGTGGCTGTACCATTTTGCATTCCCACCAGGAATGAATGAGAGTTCCAGTTGCTCCACAGCCTTGTCAGCACTTGGCGGTGTCAGTATTTCAAATTTTGGCCATTCTGATTAGTGTATAGTAGTATATCATTGTTCTTTCAGTTTGTATTTCCCTGATAACATATGATGTGGAGCATCTTTTCATATGTTTATTTGCCATCTGTATATCTTCTTTAGTGAGGCATCTGTTAAGGTCTTTGGCTCATTGTTTAATCAGGTTGTTTGTTCCTTACTGTTGAGCTTTAAAAGTTCTTTATATATCTTGGATCAATCCTTTATCAGGTCTTTTGCAAATATTTTATCCCAATCTTTGGCTTGTCTTTTCATTCTCTTGCATATTCTTTTTTCTGAAAAACTATCTTGCTCTATTACAGAACTGGGACACTATATTCAATCAAAGTTTAATTACCAAGGCCCATAATAATGATACCAAGAAAACTAAATATACCTAGAAAACTAAAATTATGATAATATATTCTGTTTAGTAAGTAAAATAAGCAATGTGTTCTAAACATATATGCTTATATTTAAAAAATTATTTTCCTGTTAATAAAGTTCCATAACTGAAAAAATAATTTGTGGGGTATTCCATTCTCTGATAATGCAATATAAAATATATGGTCCTGTAATATATTTTATAGCTAAAGTATTGGGGAACAATAGAAGAAAGAACTGATTAAAGTGGGTTCAATTCATGTACAAATCACTTCCATTTTATTTTTTTTAGTTACACATGGTGTTTTATGAAATGAAAAATGCTTTTAATTCATGAAGTTAACATTAATGAAATTATCCTTGCATTACTTACAAAATGAAGGTTGTTGATAAAAACCTATGTTGTCACTCATACTAGTATGCTAATAGAGAAGAGTTTGCATGCAAAATATGAACAGTAAGTTCCTTGTGCAGACCATGAGATGATTACAACTGTAAGTATCCCAAAGAATTTTCATTTGGTTCTAGAGAGATAAAGAAGATGTAAAAACTGATGTAGTTGGACCAATGGCCATCAATGTGGGACTAATCTGAAGCATCCCCATTATAAATCTGGAATAAATTTAACACAATTGACTACAGATGGCAGCATATGAATAATCCATGTTTTGCTAATTCTGCCCACTCTTGTTCAACCACAGTCCTTTTAAGGAGAATCTGTCATCACACATACAGAAGATATGCAGACCTGGAAGATGACACTACACAAGCACAACCACAAGTTAGTGGGGACGTTGAGGGTAATTTTATCTGAAATCAAAATTATTTTAAAGTATCAGTAATTGACAGTACATGCATGAGGGTAAAGTCAGGTCATATGTGACTTTTCAAAAGTAGAATGTGCTATCTATAATTGAGAACAGACAGTGGAAAAAGATGTGGTGAAGAGAAAACCGAGGTGCACTTCCTTATATGCAGTTAGATACTTAAGTATGTTGTAGAATGGATTGCCTCTGCCCTTCTGGGATTACATTAATTAATAATTATTCTATTTTTTATTCTTCAAACACTTTATAAATTACATGTGGAAATCACTTGAGTATATTCATTTCACTGCAGAGAAACATTCCTATCAAATAATTCACTGGCTAAAAGGAGATAATGAACAGGCTTTTCCAGTTCTGAGTGTCATGACCTTCCCAATAGAACTCCCAACATTCCCTCAGTCCTAGGATCAGGTCTTGACTGCACACCTTTGGCTGGTGCTCTGCTCGCTTCCAAAGGCTTTACCACTTACTTCTGGGAACGCAGCTGGTAAAGTCATGTGAACATTTGATATTGAGTCAAGGGACCCATCGTGGTGCTTACCATTAAGTAGAAAGCAATGTCTTGGCTATTTATGACTTTGTTCCTTAACTCTTCTAATAAAAACTTCCATTTTACTAAACAGAGATTCTTACAGCCCTTCATTGTGATGAAATCCGAAATTAGTTAACATATAAGGCACAGCTACTAAGTGGGCAAGAAGGATGCCAGACTTAGAAGATTGCCACACTTAATACGTGAGCCTCACTTGTTTGTGAACCAGGAAATAAAATATCATGCATATTTATGGTAAATGCTCATTTTAAAGTCAAATTAATGCAACTAACAGTTTTACCTGTCTGCAACATTTTTAACTACCCAATTTTATTAATTTTAAACTTGATATGATTTATCTTCTCCAACATTTAATACAGTACTGGAACTGATTAAAAGTCCCATAGAAGGGCTTCCCTGGTGGCGCAGTGGTTGAGAGTCCGCCTGCCGATGCGGTGGACGTGGGTTCGTGCCCCGGTCCGGGAGGATCCTGCATGCCACGGAGTGGCTGGGCCCGTGGGCCATGGCCCCTGGGCCTGCGTGTCTGGAGCCTGTGCTCCACGGCGGGAGAGGCCACGGCAGTGAGAGGCCCGCGTATTGCAGGAAAAAAAAAAAAAAAAAGTCCCATAGAAGGAGAGCATTGATGACATACACATAACATACGCATCAGTTTATTTAAGGGCCTTGTAATCTGGTTTGTATACTTTCAGAGGGGATGATCTTGGTACCCAAAATTCTTAAACCAGCCAAAGCCTGAAAGAATCTGCTAATTACTTGTGGGCCAAATCTCTAGACATGAGAAGGCCAAGATATCCGAAAGCAGCAAAAGAGGCATTTTTTTAATTAGTTAGAAAAGACTTATATATTGAAAATTGCATATATTTAGTTTCTCTGTTTTGGAAAAATAAAAATTGAATTGTATAATTCCATAGTTACTGCAAAAGTAATGGTTAAAAAACTCTAGGCCACTTAAAACACCAGTGTTACCACACACTTTAAAACAACACTCTTTTCCCCAGTGTGGAAGTGTTATACCAGCAAAGATAACCATACATGTATGAACTTCTTCATGCTCCTCAAGGTTGTATTAGAGATATTAGTCTTAGAGTCATCAACTGAATCAATTCACATAAATTGCTTAGCACCAGACCTATAACTTGAGAGTGCTCAACAAGTATTAATACTTTTCTATAGCTATTAAAGAGTTTTAATGTGACTTTTAAGTATATGTATTAAGTATATGTATTAACTACATAAGTAATGATGAAGCCTCATTTTACTCTATGGTCAATATTTTAAGAAATCTTGTTTATTTAAAACTTCTCATTTCAATTCAAATGTTTTTATCGCCTCCCATCTGATAGCAAGATAATTAATGGTCATAATTTCTTAATGAGTCTTGGTGATCATAAGGGTAAAAATAATGTGATTTAATTTTTTGCATTAATTGTTTGAAGTCAGTTAATTTTAAAAAAAAGCCTTTGTTCTCCATCTATTCATTCTAATTTTCTAAAGAAACTCGGACAATGTTGTCTGAAGACTCCTGAATGTTCTTCATTTACATAATTTACTAACTGTGTTTTATGGTGTCTTTAAGCATGTTTTTGTAGAAAAAATTCTTATTTTTCATGAAAATAATAATTCCATTAGAAGCCTTCTCCTTTAAGACCCACATGGTCTCAATGGAGTATTTTGACTTCAAGAATATGCAAGTTATTACTTACTATCCTTACTCCCATGTAGGCTTTGCTTTTAAATTTCACATTGTGCTTGACATAGTTTTATATTTTTCTGACTTAAGATTAATTTTGTTAAAAGATAAACTGAGGCATATTAAACATTTTAAGCATTTATTTGAGTAAAAACTGATTTGAATCTGGCAGCACCAAACGGAAAGTGGTTAGAAGCTCTCAGAAGGGCTTTACTGATAGGAAATATGGGATAGACTTTTTACAGAGAAGACAGGGAAGCAAAGCCAGGAAATTATTTGATTGGCTATACCTTAATCAGTTGCCTAATTTGGGAAAGTTTGTTGGCTGTTTGTGATCGGTTGTCCTTAGGTTTCAATTTCTTATCCTTGTGGCATTTCAGGCTTAGGTTTTGGTTTGCTCACAAAGGCTACTAAGGCACTAAAGCCACCTCATCTAATGCCCTCCTCGTGTGATTTGTTTAACAATTTCAATCTACTTTTTATTGTCATGAGCTATTTATGTTTTCTGCTTTTTAATACCATTTGTGCTCATCATCACCACCCCCTCCACCTTGCCAACCACCATCATGCAAGTGTCAAGGAGGAAAGTAAACTTTCCTATGCCCTTCTAGGTTCTTCTGGCTGGTCTAAGAATTAAATTAATGTGAGACAGGTTAACAGGGTGAAATAAAAATTAGTTTTGTATGTACGGGAACCTCACAAACATGAGAAGTTCAAAGACAGAAAGGTAAAGTGAGGTATATATGCCATCTTGAGCTAAGGAATGGGATAGGTGCCTGGGCTTCCAAGGATAGGAAAGTCATTCACAGGACAATAAGAACAGATGTTCAGTAATTAGATGTTTACTCTGCCATATAGGTGAGGCCACTAAGATAAAATTTATCTCTGGTAATAACTTTTTCTGGGAAAAATCCCCAATTTAAATTCTTCTAGTTAAGGGAGGGGTAGTAGTTTTTCTTGAGCCAGCAGGTCCTCAACTGCCATTAGCTCAAAATAATCCATGTGTCAAAGTGGTACATCTTGGGGAGATCTGTTCTGAACCCCTACAAAAGTAATACCTATAACCACAACATACCACACTGTTTCTTTTTTTTCTTTTTTTTTCTTTTTTTGCGGTGCGCAGGCCTCTCACTGTTGTGGCCTCTCCCGTTGCAGAGCACAGGCTCCGGATGCCCAGGCTCAGCGGCCATGGCTCACAGGCCCAGCCGCTCTGCGGCATGTGGGATCTTCCCAGACCGGGCACGAACCCGTGTCCCCTGCATCGGCAGGCGGACTCTCAACAACTGCGCCACCAGGGAAGCCCCACACTGTTTCTTATAGCCTTTTTATTTATGTTTTTTAAAAACTTTCTGGTCTAAATAAATTTGAATCTTTCAAATAATTTGCTTCATGAAGTTTCTTCTCTTAAAGATTCTCTAGGCCCGTATCATCAAAGACGCCCCGTAAAAGAAAGTATTTTTTTTCTCACTAAAATTATGAAGAAAATTAAACAAAAGGTAGTATGGGGAAGATAACTTTATCCAGTTTTTTGATTTTGTCCCAAGCTTCACATTTTAGCAGTAAAACTTCTGTTTGTATCCTTTGACAACACAAGAAAGGAAAATGTAGATGGAGGGACAGTGAGGGGGAATTCCTAAATGGCAGCAGTTAGTATCCTTTGAAATATAGAAAATGTTCAAGAAGAAAATAAAAAGGAAACAAAACTGAAACATAAGACAATAGAGATTTCAAAACTTATAATTTAGCTCAGAGGTCAGCAAACTGTAGCTGGCGAGCCAAATCCAGGACCTATTTTTGTACATTCTACTTGCTAAGAATGTTTTTTACATTTGTACATGTTTGGAAAAACATATTTTGTATGTGAAAACTGATGAATTAAAACTGTGTTGTCCATAATAAAATTTTATTGGAACACTGCCACATTCTTTAATTTATGTATTGTCTGGACTGTTTTCATACTGCAATAGCAGAGTCAAGCAGTTATAACAAAGACCATATGACATGCAGCACCTAAGGCATTTATTATCTAGCCCTTTACAGAAAAGTCTGCTGACCCCTGATTCAGAACATTTCCCCAAGCTAATTTTCCTAGCTGATCAAATCATTGTTTATTGAATAGCATTCTGGGATTTCAAGTACAAATAAACCAATAAGCAGCTAGTTTGTTCAGATTTTTCCAGGAGCATTTTCTTTAGAATAACACAAGGACAGTGCAAACAACCGTGAAAGCAGTTGCTTTGGTGTATTTGTTACTAAAATAATAAATAAATAAATATACTGCTTATTTTGAGGTAACTCATATGCAGTTCTAAGACATAAAACAGAGAGATACCATGTAGTATTTACCCAGTTACCACTTGAAAATAATAGTATGAAATCACAACCTAAATATTAACATGAATACACTTAAGATACAGAATATTTCCATCACCATAAAGGATTCTTCATGTTGCCCTTTTATACCTACACCTGCTTGCCTCCTACTTCCACCCTCGCCTTAAACCCTTAACCACTAATCTGTTTTCCATTTCTATAATTCTATCATTTAAAAGATTTGGAAATGGAATCATAAAGAATGTAAGCTTTGGGGATTGGCCTCTTTCATTCAGCATAATTCTCGGTTGTGGTGTGTGTCAATAGCTTGTTCCTCTTTATTGCTGAGTAGTACCCCATGGTATGGATTTATCAGTTTGTTTGACTACTTATCACTTGAAGAACATCTGGGTTGTTTCCAGGTTCAAGTTATTATGGAAAAAGCTGCTATAAACATTCATGTACAGGTTTTTGCATGAACATAAATTTTCATTTCTTTGGGATAAATGCCCAAGAGAAAAATTGCTGGGTCATGTGGTAAACAAATGTTTAGTTTTTGAAAGAATATGCCAAACAGTTTTTCAGAGTTGCTGCACCATTTTACATTCCCATCAGCAATAATATGAATGATCCAATATCCTCACCAACGTTTAGTGTTGTCATTAAATTTTTAGTTTTAGCTCTTCTACTAGAAGTGTAGTAATATCTCATTGTGGTTTTAATTTGCATTTTCCTAATGGCTAATAATGTTCAACATCCTTTAATGTGCTTATTTATCTATATATCTTTTGGATGAAATGTCTCTTCTTTGTTTTGCCCATTTTCTATTTGGATTATTTGATTCTTTTACTGTTGAGTTGTGAGAGTTCTTGATATTTACTAGATACTGGTTCTTTGTCAGATATGTGGTTTGAAAATATTTCCTTTCAATCTGTAACTTGTCTTTTCATACACTTAATGGGACCTTTTATGGAGCAAAAGATTTTAAATTTGATGAGGACCAATCTATCCATTTTTCTTTATGGATTATGATTTTGGTGTCAATTCTAGGAACTCTGCCTAGCTCCAGATCCCAAAGAATGTGTTCTATGTTATTTTCTAGAAGTTTTGTAGTTTTATGTTTACATTTAAGTTAATTTTTTGAGTTAATTTTTAATTAATTAAAATAATATAAATAATAAAAAAGAATAAAATAAATTACTAAATAAAATACATAAATTGAGTTTTAAAATTTTGAGTTAATGTAAGATACATATCAAAGTATTCTTTCTTTTTTTCTTGATTGGTAGATGTTTAATTACTCCAGTATCATTTGTTGAAAAGATTATCTTTCCTCCATCGAGTTGTTTTTGCGTCTTTCTCAAAAATCAATTAGGCACGTATATATGGGTTTATTTCTATATTCCCTGTTCTGTTTCATCGATCGATGTGTCTATTTCTTTGCCAATGCCACACAGTTTTGATTATGATCAAACAGTAATCTAATATTATATTTATTATTAATATATTATTATGTAGATATATAATCTTATACCTAATGTTAGTATATTAATTAATATACTATTATATAATGAGTCTTGAATTGGGTAATCCCTACCAATATTTTTTTTCCAACATTGTTTTAGGTATTCTAGTTCCTTTGCAATTCCATATGAAGTTTGGAATAATATTATCTGTCTCTACAAAAAAATCTTGCTAGAATTTTGATAGGAATTGTGTTAAACCTATATATCAATTTGGGAAGAATTAACATCTCGTCTATATTGAGACTTGCAATCTGTGAACATATGTTTCTCCAAATCTCTTAGGTTTCTTTCATCAGCATCTTTATAATCTTCAGCATACAAGTTTTGTACATATTTTTTAGATCTATACCTAAGGATATCATTTTAAGTGATTTTCATTAGTATTGTATTTGTATTTTTATCTTTCATTTTCATTTTCCTTTTTTTTTAAATATACTTTGTTACCCTAGCTAGGAAAGAACTTATAGCACTAAGTTGAATAAGAATAGTGAGAGTGATTATTGCTTATTGCTGATTTTAGGGAACAGCATTTATTCTTTCCCATTAAGTGTAATGTTGACTGTAGGGTTTTTTGGTAGAAGATCTTTATCAAATTGAGGAAATGCCCTTTATTCCTAGTTGTAAGAGTGTTTTCAATCAGGAATGGAGGCTGGATTTTTTTCAAATGCTTCTTTAGTATACATTCATATTTTCATGTGATTTTTTGTTTCTTTAGCCTGTTAATATGATGGATTATATTGATTTTGGAATATTGAACTAGACTTGCATCCCTGCAATACACCTCAACTGTTGTAGTGTATAATTCCTTTTATATATTGCTGAATTTTATCTGCTAATATTTTATTAAGAATTTTTAAGTCCATTTTCTTAAGGGATATTGGTCTATACTTCTTTTGTCTACTGTCTCTGTCTGGGTTTATTATCAAAAAGATATTAGTTTTATAAAATAAATTAGGAATTGTTCCCTTTTCTATTTTCTAAAAAAATTATGTATAATTTGCATTAAATCTGTTTAAATATTTGTTAGAATTATTCAATGTAACTGTCTAAGCCTGGAGATTTCTTTTTGAGGGAGTTTTTAAATTATAAAGTCAATTTTTAAAAATAGCTATAGGGCTATTCAAATGATCTATATTGGGTGAGTTGTGGTAATTTGTGTTTTTGAAGAAATGGTCCATTTTATCTAACTTGTCTAGGTTCTGTGTTTAGTGTTTGTAGCTTTCCATTATTGTTTTTTGTCTGCAAGGGTCTATAGTGACATATCCTGTTTCATTACAGAAATTGGTAATTTGTGTCTTCTCTCTTTTTTATTTGCCAGTCTTTCAGGAGATTTGCCAAGTTATCTTCTGTTATCTTTCCCTTATTGGTTTCTAGTTTGATTCCATTTTGTTCAGAAAACACACTCTGTATGATTTCACTTACTTCTTATTTGTGGACATTTGCTTTATGGACCAGGATATGGCCTATCTTGGAATATGTTTTGGGGTACTTGAAAATAATGTATATTCTGCTATTGTTGGATCGTGTGCTGTAAAAATGTCAATTAGATCCTGTTGGTTGATGATGATGACTCTATATCTGTGCTAATTTTCTGTGTAGCTATTCTATCAATTGTGGAGAGAGGTGTATTGAAGTTTACAACTATAACCATGGATTTGTCTGTTTTTCTTGTCTATTACCAGTTTTCACACTATTCAGTTAACAGCTCTTTTGCTTGGTGTATACACATTCAGTGTTGTTATGCCTTCTTGTTGGACTGTCTTTTTTATTTTTATTTTTTAATCATTTTATGATATTTGTCTCTGAGAATTTGCTTTGAAGTCTCTTTTATTTGATATTAATATCACTTTCTTTGATTAATGTTTGCATGATATATGTAGTTTCCATCATTCTACTTTCAACCTGTGTATATTATTGTGTTTGAATTGAGTTCCTTGTAGAGAGCATATAATTGAGACATGATTTTTTTTTTTTTCTTTTTTTTGCGGTACACGGGCCTCTCCCGTTGTGGAGCACAGGCTCCGGACGCATAGGCTCAGCGGCCATGGCTCACGGGCCTAGCTGCTCCGCGGCATGTGGGATCTTCCCAGACCGGGGCACGAACTCGTGTCCCCTGCATCGGCAGGCGGACTCTCAACCACTGTGCCACCAGGGAAGCCCGAGCCATGATTTTGTTTTTCACTCTACTGTGCAGATCTCTGCACTTTAATTAGTATATTCAGACAATTTACATTTAATTTAGTTATTGATATGTTATGGTTTAAGCCTGCCATTTTATTCTTTGTTTTCTGTATTTTCTCTCTGTATTTCATTTCCCCTACCTTGCTGTGGGTTACTTGAACAATTTTTAGAATTTTGACTTACCTAGTGTTTTCCAGTGTAGTTTTTTTTAGTAGTTGCTTTATATATTAAATTATATATACTGATGTCTTCATTTTGCCAATTCAGGTGAAGTATATAAACTTTACCTCCTTTTTTTGTACCTTTATCCTTATCCATTTATGATATAATTTTCTTAAATATTTCCTCTACATAAATTTAGAACCGCATCAGATAGTGCTAAATTTTTATTTTCACCGTCAACCATAATTTAGAGAACTCCAGAGAAGGAAAGTCTATTATTTTTACTCATTTTTTTCTACTGAATTCTTTCTTCTTTTCTGAAGTTGTTCCAAGGTTCTTCTTTTATCATTTCCTTTCTGTTTAGACAACTTCCTTAGCCATTCTTTTAGGGTAGGTTTACTGTTGAAAATTATCTTAGTGTCTTTCAGATACTGTTTTGATTTCCCCTTCATTCCTGGAGGATATTTTCCATAGATATCGGATCCTGGGTTAACAGTTCTTTTCTTTCAGCCTTTAAAAATGTTGTGCCCCTTCCTTCTGGCCACCATAAGTTTCTGATGAGAAACTCACTTGTCAGAATTGTTTTTCCCCTATAGGTAAGGTTATGTTTTTCTCTTGTTGCTCTCAAAATTTTTTTCTTTAGTTTTCAAAGTTTGACTAAGATGTGTTTTGGTGTGGATTTCTTTGGGTATTTCCTGCTTGTGGTTTGCTTAGCTTTTTGAATCTGTATGCCTTCTGTTAAATTTGGGGAGTTTCCAGTCATTATTTCTTTGAGCATGTTTTATAACTTGCCCTTTTTATCCTTTCTTTCTGGGATTCCAGTGGCATAAATATTTTATCTTTTCTTATAGTTCCATAGTTGCATAAGTCTCCATTACCTTATTTTTTTTAAGCATATTTTCTGTGTGTGGTTCAGTTTGGGTAATTTCTATTGTTCTAGCTTTCAGTTCACTGATTCTTTCCTTTGCCCCCTCCATTTTGTTTTTATTAGTTATTGTATTTTCTACTTATAAAATTTCCATCTGGTTATTTTTTATATCTTCTATTTCTTTGCTAAGACTTTTAATTTTTTTTAAATTTATTTCCACCATGTTCATAATTACTCATTGAAGCACTTTTGTGATGGCTGCTTTAAAATCTTTGTGAGGTAACAGTGATATCTCTATCATCTTGGTGTTCACATGCATTGACTGTCTTTTTACATTAAGTTTGAGATTTTCTTGCTTCTCTGTGTGAAAAATTATTCTCACTTGAAACCTGGACATTTGGGTATTATGTTATGAGACTCTGGATCTTATTTAAACCTTCTGGTTTAGCTAGCTTCCTCTGACACTAATCCAGCAGGAAAAGGGGGAGTACAGCCTTGTCACTGCCAGGTGTATGTAGATGTACAGACTTCCCCCTTGTGGCCACCACTGACACCTGACTGGGAGGGCTCCTTGTTACTGCAAGGAAGGGCTCAGAGTTCCTCTTCCCCAGCAGGCCTCCACTGATACCTTCCCGGCTGGGAGGGATTGTAGTGGTTTGGTACTGCTCCCTTCATGGCCTTTGCTGGTTTACAGGTTGAGGGATAATGGGGTTGTCTTGTGACTACTGGGCAGTTTCTAATGTCCTGACTCTCCACTAGGCCTCCTTTGTCTGACACCACTTTAGTGGGAGGAAGAAGCTTGCCTCATTACTTTTGGGTTGGAGTGGGTGTTCAGCATCCCCATGAAGTTTCCACTGAAGCTGCATTTGGGAAGGAGGGCCCTTGTTATCCCCTGACAAGGATGAAAGTCCCAATTTCCTACTCAGACTTTCCTACACTGCCCTGGGGTTGGGGACAGCAGGTTGGGGCATTTTGTTCTAGCCTAGCAAGGGTGACACTAGGCTCCCCACTCTGTCTTTGCAGGTATGTGGTGCGTGTTTGTGTGGTGTTGACTAGAGCAAAGTGTTACTGTCCCCGTGTTTTCCATCTTTCTAGCCTGCTGCTTTCCTGGTGTTTGGCTAGAGAGAATAAGTTTTTGTTGGGGAATTTTGGGAATGCACCAATTGGTGTCTCTGGGTTGCAGGCTTCTTCAGATCCAAGTTTTGGAAATATGAGGCAAAATTAAAATGCAGGAAACTCACCACCATGTTGTTCCTTGGGTCCTAGAGTCCATAATTGGACTGTCTTCTCTCCATCTTTCAGAATCTCCTTACCTTTGTTTTATATACAATGTCCAGGGTTTTTTCATTGTACTTAGCAGGAAGATTTAGGAAAAACTACATCTACTCCATCTCCCTGGAAGTGAACATCTGCCACGTCCATTTTTTGTTTTTAATTGGCAAGGCAATATATAATTTTCAAATTAGGCTCTTTAAGTAATCAAACAGAACTATGAAAAACTTATAATTGTATTTTGTATTAAAAGAAAATTTAAAATAGCAAATGACAGAAAGCGTCTCTATCTGTAAGCTATTTTTTAGATCCATTTCACTTCCACTTTCTAATTCCTATCACTTTGTTTCTTGACTAGCAATAAATGCTTGTTTAGGACCTACAACCCTTCTGTTTAGATGTGAGCTTTTCTCACTTAAAAGTTTTTACTGAATGAGTCCCACATGGGGGCACGTCCATTTGATTCATTGCTGTTCCCCTATGTCTACCAGAAGGCCTGGCCACATACTACTAGTTAATAATATCTACTGAATAAGTGAATGAGAACTCAAAATTTAAATTTTTTCTTTCTATGAGAGCTTATCTACTTTCTTCTTACTGTGCTGAAGCATGGGGCATATGTGTGTGCCATGCTCAATTCTCCACCAAGCACTCTAAGGCTTAGGACATTAGCAAAATTTGTCCAGAATTTTGCAATCAAGAAAAAAGCATTTTTAATTTCAGTATATATGTAAGTTTTGTTTTATCGTTTACAATTGTTTGTATTCTGAATTACAAATGGAGAGGACACCAGGATGTTTCCCACGCATGTGTGTGTACAGATTCACTCCTACCATTCCTCAAGAAAGCGACCCAAGGACCATGACTCAAAAAAGACTGTAGACTTTTTCCAGGATATTTCCTTGATCCCTGATTTTTTTTTTCACCCTGATTTTTTTTTTTGATGGTTTTCTTTTATTAAGCAAGTCATGGTTTGATTATTTTTTTGAATTTTTGTCACGTATTGTGCAGTGTGTGTGTGTGTGTGTGTGTGTGTGTGTGTGTGTCTATACATGGAGGAGGGATAACATTAGTCCATAATTTTGTAAGGCACTGAATATAATTGAAAAACTTTTGGTAACATAAAGATGCCCTCATTGTTGAAAAATTGAAACATTTTTAAATGCAGATAGGAGAACATGATTCTTTTTAGTACTACTGAGTATATTTGGCTTGAATACTTATAAGACTTGCTTTACCGCTTGGCTTTAGATTCTGCTTAAGGAAATGGTGAAAGATTTAATTTACTGTACTTTTATTAGAAGGTACGGAAATGTTTGTCCACTGGAACTTTCGTCGTCTGCTAGAATGGCAATTCATTCAGGAGAGGGAACCATTTCATTTTAATGCCTAAGAGCTGTTGATATATTTCCTGCATCTTTCAAAGGCATCTTTCATGCCACACAGGAAAACTGTAGCTTGTGAAGGAACAGAAAGAACACTTCTTACATGAGTCAACCTCAGCAAAGTTGCACAGCAGCTGTGCTAGGTACTGATGAGGATTACCACAGGACCCAGTTGCAGGGATTTGTGTGGTTGAGGAGACAGCTGGCTCCCTCAGGGGACCACTTTGAAGGAGATTGCAGCAATAATGCATCCCCACTGTTGCTAGTGGATATTGTGGCCATGTAGTACAAAACTGGTGCCAGATAAAATCAGAAAGTAATAAAAAGCAAGACGAAACTCAGAGATTTTAAATCTTAATGTGAGGGACTAAAACAAATGTCCTGGGCTTGTTGCATTCACTCATAAGGAAAAGGAGACAGAGGAAGGGATGCCTTTAACTCAGAAAACTTACAGAGACTTCAGTCTTTTCATTTGAGAACCATTTGGGTGTGTTGTGAAATAAAGTTGCAGAGTAGGCATGTTCAGATCTTTATTTGCTACATTTAGTAGGAAAGATTCTCCGCCCCCCCCGCCCCCTCCCCCTTTAACTACAAGAAGCCAGAGTTTTCCGTGCAAACTGAAGCAGGCATTGCAAGAATCAGATTCACTTTGGACGACTCTTCACATTCCAAGTCATCATTGCATTAGGCAGCACAATTCCATCTCTGGTTGATGGGCAGAAAAAGTGGGCAGCTTGCCAGGTAGACGTTTCCATGACTCCCAGCCCCCAAAGGTGATGCGTTTTTCAGCTAATTCAATGAAGAGTGGGCTGAACTTTGGGTCTAAACGAGACAATAGCTGCCTTCGCAGTATCAGCAGAATGGGTGATGGGAACGCACTCTACATTTGGCAGAGAATCATGTGACCTTACGACTGAGATTTTGTGATGGTGCCAACGGAGACTTGGAAAGCAGCAACCGTCCTGACTTTTTTCTTCTTTTTTAGCATGGCTCAGAAAATGGTGGATCTTAGAACTTGACTTTAGCCAGACTCAGCAAGAGACTGAGCTTTGCAGCACAACTTCGCCTTTATTCTGGGTTTTTGGCAGGCCACCAGGAGGCTGTCCCTTTCACGCCTGATAAATTCTGCTGCTTATCTCTAAATGGGAGGGGGGTGGAAAATGAAAGAACATATAAACAGAATATTGAGGCATAACAAGTGAATCCTAAAATTGTATGTGCTTTTTGTTTTTTGCTTTTTCTTACTGCTGATTTTTTTTTAATGTTAATACCCTTTCTGCTTGCTGAAGAATCCAAGTAGTTTTGTTTTGTTGTTGTTGTTGTTGGTTTATAATGAACAGGCATTTGAACTGGGCAAACAGGACGACAGCAGCAGTGAGCATGAGATCATTGCTGCAGTGTAGCAAACTGGCACCCTGCCTTCTC
Organism: Lipotes vexillifer; assembly: GCF_000442215.2. Classification (NCBI taxonomy): domain Eukaryota; kingdom Metazoa; phylum Chordata; class Mammalia; order Artiodactyla; family Lipotidae; genus Lipotes; species Lipotes vexillifer. Next base: position 2,445,952 of record NW_006780914.1, read on the forward strand.
ACCCTTTTGGTTCAGGAGACAAACGTGTGCAATCCTCATTTCTAAAGTCAGCACAGCCTGGAAGGATTCCTGGTCTCTCCCACCTTCTACCATTCTGCTGCCAGGGACGGCAAGGATTGGTGCAGCTTCTGCGCAGTGCTTTGTGCCTGGAATACCGAGAAGGAAGAAAAAGAAGACAAGCACCCTGGTCCTTTTTTCCAAGAAATAACAGGAGCCATGAAGAAAAAAAAATCTGAGTTTGTTCTACTCCATGCAACAGTGCTGAAAAAAAAAAAAAAAAAGAGAGACGCTACTGCTCAAAAACAAAAACAAAAACAAACAAAAATCCAAACCAAAACAAACCAAAAAAAAAAAAAAAAACAAAAAACCAAACCAAAAAAAACCAAAAAAAAAAAAAAAGCAAACATTGGCTTGTATAACTACAGAGACATCGCACTTTGTAAAGCAGCTTTGTAAGGCAGCATAAGCAAATGAGCCTTCTTTATATGTATATTTCAAAAAAAAATATGGCATAATAAGCAATATATTGCACTTGGTGAAATCGCACCTTTCATATCAGGTATAACTTTTTTTGTTGTTTCTTTTTAAGTCTACTGTTATATAAAAGGGGATACTTGAACTTTCAGTTTACTCTTTTATAGCTCATCACCCACCTTACTCTTATTATCTTTTTCCTTTTGCTCTCTTGCTCTAATCCTGACTAGAATAGAAACTTTAGTAAAAATAGAAAAATCTCTATGAAAAAGACAATACCTGTTTTTATTTTTGTTATACATAGAAGTTTTGGAAAAACATTAACATGTTATCTGTGCTTTTTGTGTACAGTATTAGTTTTTGCTGTCTAAGAAGAGTGAGTGTTTAGCCCTAGTTGGTAAAGAAACTAAATCTTTCATGTGCTGTGACTCATAATTTGAAATGTGAAAGAAGAAACTTTTTGAACTTCTAGAAAAGTGTTGTATTAGAATATGTATTAAACTTCTCTGATAACTGAAATTTAGTTTAGGGGAAGTTATATTTAAATTACTCACCAGGATTTCAGTATACCAGAAAAAGGGATGAAAAGATCATTTTCTCAGTTGCTAAGTAGAAAAAAGCTTTTTCCAGAATAATACTGACTTTTAAAATATATTTAAAAGAAGCATTTGTCTTACAGCTGTTACTGAGAGCGTTGGAAAAATCCATTAAGTATTTTAGTGGAGAAAGTACATATAAACTTGTATGTTTAAGGCAATATATTGGCTTAACAGATAAATGCATTGCATTCTAATTATTTTGTCTGTTTGTAGAAGTAAATTGCTAAGCAGTTTAAGCATTTTATTATAAAAACCCAGTTTTGCCTGGTTCAGTGGGAAAGGATTAACTGATGTATTGCACCTATTTTAATTTTTATTAAAACTGTTTCTAAACATGTTTAAAAATTGTTAAAGAGAGAAAATGCTTCTGAAATATAGAGCTTATATAAATAAAGGCTATAATTTGCATGTTAAGAATTGATACTATATTTTCCATGAAAAGAATAAACTTTAAGCAAACTGTTGTGCTTTAAAATCGTATTTTATTATAATAAAAATATATAGGGTATACAGTGAAAAACACTATAGAACCGATGAATTCTACCTTCTTATTTGTTATTCTACAAAGAATTGTGGGAAATTAAAAATACCCTATATACTGATAACATTCAAGTAAAACGTTTTATTAAGTTTATTGGTGATTGTTCACTAATTATTTAAAAAGTAGCTCTTGTTCCTTTATACTGCCTCAGCTAATGGAACATCAACTTTCACAGGCTTAATTAACATTTATAAACCTGTTTTCATGTTTCAAGATCCTTTAGTTGAAAAACATTATTTTAAATGTTATTTTTAGGAGCCATTAATCTCTACACTCTTAATTATCTTATTAAGCTCCATGCCAAATCCAAATCTCTTTTCAGCTTTCACTAGTTCATTGTGCAAAACCTAGTCCCTTCTTTAACAGCCATGCCTCCTTTCACTTTCAAAACTGTTACTGTGAAAACACCACCAACCAAATGAACGCATAAATGCAAACTATGAAACCACATTATATGTCATATGAGTAGCCTTGGGTGGGGCTCCATGAGTCTTCCAAGCCTTTAAAAAAAATACATTAAAAGGTTTTGCCCATTTTGATATTGTGTTTTCTTCTCGATCGTCTACCTTCATTCCCACCATCCACCCAGATGCTCCTCCTAAGCAGCAGTTGTCTGATATTTCTCCCTTTGTGGTTGTTTTAGGGAAAAACTTAAAATGGATATGAGAAGTGAAGAAAGTGATCATAGGAGAAAATCATCTCAGGTAAAAATAAAAAGCAAAAGAGCAATTAATGTTTAAATCTTTTAAAGAAAAAATAATTTTGACTGTGTTTAAAGAATTTGTTTCATACTCTTTATGGATCTAGCTGTTGGAACTGTCACTGATGGTTTAAGGATTTATAATATTACCTACTTTTGTGAAAAATTTTTCTCTCAGTTTGTGATCAATGTACAGTTCGGTTCCCTCTGAATATAGATCTATATATCCATTCCTATAACATAGGTGAAATACAGTTGAATAGAAAGTAATTTAGGAATAAGAAAAATTATATTTTGTCATTTGTCATACTATAAAAAAGGAAGTGAAATCTAGGGAAAGGGAATAAAGTCATGCTTTTTCTTTTTTATGATCTAATAAGAGAATGAAACCAAAATATACATTCTTATAGTTAAGATGAAATGCAGAACAAATATTGCCTTTTATTTCATGTCTAAATTTATGAATAGATGTTGAAATATTTTTACTACATTTGAATTCATGATTATTGACTGTTTTTACTGTAGTTTTTAATAAGTATGGGAATAGTTAGAAAACATAATAGTAAAAATTATATAGACCATGTTATCTATAGTTTATAAAAAACATTTTATTTATTTCAAAACATGCAAAAACACTAATTAATTTTTATGTAGTAATATTAGTTTTCACAATGAAGATATAATTAAAAATGATAAATATTGTGGATATGAGTGAAACGATTAATAATGTACAACTTTTAATTTTGTTGCCCTTGAGCCTGGAATCTTAAAAAACGTGTACGTGGCTGGCTTTATGTTTACTCTTTGTGTGTTTGCTTATTGTCTGGTGGTTTAAAATTTTTTTTTAATAACAATTTATTTTGCCCAACCTGTTGACCAGATGAGAGTTGTATGTAGTCATATAGTATGTTTTGAGTATATCTTTTTTGAACAATAAGTTTAAATATATTGTGTTTAAGAAACAAGATATCCTCTTTTATGCAACAGACCTGGAGTTTAAATGTTAGCGTGTGGTGGTAGTAATAATGCTATTAATGTGTCATTAATTTTTGTTTTCTGATATTAATTTATCCAAATATTGTTCATTTCAGTATTATTCCAACTACAGACACATATGTATATTTAAGAATTTAAATAACTTCCTGTGTTCTTTGCCTAATCAACAAAATCTTACTTGTTTTATGAGAAAGTTATAATATTACCAATTCCTTGAAACCACTAACTGAGGTTTTATAAGAGTTAAAACAAGCAGTCTAACTCTTACACAATTAGCTTAATAGTTAATTTGGTCTTAATTATAGGCTCATAATACTATATTCATGCCTCAAAATTACATAATTCATACATGCATGTATGAATTCTTTTTTATTTTCTTTTAAAATTCATCATTAATTAGAATAGCCTAATTCCAAAATATTCAACCTTAAAACAAAAGTAATCTGTGAAAACTCTTTCACTATACTATTTTTAAAATTCTCATGTATATAACTTGTATTTAGTATAGAATATTTATGAAGCCCTTTAAGTGGGAATATGCATACTTAGAGCATTTCAGCATTTAAATACTTATGCTAAGGGATTGATATTATTATTTTGGTCTCCTAACTTCGTCATACATTTACAACAAATTCTGCATTATGAGGCAGCCCATGTGAGACGTTGCCCATTGGCATAAACCCGTAGATCCGATCTTGTGGTGAAGTGGACCGCACAAGCTCGCTTCTATGGGTCTGTGTCAGTGTGGTAATCTGACAAAATGCTATACACAATGCAGTTAAATAATATTTCAGTCAAACTCCTGTTAAACTCTAGTTGTTTACTTTTGAAGTGACTATATTTTCCTTTGGTTTTCATGTATATATATAGATATATATATATATAAATCCTCACCTGTCTTACGAGGCAGGCTTCAGTTGTTGACCACTTGGAAGGGCTCATAGCACAGCCATTGAAGTTTAAATCCGAGTATATTAAATTGCTTAAGAAATTTGAATTTTTTATAGCAAGGTTTGCGCCAAGCTCTGAATAGATCCTGTTCAGAAACTTCTGTTCACATTCCAGTGGTTAGTGCAAGTCATCAACTTTAATAAGAAAATTAAAGGCTATAACTGGATTTTGTGTCCCTGTTGAGCCTAGTTCTCTTTATAAATGAAGCTGAATGATACTGACTTTTAATATTATTAATTGCTGGTGGAATTACTCCATGAGAGATGTCAGAAGACATTTTATATGACCTATGCTGGAAACCCAAGAGGTTAGGATAGTCCTAGTAGATACATATTAAGTTTATTGGTAAAATGTTAGAATATTATATCTACATCCTTGCCAAGTCCTTAGGTATATGGCTGCCATATTTGGAGGAGCTGACTGAAGATATGATAAGGAGTTTGAAGCAACATTGGAAGCTGTGTGCATCCGGGTTGAGGTAGTAGGTTGTATGGTTTAGAGTTACACCCTGGGAGTTAACTGTACAACCTTCTAGCTTTCCTTGGAGCACACTTGAGCCATCGAGGAATTCTTCATCATTTTAATCTAATCGAGCTAATTTCTGTGCAAGAAGGTTATGTGTCATGAGTATTTTAGATAATTAAAATTATCCTTTGTCCGTAAATATTAGATTATTATATTTGCATCTGCTTATAAACTCTGGCAAGATGGTATTTCTGATAGGTTGTTACTCTATGATTAAACATTTTTAAGAATTGGTGAGTAGTGACAAACTGCATTTATATTGCAGCTTTCATCATCATAGATTCACAAAATTTGGCACTTAATTTTGCAAACTTGTCATTGGTCTTTCTATTTTTATTGGCTACTTAGACACTACAGTTAAAAAAGGAAGTCTGCTAGTGTCAATGACTTTCACAGCACATTGTCTGAGTCTTTCTTATGACACATCACTTTCTCCCTTATGTTATGGCTATCTATGTGCTTGTTTATTTTTTCCATACTAGACTGTAAGCCCCTTGAGGGCAAAGTCCATGCCTTATTTTTCATTGTATCCCCTGCAACGCCTTACACATAATAAGATCTATTTATTTATTGGATGAATGAATGGAGAAGATCTCACCCTGTGATGAGTTTCTATGGAATATTTGAACGAATTACAACAGTGGTCATAAATCCGAGTTTTTTAAAATTTGTCCTAAAACTTACCTAAATTTAATTCACAGAATGCTGTGCATCAGCAACATACTTGACTTGTTTTTTGACTGTGTTTGAGTATGTCTACTCATCATAGACATATGATTTAATTTCAGACTGCTTTTTCTCTAGAATAAAAATAATGGACCAAGTTCACTTTTATTAATAAGTTCATTACAGTTTATAATCTTACATTTTGATTATGTAGATTTCTTTTGACTTTTTAAAGTCCTTGATTTCCAGATGAATGATTTTCCTTTCAGCATGTCTTATAAATCAGCTTTTTGTATACTGTATACTTTCCTTATCTTTTATTTTTTATTTTTCTACAGCTATATCTGTTGAGTAAAACAGGAACAACTAAACCAGAAACGTATTAAGAAATTAATAACAAATAAGTATATGAAGTATAATTTGAGGATTACATTTTTGCTTGAAGGAAAGGCACCTACAGTATTCTGTCTGTACAAAGCAAATTGGTCTCTTTGGAGTCCATTAGCTTCATGCCAACTTTAATGGCAGTGAATGGTGTAATTTATATAGATTGATTTTCAGTCACAGAATTAAATAGCTGTAGATATTATACCTTACTTAAACTCCCAGCATGAAACATTGAATACATAAGAAAAGGTTTTTAGATACAATTATATGTTAAGAACTATAAGATCCTGGCTATGTGGTGATGAGATTTCTATAGAACACTCTGGCATCCAGAGGTCTCAGAATCTAGAATTTACCAACAATGGCAGTGAAGAAGGAACTTTCGAATTACCAAGGGGAAGAACACATGAGCCTTAGAAGGCTTGAATACCAGTGAGTTCAAGCAAAATTATTTGACTGCTATGCAGAAGTTAGAAACTAGTAGTCTCTGAGAAAGAAAAGTCTTTTCAAGGACTAATCAAGAGATAATGAACAAGGGTCAGGTGACATAGACAAGAGAGTGAGAAAGAGAGGGCTAGAAGAAACAGACAACTGAGTGGTAAACAATTACATCTTTGTAAATAGTTTAGCCCTTGAGAGCCTAGTTCCCCTTGCATGTGTATGTGTGCATTTGTGTATCCCAGTACTCTGTGTACAGATTTGGAGACCAAGTCATGTACACATTGAGGACCAAATAAAATACTATTTCCAATAAATGCCTGTTTCCATACAGTGCAATAGAGTTAAATATATCGCAGAAGACAACTATGATGTGCAGTTTAAGGATAATTTTATAAAAATACTATGACAGATGTATAGAATATCTAAAGTGAACTGGTATAAAAGAGTACCTGAAAAGTGACAAAGATGTAGCTATGATCCACTGTGTTAGTCTTGCAGAAATCATAACTCTGAAGGGCAGAGGATAAAATTAGCCTCAATGAAGAAAATAAAGAGAATACTACGTGGGAGAATTATGCTTTCACTAGTGATTAATAGTAAATTTTGCTCTTCCAGGTCCTTTATTTCTGTGAAAAAAATGGCGAATGACAAATATACAAACTGACAAGATTATTTTTAAAGAAACTAAGTTTCAGGACCACTGCTGGTGTCTATATCTAGAAATAGTTAAATTATGACTAAGAAACCATGGAGAAACTTTGTACATTTAGAAAGTTAGCATTCAACTGGAGAGCAACTATGTAGATGGAATAATTCCTTTAAGAATTTTAAGTGGTCAAGTTTTACTCTATTCCAAGGTTTCCACATTTGGTAACAAAGGAAGTGTGAAAATTCAGGAAACAAACATCAGCAAATCATATTTTACTTAACTAATATCTCTTTTGGTATTTTTGGGACACTAAATTTAGGTTCATAGTGGCTGATTGACCTTACATGCTTTGTGGAATGAGGCAGGAAGGAGTGAGAGTAGGAAGGAAAGAAGGAAAGAGGGAGAAAGGAAGGAAAAGAAGGAAAGGAAAGGAAAATGAACTGCAAAGCAATTGATTGGACCTTACCAGAAAAGTCTAACTTAGTTCATAATAATAGCTCATAATATTATGAACTAAATTGGCCAAAGTAACTATGAGGGAATCAGATAAATCACTTGGCAATTGGACTGAGTCTTCTTGGAAACAATCCAGCAGTTCATGAACTATGTTATTAGAATAAATGAGTCACTTTCTGTAAATAATCATTTTGTTTCTCTTATTCCCTATTACCAAACACTGACTCATGAGCCTAGGTGATTCCCCAAATGATGTGATTCAGGAATCTGCCACCCTGAGCATTATTTCACACCCGTATCTAGTTTCTCTTCTCAGAATATAGGAATAACTCATGAGGCCACTGATGTTGGCTATACCCACAACAGCCCCCTAAAAGACTCCTAGGGAACACCCATGAAAATCATTAAGTGAAGATTCTGACATAATCAAAAGAGCATTTATCTCTCACTTGCTTACCAATTCCTGTCATCCACTACTACTTCCAAGCAAACCTGCTACCAGTTGATATCATGTTCTTCAAGATCCATGTATATCACCTCTTCATCCACAAAGCTTTCTCTCTTTCTCTAAAAGGGAATTTCTCAGTTTTAAATCCTCCTAGCCCTTGCAGCTTTTATTCCCACAGGGTTTTCTCTAACTTCCATTAGTAGTGAATCCAAGTGCCCCAAGGGAATGTGACCTGTGACTGACCTTGTACCTCCTGCAGTATACATATATTTTTAAACTATTGGATTGAGTTGAACTTTAAGTCATTTATAGGCAATCGAACTTACACACATCTTAAACTATGCTTCAGCAGTAAAATCCTGTGTTATTCAAGATATTTCTATACTCTCCAGAATATATCATTGTGGGATGAGCAGGGGTTTTTTTGTTTGCTTGTTTTTAACACTGTCTTGATTAACAGGCCAGCCTTGATTAAGTCTGTCATATACCATTGAAGGTTATTTATGAAACTAACTAATCTTTATTATTTTTAATAAATCTAAGCCCCTTGCATACAGAAATATGTATTTTCGAAACTCACAACTCTTACCATAGTGCTCAGCTTATAGGATGAATTGAAGAATTCTCTGGTGAATAAATAGAATTTTTTTAGTGAAATAAAAACATTATGTGATACAGTGGAGTAATTTTATATTTAAGTGGACTTCTTCCAACTTTTAAAATTTGGAATTTAAGAGAAATTAGGGACATCACTTTTAACTATTATGAAATCTGTTTGATGGTGTTTCTTAATTTTTAAGTTGGTGTTGTCTGTGTGTGCCTTCATTTGTAACCTCACTCTAAGCTATGCAGAATGTGTGAGTTAAATAAACTACCAATGTTTCTTCCCCACCCCATCTGATCCCTCTTAAATCCCAACTTTGTTACTTTTCACTGTGAACTCTTGGAGCACCTACTTGACTCCAATCATACTCAGCCTTGCATTTCCCCTTACTTTTTATATGTTTAGATAGCAAGTAATAAAGTTAGTTTGTAAGCCGTATAGTTCATGTATACTTTTACGTAGTAGGCACTTAAGTAGTACTTGATGTAAAGTAAAAATAAAATCTAGAATTATAAATGGTAAAAACCTTAGAAATCAATTGGCCCACTTTCCAGGTGACCAAACTGGGTCCCAGAATGTTTAATGATTTTGCAAGGGTCAATCCACTAGCTATGGACATAGCCCAGATTTCTATCCAGGCCAGTGATCTATCCAAGAAAACATACTTTATGTTTGCTATCAATGGATTTTTGATTAGTAATTTTTGAGTAATTAATCTTAATTAACTGATTGAAATGAGATAAGGTTTTACTACTGAAAGACTACAAATAACACTATCTTCAGATAAAAGTATAAGTATATAATTAATATTATTTAAAATCAACTCCATATCCATTTAATTCTTTCTTTTCAAGTACCAGTGCACTCTTATTCTTCTAGGCATAGAGAGGAATTTACCCTCCAGTTCCACTGTGATACTTCTTCTCCTTCCAGAATCATTCTCTAGAAGTACGGCCTAGCAGTTCGTGGTATATCTTAAGTGAAAAGGGAAGAACTATGAACAGGTTAACTTCTTAGCATTGTGTCGCTTAGGAGAATGGAAATTAATATGAAATGGTAACCATAACTAAGTCCAGCTTCAGAGCTCAATTACCTATGCCGCCCATGAGATATGCAAGATAACACGATGTAAAACACCTTACCAGGGGTCATGAACTTAAATAACTTCGGGTTCTAGGCTGTGTAATAAGCCAGACTTAAAGACAAGAGGAAGTGAATGAGGACTGTGGTAGACCAAAGAAACCACACTTACTTTCAAGATATTCCAAAATGACTTCAGCGGTCCCTCTAAATTTGGCCCCCAGAGTCAGCCAGTTCTCCATCTTTAGTATGAAGGTATCACATAGTAAAGCAAAATTGCAATAAAACTGCTTTTTTGTGATGAGCCTAACCACATCTTCTCTTCTGGTTGAACTAGATAATTTGGAGTATCTTTGATACTTTCAGGTAATTCTAAGGAGTATAAAGAAAGGTAAATTATTGCACACTTACATGCTTATGCTGTTATTTCAAATAGACATGTATGATTCATGATAGTCTAAATATTTCCTTGAATGTAATTGACTAATGAAAAGTATTCATTGGTCAAGCAACAACTACCAATTACAATATTATTACAATATTATTTTGTTTAATGAACAAAATGTAGTAGTAGAAATTGTAGTAGTCTTAGTAGTAGTACGTAGACTTTCATTTGCATCTAAATCTAGATGTACAAAGCAATGAAATTCTTATGCTTCTTATTTCTCAACGAATTAATGTTATAGATAAATGGATAGATAGCATTTTCAAGTCAGAAAAGAATCAAAAAGTTAAATACAGTGAACATAATTAAAGTTGAGTGTTCTCGTCTCCATATAAAGTCTTAGACACTCAGGCAACTGGGTAGACTTCAAGAGTAAAGTAATAATATTGCTGTTAGTTATATTTTGTGTTATAATTAAAAGACCAGTTATGCATAAATCTGGAATTAGATCAGGTTCCTGTTCATAAATTTTTCAATATAATTTAATCCAATGAAAAATTTGGCAAATAGAAATGACACAATCAATTATGAAAATGCTGAGTTTATATTAATAAAGAAGGCATGTGTTTGCAATTTTGCTATGCATAGTAGAAACCTTCTTATTTAATGCAACTGGGATCAGTAGTTGAGTAAATTCACAAAGACTTTTAAAGAAACTGTTCTTAAACTTAATACATGCATATGGTACATATTTTGTTTAAATTTTAAAACTTGATTATACGCTTATTTGCCAGTATTTTGAATTTGGCAAATAGAAATGATGCAATCAATTGTGAAAATGCTGAGTTTATAGTAATGAAGAAGGCATGTGTTTGTAGTTTTGCTCTGTGTAGTAGAAGCCTTCCTATTTAATACAGTGGGGATCAGTAATTGAGTAAATTCACAAAGACTTTTAACGAAACAGTTCTTAAAATTAATACATGCATACTGTACATATTTTGTTTAAATTTTAAAACTTGATTATATGCTTATTTGCCAGTATTTGCCAGTGTTTTTAAGTAAGCCAAGACCTGTTTCTGAGTTTGGTTTGCTGATTATAGATCTTAGTCACCTTTTCTTTCTGTAAATCCCATAATGCATCATCTTTGATTTCTAATTTTGATTGCTTATGTGTCTTTAAGTGCAAATCCAATACAAAGAAATCTGAAAGGAGATTCCTATTTTTCTCTATGATTTTTTTCTAATGTTGTCTTACCTACATTTTACACGATAATATTTTTTAAAGTGACAATTTTATTGTCTTTCCAAAATTTTCAGGTTTAGAACACCTCTCATTCTTTTACACTCATATTTAAATTGGTTTAGATAATATTTAATTAAATTATACAATTTTATATTAAGCCAATGGACATAAACTGGTTTGGGAACAAACATAACTGACTGCCAACAGGCATAATCTGGTTTGGGAACAAACATAACTGATTGCCAGCAAGCATACACATCACTTGGTGGAATTAAAAATACTTGGGTGTTCTAGAACTTCCTGAGGTGATGTAAATGTTCTCTGCACTGTCCAAAACAATAACCACTGGCTATATGTGGTTAGTGTGACTGAAGAACTGAATTTTAAATTTAGTTAATTAAAATTTAAATAGCTACATGTGGCTAGTAGCTAGTATATTGGACAGTACAGCTCTAGAAAGTACTTTACTTGTTTTTAGCATGCTGGTGGCATCTGTCGAAAATGTCAGATAATCTGTAAAGTGGTGAATGGTTAAGAGTACTTTCTCTGTAGTTGAATTAAGATTTAGGGGAAGAATGGCTTGGGAAACTCAAACTGGTTTGGAATTCATTTTTGTTTTGTTTTTAATTTGTTTGTTTATCTTGATCCTATTTGAGTATAGATTTAGTTCGATGGAATTTTAAAACTTTATTCAAAACAAAGCAGCCAAAACACTAGAAACTACAGAGGTTTGCAGTTTTTTTCTGAAGCATTCGATCAACACAAACCTAATTAGAAAGGAAAGACATTACTTCTCACATTGCCCCGCCATCCCCCCCAAAAAGTGTTCTTAATTTAGGATCCTAGATCCATAAGGAGCCATGGAATAAATTTGTTGATTCTCTGTGCCCTTTGAAAATATTTATAATTCTTTAAAGGTATGCGGATGTGTTTATTTTACTGAGGAAAAAGTCCTAGCTCTTGTCAGATTATCATGGGAGTCCATGATTTCCTGAAAAAGTTAAGAATAACTTTGGTTATTTGTTTAATACTTTTTAAGGTGCCAGAAGTTGATTAATTAGTACATTCTGATAGAATTGTAAGCCTTCTCTTACAAATATAGTAAATCTATCTACCTATCCATCCATATATATGTTTCAAATTATATAGTTTATATATGTAATATTGAAATTTTACTTAAACTTTGTACATATATAATTTATATGTAATTTAATTAATACTATATGTATAATTTAATTAATTAGCTAAACCTCTGGAACGTGGTTGAAAAAAGAGAGAGAATAGCTTAATTTCTTGGAAAGATTCAATTAAATTGAATAGCTAAAATCCCTGTCATATTAAATTTGAACTTTCAACTGTAAATTATTACAAAAAAATCATAAAAACGTAAATTGAACCATCTCTGTTTCTTGTATCAGTACCTTTACGTGTTCTTGCTTAAGAATGGACTGGGTCCACTGAAGTGGCACATCATGGGTACAATTTATGAAACCCGAAAACACCATTGCCAGTCCCATACTCAATGAAAGGACTTGTCTCACATGAAAGTATTGGAAAAATTAGAAAATTATACTTTATATGTTTTTTTTTTAAAGAAGACGTTGGGGGTAGGAGTTTATTAATTATTTATTTTTGCTGTGTTGGGTCTTCGTTTCTGTGCGAGGGCTATCTCTAGTTGTGGCAAGCGGGGGCCACTCTTCATCGCGGTGTGCGGGCCTCTCACTGTCGCGGCCTCTCTTGTTGCGGAGCACAGGCTCCAGACGCGCAGGCTCAGTAGTTGTGGCCCACGGGCTTGAACCCGTGTCCCCTGCATTAGCAGGCAGATTCTCAACCACTGTGCCACCAGGGAAGCCCTATACTTTATATGTTTTAAGAAAAATTAGGATATTTATGTTTTAATGTATATTTGTGCTTCCCTTTCTATTATTTTTGTTTAGTACGTCAACTACTGAGCCCAAACCCGTCAAGTAGGATGGCCTCTACTCTAATAGTATCAGTCCTCTTTTAAAAGTGAGAAAAGCCACAGTCGGGTTTATATAGTTTCCTACAATCACATAAATGGTAAATCCTAGCACTGGAACAAATGTGTCTTACACCAGAGGGGCTCATTTGAACTGCTTTGCTATAACACTTCCAGTGACAGAGGCTTAGCAATTCGGGAGCAGTCAGTCCCCACAGTAAAAGTTTGAAAGTAAGATTTGCTCTACTTAGAATGAAAATGCAGCTTTTCTAGTTAGCTGACCAGGCCTTTTTGTGCTTCCAGAGACTTCCTAGACCAGTGTTTCTTTCACTGAACAGCAAAAGTTCAATGGGCTCTTTTCCGTTTCTGATTTTTTAAAACATAGAATAACATGAGTTTGCCGGACCTACCTAAAAATGACAAATATATTTACTTCTAACTGGGAATTTACCAGCTCAGTGTGGTAAACAGTTTATTTAATGATAAAGAGAAACATGGAGCGGCATCTATTACATAAATAATTACTTCTGTTTTTAAAGTCTTCAAAACATAGGAGTACAATAAACCTTACTCACAGGCTACTTGAGAGAGCTTATTGCTATTTGGGACTATCTAACAGTGTTCCTTACATCATCTGGGGACTCAGAGCAACCTCCTGTTTCTTTCTACCTCTTCTAATACTATTAGCTTGAAGCTTGTTTATTTTTCCATGCCTTGCTCTGAGTTTTAAGACCTTTTAGAACAGTGGTTTCTCAACTTCACTGCTTGAAGACCTTCAGTGGGGAGGGGAAAGTGGGGCAAGAGGTGGGTGTAGTTCGAAAAAGTCCTCAGTGTTATTCAGATTTTCCATCTGCATTGTCACCTATTCCGGAAGGCATCCATTTTGTGATAGTATTTCAGAGGCCTCAGAAAGGTCACTCCTGCTCCAAAATAGCTTGGTCTTTGATTGCACAGTAAGCTAAGAGCACAGTTTTTAGACTGTTCCCCATTCTGCAGTAATAAGGAGATTGAACTCCAGCCCTGGAGTCTGGCACACCTGAATTTATAACAAGTCTGAGTCAACTACCACTGCAAAAGCTGATTTTTCCATCAGTGCCTCGTGACCTTCATCTGTAAAGTGAAAATTATGACACTAATACTGCAAGGTTTTCGTGAAGATGAAAAGATTTTATATATATGGCATGTAGCAGGCATGGTGCCTAGTAGATAATAGGAATTGAAAGAAATATAATTATTATGGCCATCATTATACATATTAAATGGTGCAGTGTAGTGTTTACTTATTAAACATCCCACAGATTCAGTGCTGTGGAGTTCACCCTGGTGAAGCCACAGCAAACACTGAGAGGAGGTAGTTTTCTCTGAGTCCTCCCCCTTGATTCCTGAGCACCGTGGCTTTGCCGCCTGGCTTTGCTGATTTAAAGAGGTCACATTTCAGATGGTCTTCTCACTGGCATATCATGGTAGACAAGAAGTCTCACCTTTTTCTTCTGGGAAAGGAAATAGTCCATCTTCCTATGTCTGAAGTTGTCTTTTCCTTTTTGTCTCATTCTTACTTTGAAAACAGGCAGTTTGTCACTACTGAGATAAGTTGCTTAAGTGCCTTAGTTTTCCCGTCTGTAAAATAGGGTTAACAACCCCTTCCTGTAGTACTTCTCCAGACTCTTGAGAAAATAAAAATATGTAATGTGAATAAAGAAAAAAATGCAGCATCAGCATTCCCACAAATAGAAAATTAACCATTTAAACTTACCTATAGGAAATTTTGTAGACTTCCAGGGAAGGGGAGGTAGCAAAGTCTTCTTAAGCTCTTCATTCCCAGGGAGAAGATGTCTCTCTCAGTACCTCTCATTGTCACTGTCTCTTTGTCTCTGTCTGTCCGTCTGTCTCTCTCTTTCTCTCTCTCTCTCCTTCTCTCTCTTCCCTTTTCTCTCTTGTGTTCTGTTTGTATTACTGCTCATGAGTTCCTTTCCCAGATCTAGCCAAGTGCTAAAAGTAAGAATGTTATATTTATGAGATAAATGAATGAATTATTGATTAATCAAATCAGTTAATGAGAGCAGCTACAGAAATGTAGATTTTAGTTCATAAGAAACTAGAAGGTATTAGCTACAGTGTAATTAATATATTAATAGTTGGTTAATCTTGGTGATCATCTTGGACAGGTGATGCCATAGGAAGCTAAGTCAGTCCTGTAACTTCTTCCCAACATGTTTCTTTTTTTATAAAGCTGATCATTTCAGTATGAGCTAGGGCATGCCCACCTTTCCTGTGTGATAACATCGATTTGCATTAAACGCTTCTCACCGAGAACTGGGTGGGTCCCTATGTTTCATTAATGTTTGGTTAATCTATAAAAACTTAAGTTCAGTTTGCCATGCTAGTCCAGTGAAAACATATTCAGTAATTTTATTGCAACTAATTTTCATTTTAGATAACAGACAGGAGGTTTTGAACTGAGTTCAAAAGTTTGTGCGGTTTCAAACATGGTTCTTTATCCCTCTTTGCCTCAAGCTGGATACAGTGCTATGTCAGGGTATTGGATGGTTTCCCGAAGCAGGATAACTTCCAGGGAGGAAGCAACATAGGCATCTAAAGTTCAATGGTGTCATGCATGTAGGGTCTGATATCCATTAACTATTGCTCTGATCGTGTCCCACAAATCTACAGAAAGGCCACATCGCCTTCCTGGGTCCTGGATGAGGGCCTAAATACTCTCCAGAAAATAGCATCTTTACCTACTTGGCCCTAAGCACCCATTATTCCATTTATGGTGATGTCAGAGATTTCAGGAGCTGAGAGAGTGACCTTGCCCATTTTCAGATGCTGACTGTTAAAATGATGACTTTGAAAGTGCTGTGGCTTTCAGAGTAGGTGTTTTCAGACTTGGTGGATGATTGTTGGGTGCAGGGAAGGTGGACCTTCTTTCTTTGTTTAGATAGTTTCATTACAAAGCATGGGCTTTATATATAGGGCTGTTAGATTCAGCAAGTAAAACTATGGGATGCCCAGTTAAATCTGAATTTTAGATAGATGATGAATAATTTTTTAGTATCATTATGTTCATTAGTTCATGTTGTTTCCATTGTTTGTCTGAATTCAAATTTGACTTCACCACTTACATTTTTTTTTTTTACATCTTTATTGGAGTATGATTTGCTTTACAATGGTGTGTTAGTTTCTGCTTTATAACAAAGTGAATCAGTTATACATATACATATGTTCCCATATCTCTTCCCTCTTGCGTCTCCCTCCCTCCCACCCTCCCTATCCCACCCCTCTAGGTGGTCACAAAGCACCGAGCTGATCTCCCTGTGCTATGCAGCTGCTTCCCACTAGCTATCTATTTTACGTTTGGTAGTGTATATATGTCCATGCCACTCTCTCACTTTGTCACAGCTTACCCTTACCCCTTCCCATATCCTCAAGTCCATTCTCTAGCAGGTCTGTGTCTTTACTCCTGTCTTATTCCTAGGTTCCTCATGGCATTTTTTTTCTTAAATTCCATGTATATGTGTTAGCATATGGTATTTGTCTTTCTCTTTCTGACTTACTTCACTCTGTATGACAGACTCTAGGTCCATCCACCTCATTACAAATAGCTCAATTTCGTTTCTTTTTATGGCTGAGTAATATTCCATTGTATATATGTGCCACATCTTCTTTATCCATTCATCCAATGATGGACACTTAGGTTGTTTCCATCTCCTGGCTATTATAAATAGAGCTGTAATGAATGTTTTGGTACATGACTCTTTTTGAATTATGGTTATCTCAGGGTATATGCCCAGTAGTGGGATTGCTGGGTCATATGGTAGTTCAATTTGTAGTTTTTAAAGGAACCTCCGTCCTGTTCTCCGTAGTGGCTGTATCAATTAACATTCCTACCAAAAGTGCAAGAGGGTTCCCTTTTCTCCACAACCTCTCCAGCATTTATTGTTTCTAGATTTTTTGATGATGGCCATTCTGACTGGTGTGAGATGATATCTCATTGTAGTTTTGATTTGCATTTCTCTAATGATTAATGATGTTGAGCATTCTTTCATGTGTTTGTTGGCAGTCTGTATATCTTCTTTGGAGAAATGTCTATATAGGTCTTCTGCCCATTTTTGGATTGGGTTGTTTGTTTTTTTGTTATTGAGCTGCATGAGCTGCTTGTAAATTTTGGAGATTAATCCTTTGTCAGTTGCTTCATTTGCAAATATTTTCTCCCATTCTGAGGGTTGTCTTTTGGTCTTGTTTATGGTTTCTTTTGCTGTGCAAAAGCTTTGAAGTTTCATTAGGTCCCATTATTTGGCAGCTCATTTTAGGTAGCATTTTCCATAATAAAGTGTCTTATTCCATTTCTCCATATATTCTCCACTCATTAAATAAGGAAGTAGAAGCTTATAAAGAAACCAGAATAAGATTTACGTCATGAGATAGTGGGGAAAAGCATACAAAAATAATATAATAATTTATATTAAAATAATAGAAAACTTGAGATAAACTTTTTTTCCTAAATGTTAGTGTCATGTAAAATAAGTATTAGGCCATATTACTTTACATGATTAAACAAAGTAGTTTAGCAAATGACATTTAATAAATAGAAGCCAGTTAATAACTTCAGCATAAAATTCAGGGAATAAAAATTTTGTCATAATGTCACAGCCACATTACCTGGTGCATTCTGTGACATTCTAAGCCATCTTTGCATTAGTAATGACAGATTTTGTTTTGTGGTTTTTGTGAGGTTTTTGAGAGCTCTGGATGGCAAGTTTTCCAGAAAATGGACATTCTGGTGAAAGCAATTTCACTTCTCAGTGAATGTCAAACACTGCTTGCTTTGCACATTATCTGTTGCTGTCAGTTACTTTAGAATCTTTGTTAGCTTTTCAAACATTGTTTGCCATCACAAGATAAATCTTCTACACATAGCTCATGCTATGCTGTGTCTGGGTTTGCCCTAGACTTGGAGAATATTTCACATGGGGCCTCTTAGAGTTGGGTGATGCCGACCGCCACACGCACTGTGTACACACCACAATCATCCTTTCTCACTGACTGATTTCTTCCTTCCCCACCATCCTGACTGCTTCCAGCTCAATGGCTCCCACCCTTTCCAGTTTGGCTCAGACCCCCAGCAGAGCCAAGCTTCCCAGCTGGGTCTTCTCCCCACACTCATCAGCCCTATTCTGGCAACCTTGGGCAGAGAATCACGGACCTGGAGGCTTTCAAAGTGTCACCCATCAAGTCACACCAGGCACACATATGCTTGTCCATGTGTTCACACGCAATGAATCTTTTCATTTAATGAGGCAATTTGTCCTGTCCACTTGGCCCGTTTCCTTTATTTTATACAGAAGGACATAAGTACATAAAGATCAGAAGATTGTTTTCAAAGTCACATAGTACTTACAAGTCAAGGTTGGAACCCTGATCCTTTCATTAAATCAATCTTTTCAGAGAATTAAGTTCTTCCTCTGTCATATGGGATCATATGGCCAAAGAATGATGTTTTGTGAGAATTAAACAAAAACCTAAAGTATCTAGCTGAACTGCTTATAATGGGCTTTCAGAAAATATTTGTTTCTTCCTCCTATTTTTACTAAACAATTTATTAGAATTTATGAGTAAAATTTATTAGAAGACCTGGCTTTGGTTGGGGCTAAGAATTCCATTGAATTCTTTGACACTGAAATTTGACACTGAAATTTATTTAACCTTTCTGTTCCTGTACATAGTTCTCTGTCATACAATAATGTTCTGTCATTATATGATTCTATAATTTTTCTATTTTAGAGTTTGCCTCATTAATTAGCCTATAGTTGTTAACTCAATAAGTATTTTCAAATGAGTAAACACGAGTGAATGGCAGTGTCCAGTGCTGTTATTTTCCAGCTGTTAAATACACATCTGAAAGTAATATAGGTATTACATGGTTTCCATAATAGTTTGAAGTAAACCATGGGATATTTTAAAGTAACTGGATTTATAAAAATTGTCCCTTATATCTAAGTTAGATATTTACTCAGTTTTCACAATATTTCACATTGACCCTCACTGAAACCTCTCACTTTTTCACTTCCAGAAGCTCCCTCACTTCTAAGTTGTTCTGTAAGTCAAGGAGTAGTGTGCATTTCGTAAAAGTTTCATTATCTTGTATACAGAATAAAGTTTAAATTCCTCTGCAGGACAGGAGGAACTTTACAGTCTATTACCAATGTACCAGCATAAATCTATGTCAGGCTACTCTTCCATCTCCTGACACTATTTCTTTCCAGGTCATACCCACTCACCACTGCCTTATATTCAGCCACCCTGGGGCTTCATGCCCTAGGGGAGCTCAAGCTCTGTAACGGAAGGCAGTAAAGTACATAAACACAGGCTTTGGAATGAAGCAGCCAGATTATAAATGTGGACTTATTATTTTGTAGCTGTGGAGTCCGTCTCTATAAGCCTTACTTGTTTTGTCTAAAAACTGGGGTAATAATACAGCATAGAGCTCCTGTAGCATTAAATGAAACAGCATAATTTAAATTATGTTATAAATTGTTACTGGGAATGCAGTAAGTAGAAGCTGATGTAATATGGTAAAGATGAACGTGAAAGTCTTTGCTGATTTTGTTCCTTTTGTCTAAAAGTTTTTAAATTATTTTTATTTCTGGCAAAATTGCGTTCATTCTTTGAGATCTGCTTTTCCCCTATATTCACATTTATATGTAATGAATAATGCTTAAGTTGCATGCTCTGGCCTTTTCACTCTCATACTTTTTTTAATTGACATTGTATCCTTTTCTATTCTTTAGTTTGTAACTTAAAAAAAAAAATCAGTCATAGGTAATAAGAGTGACAGGAACTTGGACAATCATTTCCTCCAATATCCTCATTTAATAACTAAGAAAACTGAAGCTCAAACTTTTTTGAAATTAATTGTATAATGTCTGCCTCCCTAGTAGTCTGTGAATTTCCAAAAAGTAGAAAACTACGTTTGTCTGATCAGTTTAGTATCCACAGTGATTGGCACAAGATGAACCTATAGTGATGGATATTTCCAGAATAAGTGAATGCTGTGGAACTACTCCTGGCCAAACTTGTGAATTCTAGGTTAGTGCTTTTGTGCTATACTGTATTTCTTCTCATTCAAACTTCATCTTATTTTACAGATTCATTTACTGAAAATCTCTCTTGAAAGTTGTTGATCATCCTGGAGTGGCCCATAGAGGGCTTATCTTTATAAGATCCAGGAAATCTTCTGGTTCTATGATACAGTCACTTAATTTGCTTTGGAGTTGTGACAGTGCATACTTCCAGGGATGGGCCCAGGGAAAAGCGAAGCTGAAGCAGTATTATTTTTCCTAGTGAAGTTGATCTGGACATGTGGATCTTCTACCCTTGACCTCAAGCCCAGTGGTCCTTTCTTTTGCCTAACAGTTGGTTGTTTCAGCTTTGGCTTCATAACAATGCCTACTTTGTGCCAGTCTGCAGACTACTTGTATGCTTGTTACCTTGTTTCTATTCCATAATAACCCAAGGAGAAGCAGGGAAGTTATTAGGATCCATGTTTTGCAGATGAGGAAACTAGGGTTTGGTTTGAATTCAGGTTTCCTTTCTCCCATCCTGCTGTTTACACTACACAATTTTGCCTCTCATTGCTTGGTATGGGCTGCCTTAGACCTATGGCTGAGCTATTCTACACTAGTAGAATATTCTATACTTACATACTCACTTATTCTACACCAGTAAGAGAAAACTAATATTCTCCCACATACATTCCAATAAAGTTCCAAGAACAGCCATGGGCTATACACCCATTGAGTCCCCATGCTACAGGCCCCTTTAGTTCCTAAAAATAAACAGCTGGCTAGTTCAGATTGCAGTTTAGGGATTCTCAATCTGTGTTTAGTAATTAGCTCTTAAACTGAGCAATAAGTCTTTCACTTCCCTGCTCAGGGAGAGAGAGAACAACAAACAGAGATAGAACGTGCTCCAGTATCAGGTTGTCCGATTTGGAATAGTTTGCTAGAACTGTGCTTCAGATGCTTCATCTGTAAAGTGATGCCCAACCTCAAAGGTTGTGGAGAAGGCTGAATGAAATAAATAGAACAGAACAGTGCTTGACTCGTAGTGAGGACTCAGTAACTATTAACTCCTAGTCATTATTATTATTATTCATTACTTTGTGGACATTAAAAGCAACAGTTTCATCCAGTCGGAGTTGGTCATTGAAAATAGTATTATATTTTTCTTTATTTAAGTAAAAACAAATTCCTTTTAAAATAAGAAATGAAGGGGTTTGGAATTAATTTTTTTGTGTACAGTGAGGTGATTTCAGTTCCCTCTATTTTCAGTTTAAGCATCTTTGTCAGTTTTGACCATGGTAGAAAGTGAACACATCCCCTCTAGCATTATTGGCCTTGCACTGGGAATGCATAGAACCTTATGTTGAAAGTACAATTGCAAGTGCCAGATCCTCTCTTGATATTTGCTTGAAATTCATTCCTTTAGGGTTATGTGTTAATAATGAAGGTTGGAAATATGCTGTAAGCATTCAGGTTTGATTTAGACATAGGTTAATATTGTTTGCTGTAATATGTTTAACATTCCAAGACTCCTTTCTGATTTATTTTATCACATCTACCATAAAACTAACAATTATTAATCACTCCCATTTTTCTATGAAATCAGCTAGAACACAACAAAACAGAATATTAATATAGCTTGACAAATGATAGAATTTCAGAGCTCCTTCTCCTAAGAAAATGGAAAATATTCAGTGCAGGCCATTGTCAGTAAAAAGGAAATCTGTCCCTACAAGGTTATCTCATATAAATATTAATATTCCTTATATGGCCATTACTTCCACCATTTCATTTTCCAAATGCACTTTTTACAAACATGTAATATTATGGTCCATTACCAACCACTAATGGAGAATTTTATGACTAACTTTTGCACCAAAAATGATTATTTGCTGTGTGAGGATAAATTTGCAAAACAAGATAGGGTAGCATTTAAATGGCCACTTATTTTTAGAAGAAGACTGCCCTGACTGTGTCCTAACACTTAGATTACCATCTCATGGCATCATTATCTCCAGGCCCAGATGGGCGTCTCTTGCACTTAAGGAGCATAAGGGAAGCCAATTTGATTAAAATAGGCTGTTTCTTATCATTAGGAAATTTGGGGATGGAAAAATAATAACTTGTGTAATAAATACTATATGGTTTGAAGCTATGTTCATCTTCCAAGGTAAGTAGCAATTCAGTTTTTTCAGGAACCAGGAAGGCACCAGATTTTTCTACTGTATGCACTTTTCAGGAAGAATAGTGGGCATAACTGATAAGTCAAAATGAGGAAAGTGAACTGTTGCATTACAGTGTGAATATGATGAGAATTATTCCATAGGTCATTTCCTCTCCTGAGCCCATAAAATTGTTCTTTTAAACATATTTACACTCCAAATTTCTAGAAAAATACCAAAGGATCCCCTCTTATAATAACCTTATAATTCTTTCTATCCCAGTTTTATTTGATATGTTGGATATCTGGATCTTTTAATATTATTTTTTAAATGTCTTCCTTTATTGATGTTCCTATAATCCATTTCAAACACGGAAATCTGAGGATAATTATAATATAAACAACGATTCAGTAAAACATAATTTACATTTGTATTTTAAATAGTGCTCGAGGAGATTTGGTTCTTACTCTAGAATTCATATACTGAAATAAAAGGTGATAATGTGGAAGTTTTTTTTTTTTTAATTTTAACTTCTAAGACTTACCCATACTTAAATTAACTTTAAGTATTTATAACTAATCTCCATTGAAAGCTCTTTCAAACATTGTTTCCATGTTATTTAAACTGTAAATGAGGAGAATAAAGAAACTAATGGTTAAGTAAAATAGAAGTTAAGCGACATGCCTGAAGCCACAAAACTTGTTCATAACTACACCAAGAATTCAACCTTGATTTTTTTTTTTGTTTGGTCATGTTCTTTTCACTACTCTTTTAAAGAAGTCAGTGTTTTATTTAACACAACTGACCTTAGTACATGGTTTAAGTTTGTCAGCACAAAATACACTTCACAATATTATGGTGTTTACATGAAACATACAAAATATAAAAGCTAATATGACACCTAGTATGTGATGATTAATCACAAATAGCAGCGTAATGTGACAAAATTCATTAAATTGATAATTCTTTCAATATATTTCCATGAAAAGTATTCTTTTTACCTTAAGGAAGTCAAGTAATACCAATAATTAATGAGAAGTGAAACCACTCAGTGGTAAAATGCTTTCAGGTTTTTAAAGCTAATTTACTTATATGCAATATATTTAGGAACACTATTAAGGTTTTTTTGCATTGTGAAGATGGGGTTTTGCTATTTCTTCTGATAGAACATTTACCAAATCACAAAAGTGATAAGTAAGCTCATAAGTTAGGATATTCTTGGAATATAGTTCCAAAGAGAAAACTTCCTACATGATGGAAGAAAAAACTAATTTAACTGAGATATTTTCCAGTTCAGTTTAGAAATAGATGAACCATACAAGATTACAAAAGGTTGTCGGCATGATCTTTGGAATAAGACTAAGACATGAGGAACTGAAGACGGCCCCCCACCCTTACACACGTAGCATCATCCCTCTCACTCCTCCCTCCTGGTCTTTTCTTTTCCTCCTCCATTGCCTGAAATATTTACCTGTCATGCATCAACCTTAGCTATTGCATTCTCTAAGAATCCTCCTTAGATGCCTTCAAGCTGTGGTAAAGATTCTCCAGTGTGCTCCTTAGCATCCTGTAATTTGCCCAGCCTTTGTCACAGTGTGTTATTGCAGTTGCCCATTTATCTGGCAGTATCTCCCACCAGACTTTCAATGCCATGAGGAAAGGAGCTGGATGTTCCATTACCTAGCGCAGTGTTTCACACATAGTAAGTGGATCACCTCTGACTGAGCTAAAGGATCCCAAAGTTAACCAAGCACCATGCAATTCTTTATGACTTACACACACAGGATCTCTTCTGAGGCTCTATACAACTCCTTATTTCACCCATATTACAGATGAGGAAGGTAAGATTCAAGGGGGCTAAGCGCTAAGAGGTCATGCACCACAGGTGGCAGAATGAGGGAATCCCACACATTCTCTCTCCTCACTAATTCTTTCATTTAATGGATTTATGCTGAGCATCCTCTCTACTTGCCAGACATTATGTCAGAACTTGGGATCCAAAGATTAATAGGTTAAGATCCCTGAAGCTCTCCTCCTGGTCAGAAAAATAGACTATAAACAGTAATTATAATACAATACGATAAGGGTTTCAACAGAACAATGTACTCTTGTGCTTTGGGATTTCCAAAGAAGGAATAAAAAGCCATGCATATTCACTTGCTCTATTTTATTTTATTTTTAAAGTTCTTTTATTACATTCTTATGTCTGAATGTTTAGTACATAACCAATCTACTTCAGAAAAAGGTAAGCAAAAGCCTATGCAAATTAATGAAAATTTAAATATTGCAATACTATTTCGAAACTAGTTTTCATTATTGTTCATATTACACATTAATTTGCATATCAAACAGAAGTCTATATAAAGCCTAACCCATGATAGTTTTAAATGGCTTGCTTAGGAAAATCACTTTCATCATCATTTATGTAACTTGGAATCCTAATATAATTCTCAAGAGAGAATTATCACAAGCATATTAACAGGAATAGATGAGTGGACGAACTGGGGTAGGAGTGCGATATGGCGTGAAGATGGCTTCGGGTGAGTCAGGAACTCGCAAGACTGTTCTAGAAAGCAGCTGTGTGCCTGAGTTTTGATCAGAAGTTTATTTGCTGTTTTGAAAACTCTTTGAAAGAAAAACTAATTGAGTGGAGGAAAAGACTTACTTCCCTTTTCTTAGTTTTTTAAATTATTTTTCAGAGAAAAGAAAGCAACCATGAAAATGAATGGTATTTAATAAAGACAATTAAAATATTTTACTGAAGGATTGAAAAATAGGTAATTGTCAGTAAATATTTAGCATGAGTCTATTTGCTGTATTACTAATCTAGAGGAAAAGGGCCTTGTCTTATTTACCTGTGTATTTCTCATGCTAAGTATGGTGTCTTGCTCATGGTTGAAAAGCTTCCACCAAGATGAGATGATTCTCTCAACTTCATTCTTTAAAAATAGAATAAACAAAACAAAAATTGAAGACATCCAAATGAAATGTGGATAAAATGTAGCTCTGCTTTGAAAGCCCAATTTCAGAAACCTATGAGCAGTCCTTTGTCAGTGATTAAGAGCTAGGAAATTCACTGAGTATTTCAAAATAATACCTGTGTCCTACTGATGCAGCCAAACCACTGAAAATGGGTAGATGCCAATAAGGGGGCAGTCACCTCTTCCCAGCATCTAAAGAATGCACATTCAACACATTCCAGGAACAACTCCCCCGCTGGTGACTTTGCTCAGCGCAGTGTCTATCCACCTCAAACCGCATTGTGCAAAAAGTAATCGGGAAGAAAGAGATGCCTTTCTGGAATTGTCAAGTTGCTCCACAATGGTGACCCTTTCCCTTGTAAGTCAGTAAGAAACCCACTGCAAAAAGGGGAAAAGTGTGTATCCAAAAGTTTCTGGTAAAGGCAGTGGAAAGGACTGCAGGGATAAAAACAGTAACCCACCTAGAACTTGCTAGATGTTTTTTTTTTTTTTTTTCCCTTTTAGTCACTATTTATAATTCTTTGGTTGAAGCGCCATCTTACCACCCTCAACTGAATGCTCATGTTTTCCCAGTGTAAGAATGGAGAAGAAGGTGTTTCATTGTAGACTAAGGCCACCCCACCTGTGGCTTGATAATGTGAATGGCTTCAGTAAACAGAAAACCCTTCCCTTACCAGTGTTCACAAACCATCCAATTGCTGTTAACAAACCAAGCCTGTCAGGAAATTCATTCCACCCTTGATAACCAGAAGCAGTAAATCAGCAAAGTGAATTAACTGTACTATGTCACTGGTTTTTACTGCTATGTAGATACCTATGGATCCCCCTCAAGGGACACCTAAATCTCATGTATGTGGTGATGACTTGCTCCCAGTTCTTGTATTTTCTGTCAGTACCTATTGTTCTTAGTAAAGTGCTCGTAAAACTTTAGCAAGATTCTAAAATTAAAAAATGAGCCTTTGGGCTTCCCTGGTGGCTCAGTGGTTGAGAGTCCGCCTGCCGATGCAGGGGACGCGTATTCGTGCCCCGGTCCGGGAGGATCCCACATGCCACGGAGAGGCTGGGCCCGTGAGCCATGGCCGCTGAGCCTGCGCGTCCAGAGCCTGTGCTCCGCAACGGGAGAGGCCCGCGTACCGCAAGAGCCTGTGCTCCGCAGCAGGAGAGGCCAAAACGGTGAGAGGCCCGCGTACCGCAACAAAAAAAAAAAAAAAAAAAAAAAAAAGAGCCCCACATAACTGAAATTTCTACTGTAAAATAGCAAGATAATTGTAGCGAGGTCTAGTAATTATCTGTGTTAAGTATGATTTCTCTGTAAATCATACCTTTTTTTCTTACATAGGCCTATGCAATCATACGTCATAAAACATATTGGGTCACTTTTTCACCAGCTAGGTATTATGCTTCTATCTTTTTTGAAAAATAATTCTGTTCTAGCTTCATATACTAGTGGGAACTTAATTTAACATTTACTTTTCATTATGATCATATATTAACTTGAGATCATAATTCTTTTTTTTTCCCATAATTCCTCTCTTTTCTAAATTATAGATGTAGGAAGATGAAAGTGTGTTTTATCTCAGAACAAATCCTGGATATACATCAGTCTTGCTTTTAAAAGACCAATCATTTATGTAAATATTTATAAAATATTCTAAAAAATGGCTTTTATCACTGCTTGTCATGTTATTTTTTATTGAAAGTGAATATTATACTAATTCTAGTTAACTCAGATTTTTAAGACAATACATTCTAGTCCATCCTTCATATGAGAAATGGTTAACAAGACAGGTTATTTTTATGGGACCAAAAGTTGGAAATGAACTTTTCTCCAACTAGCTGTATTTCTTTATGCCATTCCACCAAGTAGAAAATACATGTCCTTGGATTTTACCTGCATGGTGTTTTCCTAAGACTGAAGTTACTAATTCTTGGTTTTGGGCCGTATGTTTCAAATTCTTGGCATTTTGATTTTTATCATTCTCAGGTAGAATAAATTCGTTCTTAGGTGTCTTGCCTTCATTAATTGTCTACAGAAAATATAATAAGTGACAGTACAAGCTCTCTAATGAGAATTTATCTACTTTTGTTCGTCAGTTGAGAGGCATCAATAATTAGGAGAGGATGTATCTGCAAAATTGTGAATAACATTTTGGTGTTGAAACCAACGAGGCTTGTTAGTCTATGTCCCCTGTATGACACTCTAGGCAACACTTATTCCTTACTATTCATACCTACAATCTTGTTTTCCCATTTCTACTTGATTTTCTACCTTCAAATCCTGTGTGTGTGTGTGTGTGTGTGTGTGTGTTTGTGTGTGTGTAACATGATGGCTTTTTGAAAAGTAATATAGATAGGAGAGATAAACTGGGGAGTAAGTACAATGATTAAGCTGTATTTTAAGTGTTCTAAGTACCATACTATAACATCAAGACTTACCGTATACGTTCAAAATTGAACATTAAAATGAATATACATTTTTATATAATAAAAATTCATCTTAAAGTTATGCCTATGGAAAAATGCATAAAATATTAAATATAATTAGTCAGGAAAGGGTCACATTCAATAGTGAATTGTATCCTGCACCGTTAGACTATGATGTCTCTGGTTAAATATTTTGTAACCTAAATTCATGAGATGTACCTTTTTTTTTTTTTTTTTGCGGTATGCGGGGCTCTCACTGTTGTGGCCTCTCCCATTGCGGAGCACAGGCTCCGGACACACAGGCTCAGCGGCCATGGCTCACGGGCCCAGCCGCTCCGCGGCACGTGGGATCCTCGCGGACCGGGGCACGAATACGCGTCCCCTGCATCGGCAGGCGGACCCTCAACCACTGCGCCACCAGGGAAGCCCGAGATGTACCTTTTTTAAATCTTAGTCACTTCCATCAAATGACTTGAGTATGGATCCCACTTAGTCATTGTTTTTGGTTCTTACTGGCAACATTTTAATTTAAAAGTTCTTATAAAAAACACAGATGATCATGTTTCTAGGGTTTTTGAGATGATTCTGAGCTTCTTGCCTTTGTCAAATACCATGAGTTTATAATATCTAATATCATTTGTCAAAAAAGCAAATTTTTTATTTTTCTTTTTCTCAATAAAATCTTTAAGGGGAGAATTAAGATTTTTAAAATTATTCAATGTATCCACCTTGCCCTGTTCTCTTCCTTAGTAACTGACAACCTTTGTAAAAACTAATTTTAATATCTAAGGAATGGAACATCATGGATGCATGTTGCAAAGTGGTCAATTAAAAAGGTTTTTTTTCTGAACCCAGCAAATTTCATTCCTTATCCCTTGAATCAAGCTTAATGTACACTGAAAAATAAAGCTTTACTTTGAATTATTAAAATTACTGTAAGATCACCACTTTTTTTTTCAGATTTCCGTGATCTTCAAGACTCTAAGGGGTTTACTCTGAGACCACTTAACCAAATCTTAACATTTTTGGTGTTCTTATTTTCTCACTGGCTATCAACACCATACCATCATCAATAACAGAAGGTTTTCCTTAAACAAAATAATTATAATATCTTCAACATTGCTCACTAATATTTTTCCTATAGGAAAAAAATCCTCCCCTATATATTTATAGGCAACTTTTGACCCCATATTTGGTCTAGATTAACCTCTCTGCTAATTTTCATGTTCAGCTGGATGAAGGGATGACTTCAAGTGTTATATTTCTTGGAAACTAAGAAAAAGTGAGTATCCCACATAAGAAAATCAAATTTACTATATTTATTTCCTTTGTGCTGCTGACTCACACATGTTGCATGCATGGCAACCTTCTGCAATGAAACTGGTGAGTTTATATGCGAGGCCTCTCTTTCAATCTTGTAAAAGGTATCTAAATATTTGATAATGCATCGTCCGCACCTAGGGTTCCAAAACATAGACTCAATTAACTGTATGAATCCAGTCTCGGAAGAGAGGTAAATTAAAAAGCATTTAAAAATTGTTTTGAAGAATGCATTGCTACAAGGTGGCACAGCCATGTAAACATGGCACCACCATCTTATGGAATGTACAAAAAAGGGGTGGCTTTTGTGCCAAATAAACATTCTTCAATTAACGCTGCACAATATGTAGTGTGAACGTTCATAGTCTGTGTTTATCCATCCTGAGGCTGCTACTTTTAATGCCTCAGAAACTGTTGCCTGTGTATATTCTCCTTCTGGTAGATCTTGGGGGGGATGATCTGATCACAGACACATTTTCCCTTTGAATCTAAAAAGCTGAACTAAAACCAAATGAATATGAGATAAACAAATTAAGTGTGTCCTATAAACAGAGGTTAGAGAGGACTACAAGAAAACCAATGGCGTAATAAACTCTTTGTATTTGACCATATAATACTTACTTTGAATTCCATAGTTAAGATACTCATATATAAAAAGTTTCCTACTCAGTATGTTTTTACTCATAGTTTTGAGGGAAAATGTTGTTTATTGTGAAGCTTTGGAAAAACATTTTGACACCCATTATCTATTTGCAGGGAAAGGATTAGTCTTCAAAGTGAAATAGGCCGTGTTACCTGATTTCTCCCTTTTGCTACTGAAAGATTTATTCTCACATTGTTTGTTTTGTCTGTACTACTCTTATTTTTTTTTAAATTAATGCTCATTACTTTTCATTAGTTTTATATTTTTAATAAAATATAACACCTTAATTTTGAATAGCTATGAATACCTTTATGTGTTATTCTTCAAAGAGGTTGATGTTCAAATAATTATAATGGTTCTATTTATCATACATTTATACATATTCTGAAGACAAAAAGAAATGCTTATCTTTGGCATGGCTTAAATTGTTTTGCCCCCATTTTTTCAGGAGTATTAATATTTCTTAGAGCAACCAAAATTCACATTACATCAGCAAGTATACAGACCTCAATGTTGGGTGATTAGGCTTTAGTGGGAGGGCATATTTCCTGCATGTTTTATTAATGACTCTATTTCATGGATTTTTATTTTCCAGTGTCTGTACCTTGAATTAATTTTTCTTTGCTTGTATTAGCCTCAGCTTCATAGAATGATGTTCAAATGGTTAAATAGTTCTTTGAAGCTCAGATTTTAACTTGTTTAGTTCTACCAACATGATTTATTGCAATTAAACATTATCCCTCCCCGCCTCTTAGCTGCCTGTTAAGTGGTAGTAGCAGAGGTTGGTTCAGTCTCATGCAGGAGAAACAAGGATGGATTTGGCAGATAATCTGGTCAGTGAGGCTGCGTCAAGTGATGGCTCTTAGAACATTGTTGAATTCACAGGTTGTTCCAAAATAGCTAGGGTGATGCTTTTTGAACTGTGGGAAACTGGCCTTCATCTTGATGCATATATTACCTCCTTCATCATTGCTAGCATTTTTTTCCACTTGTTATTTTTACTGGAGGAGAGACATAATATTAGCCTTATTATATTCCCTTATGTGTAAAAATACAATATATACATATTACCTAAATCCTATAAGATCCATTCTTCAATAGAAGTTTTAAAGCCAGTATGTTCTTTCCTAATAATTTTTCTGAAAATAATTTTAAATAATAGGTAAAGCTAATAGGTAGTGGTCTCCTTGGTGTAGACTCTTAACTAGAACTAAGCAATGCTCTCTGATAACCAGACTTCAAGGTATAAAAATGTTTTTCATTATCAGAAACATTGTTAGTATGACTTAAAGCTCCAAACTGTTATTACATTTATGAAATTCAATTCTCTGGTTACTTCTTTCATATTCAAGTTATCTTCACTTAGAGCATGTTATTGTAGCACTTGGAGAAGACAAAGATTTACTTGGCTCCAGTCTCAACTAGAAAATGCAATGAAAATTCATGTGATGAATTTTGCATGTATAAGTAGAAAGAAGTGGGGGTACATTATTGTTTGAAAACAAGGTCAAGCATATTTTTTTAAATTGCTGTAATAAATAGAATCAACATTGGTTTACAAAACAGGTGCTAAACTACAACCAACTACACTCCAAATGAAGACAACTGGGTAAAATTAATAAAGTATTTTCTAAAAGTCATTGCTAAAGTTTCAAAGGAAAAAGAGGCAGTCGCAAAATCACCAGGTCTGGTGAATGAACCAGTTGGAAGTTTGATTAAAAGCCAACGGAAATTATAGAAATGGCAGCAAAAAAGCATCCTGCATGTAGGTAGAAATAGAGGTACACTCAGCTGGTCAAGAGTAGGATTTCTGTTATCACGTGGCTGCATTAGTGGTTGGCAATACAGACTAGAAGGCAGAGGTTTCACGTTTCTCAGTGCATCTGCCCAGTGGATAAGTAACAGGTGATATGGAGGTTGTTCAGTAAATCCCAAGAAGATATAAACTGGAAAGTGAAAGAAACATGTTTGAACCTCATGTTGTTCAATTTTGAAGCCCTTAGTAATTTCATCTTTTTTTTTTAAGTATATCATTGTTATTTCTCCTGAAGAACAGGCCATTCTATGACTTTTCTTTACTGTCTTCATATTTTTAAAAATAGTGTCTAATACATTCTGTACTTAACCTCAAGGAAAATTTTTCAGTGTTTCTTTAAGTCCTTAACTCAGTGTTTTACAAGGTAGGGCAAACCATTCTGAAGAAAGAAACACAAAATTCCAGACATGTTTGAGGTGTATAAAAACTCTAAAGTACCTGGATCCTGAAGAATTGGAGGCAACAGCTTAGGTAGCTGTCCAGAAAAATTGGAAGGTCAAATACCTCTTTGGTTAGAAAGTCTACCTCTCTGATTTGTTCAAGATAGACTTTTTTTTTTTTTTTTTTTTGGCTGCGTTGGGTCTTCGTTGCTGTGTACAGGCTTTCTCTAGTTGTGGCGAGCGGGGGCTACTCTTCATTGTGGTGTGTGGGCTTCTCATTGCAGTGGCTTCTCTTGTTATGGAGCAAAGGCTCTAGGCACGCGGGCTCAGTAGTTGTGGCTCACAGGCTTGGTTGCTCCACGCATGCGGGATTTTCCCGGACCAGGGCTTGAACCCGTGTCCCCTGCATTGGCAAGCAGGTTTCCAGCTACTGCGCTACCAGGGAAGCCCCAAGATAGCCTTTTTGTGAAAAGAGTTTTGACTGTAAAGAGTGAATGAATGAATGAATAAGCATTTTTTATTAAACAAACTCGGCTTTGTTTTATTGCTGCTGTTCCTTTGTTGTTGTAATGTATGCTTCTAATTCATGCAATACCCAAAGTGTTTTTCTTCTCTTTAAGACATAACCCTTAGTGAAATACTTTCACTTCTAAACAGTATGATATATATATATGTATATATATATTTGAAATTTTCTTTTAGTTAACAGAGATCTATGTAGGAGTGTTGTCTGGAATATTGATTAAAAATTTTTCCAAATACCCTCAAGTCTATCTGAACAGGAGATGAAGAGTAGTCGGAGTAGAAATTTACCTTCTATTTCCCCACACTATTGATTTTTTTTCTAAATAATGAATAAAAGGGAGAAGACACTTTAAAAATTATCCAGGGTATATAGGCATGTACTACTACTCACTTTACAGTTATAAAAAGTTGGCTATCTGAAGTTGGGATAAATTATTGCAGTCACAAGTCAGCTTCCTTTAAAACTAGCTGGGATCATTTGAGAATCCACCCAATGGATCCTCTCCTACCCTACTGAGAAAGTCCCTCACTGCTACCGCTCTT
>NW_006780914.1:2478921-2505035 GCF_000442215.2 Lipotes vexillifer
CTACCGCTCTTCAGACAGGAAGATCAGGGTTCATGGAAGAAACCAGGAAAAGAATCTCTGCGTATCACATTTCCCTGACTTGTTCACTTACCTCCTTTTCCTCCTCATAAGAAGTAGATGTGTTTTTAGGGTCTATGTGCAAGTTGTTATTTTCAAAATTATTATAAAGTCATCTATTCAAAGGAGTCTGAAGTGCCTTTCATGTTTTTAATTGCTTTTGTAAATCAAACTTTAGGAAGGGACTTGTGAATTGAGATAGCACTATTACAATTTGGAAATTTTATTTATCTGATTCTTTGTCTTAGAATAACAGTGCCCTCAGACCCTGAAAAGTCCACTAGTTGTTACTATTTCTTTTTACCCTAATAAACCTTATGTACCTCAATTAAAGGGAAATGTTTTCCCTTTACTCTTTGCTCTGCTTCACATCTTTAAAACCCAGCAACTTTGTCACCATGTTCCAGGTGCATCAAGCCAAGTTTAAACATAGAAATGAATTGGGAATTTTTTTTTGTTTCATTTAACAAAATTTGATTTTAAAGTAGCAGGTAAAATAACCTCAAATCAAACTGTTACATGGACATGTTATTTTGCATTGATATGGCACTTTTTGTTTAAAGTGGGCTTAGTTGTGAAATTAACATTCCAATCCAATGTGGTAGCTTGATGCTTTTTCAAATTGGGCAACCAAAACCTTGAAGTGTTAAATAACCTGTCTGTAGTTGCACAATGAACATAGCAGAGAAAATTAGAACTCATTTTCTCAGTTTCAGTGTATTTTTTCATCTGCGTTTCTTTCATATATTTAATTTTCAAATTAGAAGTGGTATGTGCTTTCAAAATTAATTTAGCCCTCTCAAAAACACTTGTTCTATGATACAGTTAGCTTTTCTGTGATTTAAGTGCTTATTTTCAGAAGGTTAAAAATGTTAGAAATGTGAATGAAATAGAAACACAAATAAAAGTCTCCAAACTGATAGATTTCTTGTTTAGATAAAATCGTCATGGGAGATTTGGTATAAACTTTGATGTTCTACAAAATGACTTTATTCCTTGGAATAGACATAATGGTGTATTGCTAAATACTCTTTTATCGTGTAACTTGAAAATACCACGTGAGAGAAAACAGAATATTTTGTTGATATGTCCTTTGAACATTAAAGTATTCAGTGGCTATTCTCAAAGACTACTAGATAAAGAAAAGTCTTAAATTTAGCTGATTTTTTTAGCTAACTAATGTGTAGTCAGATCAGAAATAGATGAGCAACAAAATAGTTGTGTAATGAACCAATGGAAAAAATGAATGAAACTTACAAGCAAAGGCTTTCAAGAAATCATATTAGCTATTACAGTTCTATGTTTGATATGTTGTAAAATTCAAACAAAAATGGAAAAAAATCTCTAGGCCACCAATTATTCAGTTATGCCCAAGTTACTCAGCTGTTTTAAATCATTATAACTTTCCCACTTCTGCAATGTTACACAAAGGAAGAAATTCAATAGGGAATAAGACACATGGAGAAAAGTATTGATTTCAACACTATTTGTAACATCCCCAAATTGGAACCTCAGAGATTCTTAGCAATTGAGAAACAGTTAAACACACTATGGTACTTTCCCAGAATGAAAATTTATACAACTACTTAAATTATTAATTAGACAAATAGTAATATGCGATTAAGGGAAGAGCATGAGCTTTGGGATTGAACAGACCTATGTTTGAATCCTTCTGCCACTTCCAAAATTCTCAGAATACAAAGGGACTTCTAGAGTCTCTGTGCCTAGAAGTTCTTCCTTACATGATGGAAACTGCCTATTTTGTTGGGTAGTGAGATCCAAATTCAAAAGTCTACTCTCAGAGAGGGCAGTTTAATTTTGAGTTGGTGCTGTGACAATACACTTAAGAAAGAGATGAACTTCAGAATTAGATAAGCCAGGATCAAATTCTAGCCATTCACTAGTGATTTGATATTGGGTGCATTACTTTACTTTCTTTGAATCTCAAATTCCCTGTCAACAAATTGCAAATAAGGATATCACTTACCTCATGGAGTCATTGTAATGATAAAATAAAATGGCAGGATCTATACCAGCACTGGACTAGATAGGAATTAGGTGTTGAATAAATGGTAATTATTGGTATTATTGTTGTTGGGTCAATATACTAATCAAAAAAACAACCCTACTCAAAAAGATTTTAATTGTTCATTTTTGACTAACTTATTTTCAGTATAACATTAAAGACCCTCTGTAACTGTGCTCCAATTCAACTGCTTAGCCATTTTTCCTAATAACATTCCTTGCATAAGCCACTTGTACCTCTCTCACCTGGTCGTTTCCCAAATGTTGTATGAATCGCCCCCCTTTAGGCCTTACCTCTTTCTCTGCCCTCAGACCCGATGTCTTTTCTCTCTGACTTCGCCTTCTCTAACAGTTCTTCTCATCCTTCAAGGCTCAACTCAAGTGGAGTTGTTGGCTAGTCTCTCTCCCCTGTGTTCTTACACAGTTTCTTTAACACAGCATGCTTCCCATTTTCCCTGCATTATAATTTTGTTTGTGTCTGACACTTCCACTACATACTAGGCTGTTTTAGGACAGAGACCATTTTTCCCCACATGTTATTAATTTTTTTAGCAACTTAGTCTCTTGTACACAGTGGAAGGTTACAAACTATATGTCAAATTCAAGACCGACTGAAGCTCTAGAAATAACCTTGTGTAACCCTTCTTGATGGGTAAGTGCCATTTGAAGTACCCATTTGAGTGTGATTTTTCTAATTTTTACATATCAAATTTTCATTTATATGAGATTGGTCCTGTAAAGGCAAAAAGTATTGGAATACCTGACCTCAAATCACTTTTTTTCCACTCTAATTTTAATTAATTACACAGATATAAGAATTATTGGTACAAGTTACATGGGTATCATACTCTTTCTGTCTAGGCTAATTCATGGTCATAGCCTCTATGTAATTCACAAACTCTATCCCTGGCTTTCTTACAACAGTGCCTGTAATATTGTGGGAATTTTTTACTACTTAGAAGTATGGAAAGATAAATGCAGTCATTAACATGGTATATTTGGAAGACTTGTAAATCCTCTGGAAAGAAAATAGACTTGAGATTTCAAACATGCTTTATAATTGTTTCTTTGGAAAGAAAGAAATTTTAGGTCTTTAAAACTGATTTACTATAAGGGTGGTGAAATTGGGGGAAAGAAAAAGCCAAAAACCTTGACCCTGACATGAGTGTCAACTCATCTTGAAAGAGTTCTTAATTTCAGTCTAATTAAAATAATATTTTTTAGCTACCTGGTCTATAACTTCACCCATTGATAAGTAATATCCATTAAATCTCAAAAGATAAAAGCTACCCTTGTAGATTTTTGATTTCTTCATATCTTTACAAATCTAGGAACCATTTTTACAGAACATTGCTCTCTGAGTGACTGAAAGGATCAATTAAATTGCAAAATCTGATACATATATAAAATATATATATATGTGTATATGTATACATTCTATACACATGTAGGTTTTTTCTTTTCCAAAGAATTTATACCCAGATTAATAGCCTATTCCTTCCTGACCTAGAGAATTTGGCTAAACCCTTGGATAAAACATTCTAAAATGGTTCACGATACCCACTTTCTGACAAGGAGGCAGTATATCTGATAATCCAATCAAAGAATCAAAATGCCTGATTATAATCTTATGACTTTTAAATATCCTATTACTTTCTCTCAGTGTTTCATATTGAATGACCCAACCCTGGTTAAAGAAGTAACTGGATCTGCCATAGTTTGACAAAGAACACCCATCAAAATTTAAAACTATCAAGGTCAGAGTAGACTTTTAAAAATCTTTATTCTTGATCATATGCAGTAGTGAACTTAAACTTTAAAGATAAATCCATCAGTATTTTTCAAATCAATAGAATATCCAGTTCTCTTTTATCAGAAACAGAGAAGGAATCATTTAAATATTACTTATTTTTCTTCAAATAGAAGAGACGAACTAGTTCATGTGCAATCCTAACTTGTAAGTATTATTTGATTTAGGAAGACTCTAGAATATGTGTTAAGAATCTTGTCTTATGAGCCCTTTCTCTGTTTCACCCCAGCCTCACCCTCTGCCCCTGCATTCTCCTCATGTTCATCTTTATGCAACAAAACAGGACTTCTCACTCCATCCTGAATACGTATTTTTATTACTTTCTACCTTGCCAAGTTCCAAACCACTTTTAACTTTGTAATATTCTACTATTTCCCCATGGAGACTGAATGATACTTGTATACCACCACTATAAACAAAATATACATGTAAGCAAACAGCTAGTATAAATAAATGCTGCTTTGATATTAAAAATTAATATTAGGATTTAAAAGCCTTTATTAAATAACAAATATAATCCTTAAGCTAGTTTAATGGTAATTATATTTGAGTACTTACTTTTAAAATTTATGTTGTGATGCAACACCTAACCCCCCAAAATTAAAACTATTATTACCACACAAATTTATATGTAATATGCCTAACAAAGGATTTGGAATATTGATGAAATACCATGTCTTGCTAGTACTTAAAAAGAGTCAAGCTAATATTAACAGTGAAATAATCCTTTAGCATAGTAAGAGCAAAAATCACAAATAGACATGAAATATTTGCCTTTCTGAGACCATTTCCCTTAGTCTACCAGCTCAAAACTAGATGAGAAATCCATTCTTAGTTCTTGAGGATGAATTAGGACTGGCACACATTTGTAGAGTTCAGTAGCTCAGAGTGACACAGATAAGGCATTTTTCTATAAAGTTTTCATAGCCTGTGTTGCAAGGATCACATATTAAGAATTTATTTTATAACTAAGAAGCCAAAGAAATTGTGAGAAAAGAAAATGAGTAAAAAGTTAAATCAAACAGATAATACAAAGTTTTAGTAAGGAATTAATTGCTTTCTATTACCTTGTAATTCTTAAAGATAATCTTCACGGCATTGAATAATTCATTATTTATTAAATTTAGTTGTTAGCTGGACATATTCTAAGATATTACCAGTTAGAGGACACCTAAGATAAAATATTTTTAATAAGAACCCACCCCTTCCTTTTTATCTCAGCTGAAATTGTCATGGGAGGTCTATTTTGTTTGTTTGTTATGAAAAAGTATTTGTGGAACAGTTTGTCATGCTATTGGTACAGGTGATTTTCTATGGTAGATTATGAAGATTCCTGGATATTTAAATTTTTCACAAACATAATAAATGTTCATTTATATAAAATATGTGTATATATGTAAATATGTCATATGTTACAGATGTCTTAGAAGTATTACACATGTGAATAAATATATAGGCATCACAGGGTCACAGGATTCTGGAATACATGTGAATTCAAGTAACAAAAATGTTTATAAATAGCACTGAAAACTTTAGTCATGTAGATTTCCTTATGAAGCATACTTTAATATTGCAGTAGAGAACAGTGTGGGAGTTGCCTAATTTTAGTTCTATTTTAAAACAATGAGAAATTTAACTGGCTGCTTAATTTTAAATGGCATATTCATAATATTAAGCTGTGTCCATTCAAGAGTTTTTCCTATCAAGTTAACTTTCCCTGTGCTTACCAAAAATATTATCTAGTAGATTTCTGGATCGGTTGGCTCATATTTGAAAAAGGATAGATTGATTTTTAGTGGTGTTTATCCCCAAAGTGATGAAACTAAAAAAGAAAATTGGGGATTTTACATTTCAGGAGCAATAGGATAAACAGATATATTGATATATTGGGATTTTTGAAATTATCTACAAAATCGTGGACATTTGATCTGGAAAGGACATTAGATCCTGATTCTACAGGGGACCTAAAGAGAGTATGTGTTTCCTCTAGATCCTACAGCCAGTTAATAACCAGCGATAGACAAGAGCCTTTTGGTTGGGTGCAATTTTCTATTGCCCTGAAATTCTTAAAGGTAATCCTCAGGACACTGAGTATTTCATTATTTATCAAATCACATTTCCAACCCTTTCAAATATTTTTCCATAGCCTGTGTATACAGTGAATGATACATAAAAATCAGTCACATGTTTACCATGTGAATGAACTTAAAACACCTTTATGTGAATTCACTAACTAATGGGAAATTGCTACTTACTATGTGAGCACCATCTGTCATTCAGTAGGGAAATCTTTTTAGTTAGAGGTACAACTCATAAAGAAGTTACTGATTATTGATCCAGTGTAATTGAAATAGCCACACATTTGAATAAGATGGCTAAATAATGAAAATAACATGTTCACCAGTATATTAACTAAGAAAAGAAAATAAAGTATATTTGTGATTTATGTTTTTTTTGTTTTGTTTTGTTTTTGGCTACGTTGGGTCTTCATTGCTGCAAGCAGGCTTTCTCTAGTTGTGGCGAGCAGGGGCTACTCTGCTGCAGTGCGTGGGCTTCTCATTGCGGTGGCTTCTCTTGTTGCGGAGCATGGACTCTAGACACACGGGCTTCAGTAGTTGTGGCACGCAGGCTCAGTAGTTGTGGCTTGTGGGCTCAGTAGTTGTGGCTCATGGGCTCTAGAGCACAGGCTCAGTAGTTGTGGCACACGGGCTTAGTTGCTCGGCGGCATGTGGGATCCTCCCAGACCAGGGCACGAACCCGTGTCGCTTGCATTGGAAGGCAAATTCTTAACCACTGCGCCACCAGGGAAGTCCCATGTTTATGTTTTTTTAACACAACAAAAACTGGATTGAGAAGCTTGCCAGACATATTCATTTTCCCAAGAATATCTTTTTTACGGCTTTAGTGAAGAAAATGATGCATTTGAATCAATATATTGTGCATAATTTAAATGTCAAGGATACAGTTACTCTTCTGGGTTTTTATTTGCTTTAAATTTATCAAACTTTTATGGAAGGCTCTTTACCGCAAGGATTGGCTGCATCAGATTTTGTTTTTCAGGGAATCTTAACTTTTACCCTATGTGCAGTTATATGCTTCCAGGGTAGAGCTAAGTGGCTGCTGCTCTTGGATTTCTCTTCTTCTAGTGCCAGAATCACCTCCCTGCAGTACTGCATGTGGAACATTCCTAATCCACATTTGTTTCTCCCAGGACGCTAGTTCCTTGGGGATTTGCCTACCTAGCTTGATGGAAGTATTCCAGCTCTGCTTTCTTTAGAGTAGTATTTCTCCTTCATTTTATCTAAATAGAGGATTATATTAGTTAAACATGATTAAATTTGAGATATGAGTAGGTACATTTCTGGTATCTGGTTTTGTTACAGTTTCTTATGGCCTATGTCTCTGCATGTAACATAGTGTTTTAATGTGACCATCTTTTAGTAGCTACAACTCCTAGGAAAAAGTTTGGAAGCAAGTTGTTTGAATGAAACAGGTATTTAAATTCTTAATTCAATTAGTAACTCATAAAGTCTGTACTGATGAGGATGCAAACAGCCTTTATAAGCATTAATTTCATGAAATGAACATTTTGTAAAAGTGAATGTTGAGTTTGTAGATCCTTAGACAAATCTTCACCGGCGGTTGAATTTATTTAAAGAGCTTTTCTGGTCACCTTTGAACTTCAATGATTTCTCCAGATGTACAGAAGTGAACAATGTAAAAATCTTGCTGTTTCAGCAGAACTGATTCCAGCTGGCTGGGAACTGGATCTGCAAGTCATTGGTTACAGCTGTGTTTCAATTTATGTGATGGTTGAAAAAATAAATTACCCGATTAGATGGCTAGAAAGAGGACTCTTTGTTTAGCCCTTGTGTGGGGACTGAAAGTGTTTATGGTGCTGTTTTCTACGCAGTCTTTGCAAAGTAAGCTGGACAAATAGACTTATTCAATGCTCCTAAGAAATGTTGCATATTCAGCTTTAATTCTTTGCTAAGGAAACTTTTTTTTTTGTATAATGCTGTCATCCAGCAAATGTTTTAAAGGTCTAGCATTTAAGAGAAGCAGTAAGTTTTCTGTCCTACTGAGCACTGCATTTAGTAATTTAAAAGCTGTTTCCTTTTAGTGTGTGCTTTAAAACATGTCTTTGTCAGGCATACGAATTAAAATACGTTTTTCTTAAATTCAAAGCTTTGTAATAGCAAAGTATCCAAACATAAATTCTAATTTAACCCTTTTCTTTAATGGGTTATGTCTCATGGCACGTAAGAGAAAATTAAAGTAGTAAATAAAGAAATATAATCAAGCATTACTGCAAGAAATTGACATGTCTGTGGGCCACTTAGGCTATGAGGGGTTTGAATTTGTGACTATTTTTGTTGTTATCTAAGTAAAGATTACATATTAGAGTAGGAACCGTATTAAACAGCATGTAACTTTTCAGGTTAGCAAAAGTCAAAATGCTAGTACCTCTTGGAGATTGTTACCCTCCCAAGAGAATTAACATACTAATATAAGATCGTATGAAGTTTTTTTTTTTTTAAATTGTATTCCAAGGTAGATTTTCTTCCTAAGGTTTTTATAAAATCCTTAAAGGGGACAGAAGTCTCGAGTGAACTTGAAAATGAGGCCAAGCACTTGATCAGGTGTTATAATGTCCACCAAGTTCAATAGCAATTCAGTGTGGGGAATACCCAGGAACATATCATTTTTTTACCAAGATTATTCGTTAACCATTTCCTTTGTTAGACTGAGATATGTATTATGGAATTTAAGTGATGCGGAATGAATAACCGTAATGTAACCAAAAGGAAACAAAGGTAGGATTGATCTGTCTTGAATTAGCAGACACTTTTACTGTGTCAGGCTATTTTTCTGATCAATGGAAGTATACCCTCTAACCCTTAACAAGTCAATGCAATTGCTTGGAAAGGATGGAACAAAGCATGAGAATGCAGGATACACTTGAACCTTCACAGTTCAGAAATATTTAAATGATGTTTATAATGCTTTAAGTATTTTCCCCTCCTCCCATGTAATGGTAGCTTCGTCAACATACATTGAAAACCTATATAATAAGGTTCAAGAGTACATGCTGTCATGGCATTCTTCATGAAAGAATATATTTTGAAAAGTTAAAACTTGTCTCATAGTACTTATACATCTAAAAGTGTGTTAACCAGGAAACAATCTCCATCACCTAGCATGGAGACAGCAAAGTGAAAATTAAATCTTGAAAAAAAATATGTATGATTGTGTGATATTGTTTCAAAATCAACAGAAAAAATCAGGAAATGAAATAAAAGGATCTATAAAGAGAGAATATTTTATTTAAGATAACTTACCCTATCATTTGTGTTCCATTCCTACCTATCATAATCAATGGATAAAGTATTATCTTTTCCTTACGTTAAAAAACTTACAAAATTAGCATATTTTTTCATATTGAAGAAAACTCAAAATCTAGAATAAAAGTGCTTATGAGCAAACAGA
This sequence comes from Lipotes vexillifer, assembly GCF_000442215.2. Taxonomy (NCBI): domain Eukaryota; kingdom Metazoa; phylum Chordata; class Mammalia; order Artiodactyla; family Lipotidae; genus Lipotes; species Lipotes vexillifer. Next base: position 2,488,304 of record NW_006780914.1, read on the forward strand.
ATAATAACTATCCATTAATAACTTTACCTCACCTAAGTTAGGCAGCATTCAAAATGAGTATTTTTTAAATAATCAAAAAAGATGTTTTTAAAGTTTTTGATAGATGATAGAGATTTTTAAACCTATGATTCACCTGATTTTCTGATATCTTTTTATTTTCCTCAGGTTTCTAGAACCCACCTAAGTAGTTTTATGAACTGACATATTTTAGCCTGAATTTTAAATGCCTTTTTAAAGCTAAAATATGTCTATTCAATCAATTAATCCTAGATTTGTTTAAATCCGTGTAGGCTAATTTTTATCAATAAGTTGTCCAAGGAGACTGTGAGTTCATCTCCTTAGTGCATGTACCATAACAATGTATATATATTTTTCTTAGACTTAGAAAATTACTACCTCCCTACATCTAAAATAAAAATATTTTATATATTGTTTCAAATCAATGAAAATTTAAATGTAAATAGGGTAATCCACATAGAAGATCTAATATAACATTTTAATATTGCCATATTCTGCAGCTAAGATGAAAGGTTACATTTTTTGAGATATAATTATTAGATGAGATATCACAGGGACATATGAAGAGGATTTATCATTAGTCTTTCTGGAGATAAATGCTACTGGACAGTAGTATAACTATTAAATGACACAATTATGCATACAAACATCTAAATAGTAGGTAGTAATGACCAACACGTGTTTCCAGTTTTACTCCCTTTCATGGCACAAAATTTTGGAGCTGAATTAAGTCTTGGTGATGAACCGAGTCATCTCTCCTAATTTTAAAGATAAGAGAACTAAGGTTCCAAGAGTTAAATGACTCATCCAAGACCATAAATTTTATTATTTACCAAATTGGCACTCGAACCAGTTACCTGACTCCTAGATTACTTCCCTTCCAACTTCGTTTGAAAGTGTTGTATGTAGAACATAAGGAAAATAGTACAGTTGGCCCTCCAAATCCATGGGTCCTAAATCCACAAATTCAACCAACCACAGATCAAAAATATTCCACACCCCTCTCCCAAAATTCCAAAAGTTTCCAAAAAGCAAAACTTGAATTTGCTGCATGGTGGCAACTATTTACATAGCATTTACATTGTATTAAGTATTATAAGTAATCTAAATATGACTTAAAGCATATGGGAAGATGCGTGTCGGTTATATGTAAATACTACACCATTTTATATAAGGGGCTTGACAGTTCCTTATGTAAGGATTTTGGTATCCCCGGGGGTTCTGAAACCACAGATACTGAGGGATACCTGTACTCTTCCAGTTTGTTAGCTAAAACATAAGTTATTATGGCTCCTTTGCCATAGTATTCAAGCTCTAAATATGACAGTAATTCTGAAGTCACTTGATCATTTCCACCTAATGTCCCATCTTAAAAAGTGAAGATTAATTTTTCATTCTCTCATCTGTTAGGGAGCACATCAACAGAGCAGAAACATTCCTTTATTGTTAGAACGTGGAAGCCTGCTAACTATTGAAAAATACTTTTCTGGATTGCAAGATAATTTGATACAGCATAATTTTTTTCCATGGTCTCCAAATTGCCCCTCATTATTATACCCTACCTTTCTCCTGAAAGAGAAACACTCCACCAGCATCCTCAAAACTATTTGTTCACGTGTGTGGCTGTACAACAGTCACTGTCATTGTCAGTTCTCCCTCAAGACCTCCCTCAAGTTCGTGTTCTTGCTCTAATTACCCTTATCTCAGACTTGCTCTCCTTCTGTCATCTCTCTGGTGTGGCTTTGAATGTGGCCCCCTTGTGGATATTGATGACAGACTGGACTGGCAAGTGGGTTACACATTGGGGAAAGTAGTGGGGAGGAGAAGGGGAGAGGAAAATGGGGGGAGGGTGGGAGAAAGAGAGAGAGATTGGTATAGAGTGTTACAATCATATACATTTTCTAAATAGAAGAATGAACATTAGATTTCACATGGCAGAGTCTAAAGGGTCATCCTTGAAAGGAAGAGAAATCTGTGTGATTATTTTTCCATGTTAGTTGTGATGCTCTGCACTTATATATCAAAAGAGTAAGAAAAAAGTAATTTTAGGTTGACGAATAAGCGTTTTGCATTACAATCCAAAAGTGTCTGAGTTAAACACTGAATCATCCCCTAGTCCAAATACTAAAATACTAGAAGAAAAGATGTCAGGTTTTTTCTTGTTGAAAACCAGCTGCATCATTCACCATGAAATTTTTAAAGTAATAACTCATATACACTTAGGTTTTACTTTATTTTCATTTTGCTTAAGATAATTAGTTCCAGAATCTGATTGATAACTCAAAATTATCTTAACAATGTCTACACACACACACACACACACACACACACACACACACACACACACACACACCTGTTTTTCTTTAATAGAAAATTCCCAACCAGGTCATCCTAATTCACTGGCATCTGATTCTTGTCTCCCCTGCCCTTTAATTATTCTTTTCTCTTTTAAAAAAAGGAAGAAAATGGTATAACCATACTTGTTGCTCTTAACTGCAATTTTTTGCTTATATAAATAGGATTTTTAAAAATTGCTTTTTCTCTGTATTTTTGCTACTCACACTACTATTACAGCCCTTCTTTTTTGAAAATAGAAATTTGTAATATGGGTTGTTTGACACCAAAAAGAGCATGACTCTCATTTCTGGAAAGGTTAGACAAATAAGCATCTGTCAGATTTATTCGGAGACTTTAGTTTGAGTTATGTTTTTGTGTCTTCTGATGGTTTTGTTATCAACTACCTTAAAGTTCATTTCTGTCCAACCCTTCCCCTTAAGTAATCTTACATATTTCAAAACTATTAGTAAATAAAAGTATTAAATGCTCTTTAGTCAAATGGAATTCTCATATTTTAGATCTTCAAATAAATCAATATAAATTCATCCTCTTAAAATAGACTGGAATAAAAGTATTGTGATACAGTGACCAGTTACACTATAAACTTTCACAAGGAACAGTTTAAGTTAGCACTGTCCAATAAAGCTTTCTGCAAGGTTGGAAATGCTTTATAGCTGTGTTGTCCAGAATGGTAACCACCAGCCACATGTGCTGTTATACATTTGAAATATGGCTAGGGCAACAGAGGAATTGAATTTTTACCTTATTTAATTTTAATTTTCATAACTACATGTGGCTGGTCGCACCTTATTGGAAAGTGTAGGTTAAATAAAGCAAAGAAAATATGCAATAAAAAACCAATATATTCTGCACATCCATGAATTTTGAGTCAAAGTTAGAGCTGTAGATCATTTTTTGCCCTCCATCTTCCTTGTCTTAAACCTCATCAATGTTCTTAAACACAATTCCCATAATAACAATGAGTTCAAATGGCCTCTCTGAGAAAAGATCCCTTGCCTTAGTAGTAAGGTAGAAGGCAGGTTGTATTAAAGTATTTCAGAGAAGTCATTGCTTCCTTTAACTTAATACATCATTTGATAAACATCCAGATCTATCTTAGTTTTTTTTTTTTAATATTTATTTATTTATTTATTTAGGCTGCACCGGATCTTAGTTGCGGCAAGTGGGATTTTTTTTTTGTGTGGCGTGCGGGATCTTTAGTTGCGTCACTTGGACCTCTTAGTTGCGGCATGCATGTGGGATCTAGTTCCCCAACCAGGGATCAAACCCAGGCCCCCTGCATTGGGAGCACAGAGTCTTACCCACTGGACCACCAGGGAAGTCCCTATCTTAGTTATTTTTTAAGTTAACAGAACAAAACTCGAATAACCCATAAAAATAATTGATCTAGGAAGACCATACTTGCATTGCTTGCTCAACCCCTGCATTCACAGAGTCTTACCCACTGGACCACCAGGGAAGTCCCTATCTTAGTTATTTTTTAAGTTAACAGAACAAAACTCGAATAACCCATAAAAATAATTGATCTAGGAAGACCATACTTGCATTGCTTGCTCAAATTAAATACAAAACAGACTGAAGAATTTACTTTGTAAAAAGTTTAGCCATAGTCAGAGTCTCATTTAGGGATGTTTTAGTATTGATGAATGGAAGTTTAGAATAAGAAGAGACCTTAAACCCATGTCTATGACAGACATAGTTGAACTGATTGATTACATCTTCTTTCAAATAAATATTGATTTAAACAAGTCTGGATTTCCATTGGCCCAACGGTGGTCTTGACAGAAGCCTGGGCACTTGAAACTGGCTCACCCCTGTCTGGATATAAATATTTTAAATGCCTGGACATTTATAATTATTATTTTTTTTCAAACCTTTATTCGTGATTTTCTAACTTGCTTGGTTAATGTTTTTATGCCTTCTATAAAGTTATGTGTGTGTCTGTCTCTGTATGTAATAAACAGAGATAGCGTGGAATAGGAAAAAGAAAGTTGTATTTGCATCTGTTGTTTCTGATTCGCAGAGCTGGAAGTGAGGTGGTTATGCAGGCAGTCCACCGAGCTAAGATATCAGTAGGCAGTTTGCTGTAAGCACATGTTCAATTATTAAAACAGTCGACATTTTATGTCTGATAGCCATAGCGAGGTCACAACATTAATTTATCCAGAGTATTGTGGGCAACTGTCTAGAAAAAAAAATAGCAGAAAGGACACTGATGATGCTGGAGAGAGAGAGAAAAAAAAGATGGATCTGAAGAGTCTCTAAAGAGACTTTAAGAGATGACCAGTTTAATACACACACGTAGAACAGGAAGGATGAAGTCGTCAGGCTTCTCACTGTTACCAACAATAAGGATTTTAAGCTATGCTGTGCATGCATTAATTTCTGTTACAGTTTTTCATTAAACTCTAAGCTTGAACACTATTCTGGAATCCTTGGTTTCTGAAATCTAATTTCATATTTCATTTGTTGCTTCAGGGCTCAGTGATTCTTTGCTCTTTCCTCTCAGTCCCTTTCTTCCCCTTCTCCACCTTTCCCCTCCCTCTTCCTATTTTCTTCGTTTTCTTTTCTTCCTCCACCTCGTATTCTTTTCCTTCCTCCCTTTCTCTCTCCACTGAGAATGTGTACTTAATACCATGCTTCCTCCGGATGCCCACTTCTTTATTTATTTGTGTTTTTTTGTTTTTGCACTTGAGTTTTTCCTTTTCTTTCCTTTCTCTTTCAAATCAGGAGCCTGTAGGAGCTGATGATAGAGATACGTAGCCTACTGCAGATGCTTCTTTCTCTTTATGGGTTGTGTGATGTTTTCTCTGGAACCTCTGCAAATGATTTTCCTTCACGTTTGTTGCCACAGTTCTGTTGCCAAACTGCTACCTTAGTTGGTCCTGCAGTGCCGCAGTGCATGCTGGGATCTGTCTGTGTCGGTAAACCGAAATTTCTCCAGCCCCAGACAGCAATAGAGTTGGCTTGAGAATTGTCGTACTTTCCTTTGTATGTATTTCTTGTATGCTGCAGAGTCACTGATGGCTAGCTCTGTCTGGCAAGTAATTCAGAAATATCACTCGTGTAGAAAGGAAAGGTAGGCAGTTTACCACATTCTATCATTAAAGGGAACAGTTGAAGAACAAAGGAACTGGATAAATACCTATATACTGCTTTTTATGTTATGAAACACTGTAGTACAAACACGACTGTGTTCAGCCAAAATTTTACTTCCTTTTTTAACAATGCACATAGATTGTTTTCACATATGTACACAAATCCATGTTTTACGTAAACATATATTTAATTATAACATTTATAGCCTGCAAACATTTCTTAGTCTCAAAGACTTTCACATATTCGCAAACATGGCTATTTATTATTATTTTTAAGAGTTCTTAAATTGAAAAAGTAAAAAAATATACTAACATCCTGTTGGTTGATTTCATTCCAGCAAGTTAGAATTTCAACACAGTTTAAGTCATATCGATGATTCAGATCCTGGCAGGTCTTGTAATTCCTGTGAAATGAGAGCACAGCTGATACAAATATTAAGCAATTATTTTTATTAAAATCAGGTTTTTTTTCCGTTATTCAATAGAAATGATTGATCTGTACAGATCCACCTAACTCATCTGTCTCTTGGGCTGCTTGGGGGCTTCATATAGAAGTGCAAAGGCTCTTTTTTGCTCTTTCATCAGCTGGGAAGGGGGAGGATGCGGGGAGGGGGGAATTAAGGCATAGAATAAAGTCTAGGACTGCTAAAGAATTGCTGGCATTATTTTTCTATCACGTGTGAGCCTGGCTGCCTGCTTCTTGAGGTAGTGAACCCAGGGTGAGACTGTGTCGGAGCCTGTTTCCACAACTGTATTTGGATATCTGTGTTATTGATCGGGGGGGAAAGGGGTGGGTATCCAAGTTTGAGGGGAGGGGAGGACCAACTGACTACTGGCTCACTGAAGCACAAGACAGCTTCTTCCGGAAAGATGTCAAACAACTGAGACATAGCCACAGAGGAAGTAGAAAGGTGGAAAAATAAGGAGACCCTGGAAGAAATGAAGGCTTTGGGGGCTTTTCCTTTTCACTCCTTTTCTTTCTTTCTTTTTTTTTTTTTTTTCCTTCTATCATCTGACCTGCAAAGGCTAGAGTGACAGCGTCATGCAAATACTGCAGTCCTGCAGGTCTGGGAGAGGGTGGATGATGAAGGCTTTGGGGGCTTTTCCTTTTCACTCCTTTTCTTTCTTTCTTTTTTTTTTTTTTTTCCTTCTATCATCTGACCTGCAAAGGCTAGAGTGACAGCGTCATGCAAATACTGCAGTCCTGCAGGTCTGGGAGAGGGTGGATGCTAGACTGTGAGTTAATGTTAATGATGAGCGCAGTGAAAATACCAGCCGCTGCCACCCCCTGCACACAGAAGCGCTCTGAGTCAGCATCAGATGCTTTGCCTCGCCTCTCGCTGGGTGTCTGTATGCCTGTGCGCGCGCGTGCTCGCTCGGGCATCCGTGTCTAGCCGAGGGGAGGGGGTGGCGTGTGAGTGCGTGGAGGGTAAAAGCCAGTCAGTCAGTGAGAAGCAAAGGTACGTTGGAGAGCAACTAGAATCTGACTGATTTCCATCTTTGGAGCATCAGATGTGTTCCCTAAGGAGGATGGGTCTCCGTGATGGGGGTGGTATAATTATGTTAATGTCATATTTATGGAGGGGTGAGATTTTTCATTCTAATAATTGGTTGAATGCTATGGTCAAAAATTGTAAAGCCATATTCAGTTTTAACGAAAAGCATGGACTTATATCTAAGGACTGTTTTATTTTTTGCTTTTTGTGAGTGCTGCTTTTTTGTTTTAATTTTTTTAACTATTTACTATTTTAAGCCATAACTGATTCAGTATGGAAAATCAAACGATAAACAGAAAGAGATCTTATATAATGATGCATTACATCATGGAGCAGAATATTTAAAGTCTTAACAAGGCAAAGTAAAGATCTGGACAGAGGGTCGGGGGTGGTGGTTGGAAAGGGGTGTGGTACTAGGGTGGAGGAGGGGGCCAGTTAGCAAATATTTTGTTCAGTATAGCTTTCCTTGCAGCTTACTTGGAAATGGATGATTCACCTGTTCTACAGGAAAACATTCTAATTCTTTCCGTTTTTGTTTTTTCCTCCTCTTTTCCCTTTTAAGATCAACCACTTCAGAAGAACCAGATTCCACTTCTGTGGCCAGGACTTTTATGTTATGGCTGGTCCGATTGTTTTACCCTGCGTTCTATGCTACTAAACCTTGGATCATTCCTAAAGTACAAATTCTGTTCTCGAACCACAAACAAGGCTAAAAGATCGGAGGAAATTCAGTGAATATGCAGGATTGGGATTGTGTATTTTCAAAAGTATTGAGCTTTATAATGCAATTGTTTAAAAGTAGAGCCTTTTTTTTCTTATGTTGCCAGCATTTTAAGTTACGTGATTATTAAGTGGCATTGCTCAAATAGCTACAGAGTATGCATGGAAATATTGGCTGTCTGAATAGTTTGGAGATTCAGAGAGAAATAGCAAGCTTCAGAGGTATTAAATTATGACATGCAAAAAAGTTTTTGTTTTATTCTTAACTGCAACAGTGTATATATTTAAATTAGAGTTAAAGTGTTATATGTCCTGGGCCCACCTTACAAGTTGTGCTGTATAGATGTGTAATGGGAAGCAAAATTTCAATTAGGGTCCCATTAACTGGCATATAATCCTTCTTTAACGTAACAGAGGTTATGGTGTTGCTGTACAAATCTGCTAGAAACAGATTTTAACCCATTTTTGGTCTCTTTCTTGGATCTAATGGAATGACTCTTAACTGTACATTATCTGCATTGTTTCATACATTCTTCATTATTTTAAAGTCTGAAATTAGTCTCTAAATGGTTGTCATGAATATTCAGCTCATCCTAACTTTATATACCATATATATATATATTTCTGCGTATGTATTTTAATTAGTATTTAGAGGAAAAAGTTAACTGAACCCAACTGTAATTTCTAAACTAGCCTTATCACTGGAAGAAGAAGTCTACCGCATCAAACCAGACTTTTCCTAGTCCCTGAGACCCTAACTTGTGAGGTATTTTAGTAACATCACAAGTCAGGCTCTTGGGACCTAGGCGGAGGGGAACCAGCAGCTTTGGACCTTATTGATTGTCTGCAGTTACCATCAGAACAAAAGAACATACATAGATTCTGCCTAGGAGAAATGAACAATGCTCTTCTTTATAATCAGCAATGTTTTCACCATGACCCACCCCGCAAAATACTATTTTCAGAAACTGTACTCTAAAGTGATGACGGAGTGCACAGGAATAGCATTTGTATTAAAACAACATTTATATAAAAGCAATATAAGATATCTGTGTAAGAAGCAAAATTAAATACAAGTGTTTTTAAAATGCTTCTTTTGGTATATTTAAGGTGGCTAGCCTAAGAGAATAACTCCTTAGTTAATAATGAAGAGAGTGGTTTATATTTGTAACTTTTTTCATATGCATAGAAATATATACATTAGCTACTTAAATAAATCCTTTATGTTTTCACACAACTATGGCTGAGAATATGTAATGTATAGCTATAATCATGCTTGAGGCCTAGAAATAAAATCATTTGTCATCTACTTTATTTGACTCTATTAGATTTTATACTGATTTAAGAAGAATGCTGCATTATACTTAGTATTTATTGCCAGAGCTTTCTTTAGTCTTTTTAACCAGACAACATGCTTCATATGTCTTATTATAAGACATTATCTTGTTATAAGAGTTCAAGTTATCATAATTAGCAGAAATATGATATCTTTTAATTTTTGCATTTTACTTGGCATATATCATGGACATATGTGTGATAAATTAGTAAACACCACCTATGAAGTCAGGCTGCTCTGTTCATCTATCAACTGAATCTGAACTGCAGACTTTTATGAGAATTTTAGTTTTATATGAGGTAACTATTCCAACTATATCATGTCACATTTGAATATTATTAGCCATTGCCATATCAAATGTGCTTTTTTGAGAGCAGAATTATACATTAAATCTATTTTTAAATTTTACAATAATGTTGCAAATAATAAGATTCAAAATGGAGATGAGAGATTTTACATAATAGAAGAAACAAAATGATTTCATTCTTTAAACGCTATTGCTTTACAGGGGTACTATAAATTATATATACCTTCACATTTTTAAAATAAATTTCTGAATGTGTTTTAGAATACTGTAATAGAGTCTTTGTTCACCTTTTTATTGGACTTGTTAGAATTACTTATGATTTGAAGCATCACAGAATACAAATCATCCACGAGTTATATTTCCTAAAAAATTGATGTTACAATATCATAAACATATTCCTCATCTATGAAGGCACATAGAATGTGTTTAAGCATATATCCACCCTGTATCTATTCAGATTCTTTACTTATATCACCTGTTTCATTTATCCGAAATTTTAAGTGTGTGTATGTGTGTGTGTATAAACAAATGTTTTAAAACTTCAAATGAATGGAGATAATATAAACCGTAAAGTTTTGGGTAGTATTTATTTTTTACTTTTTTTAACCTTATTCTCATTGTAATCCAGCATTTTTAAAAGCGTAAGTTTCTCAATACAAAGAACTCTATGTGTATGTATCTACAAGTACACAGAAACTTGATTATATTTAATAGCCACGTTTACACAGTGTATCAGAAACTACCTCTTATATAAAACAATATCACATACAGGTATATGTTTACAGACACCTGTATGTATAAGATGTTCCATCAATTTAGTTCCAAAATAATGTAAGGGATAGATGTTTGTTGGCTATAGTGATATCAAATATAGCTATTTCAAATGCAAGATTTTTTTATGTCATCGTATTTATGAACCACAATATATATTAACTTCTGTTTCATAGTCGGAAGATACCAAAGCTACATTTAAAATGCAGTTGTGTTTATTTTCCCCAGAAACATATATAAAATATATATATTTTTACTAATCGTCATGCATTCTCTGAACCCTCTGTATGTAACCTTCCCATCTATGAACTATCTTTTCTGAGAGCGTCATTGATAAAGCTTTTCTCTTACTCCATAAAGGTGAGTAGAGCTATAAGTGGGTAACTTTGTTTATATAAATTACTTTATGCTGTATATGGATAGATGGATGCCACTTTTTTTCTGCATTTCTATCTTAGCTGTCACAGGATAATATTGTTTGGGAGCTGTATAATATGATTTGGAAAATCAGATCATGCTAAGCTTAAAATGAAAGGAAGGATCTGCAACAAAGAGCAAGAAAATGATGTGTTGCCTACAAAAAAAAAGCAGTGATATTAACAATTCGATGGCTTCCTGGTTAGGAGACCAGCCTGAGCCAGACGCATATATTAAAGGCTGTCTGCTGCCGATGCGAGCTGGCTCAATGCGGTGGAAATGAGGAATCACCTCCTCTCTGACACCAGCTTATTTTTACATTTTAATTCTGAAATAGAGAATCACTGTTTTACATAAATATACTAACCCCTGCTTGATTCTTTTCCTTTCTCACATCGTTTTCTAATTTACTGTGAACTTCAAGTTCTATTTTTTTAAATATCATCACTCACCTTAAACATCTATCAAATACCACTGAAGTAGTAGTTTTTCTTTTGTCTCTTTTATATTTTGCTCTGTTAATATTGTTATACTCATGCTTTTAACTTTTAATCTCTGTAAGGAAAACAGCAGTTTTTCAAAATGACATTTTTTAAAGCTGTTTAAGGTCCATCAAGGAAGCCACTGCTGGAATTTTGCCACATCTAAATATGATTATATTTCATTTCAGTGTTCATGGGGTCAATATCTTTCTGAGTATAGAAGTCCTTAACACTTCCAGTGAAGCTGCAGATGAGGTGTAGAGATATTCTCAAGTCATTTAAGCGTTAGGCTACATAAATAATGTCAAGGAAGAGACATAGGTATCTCAGGGGAATTGTAGTATAGGTTAATTACTAATGAAATTACAAAAGGTATATACTATCTTAAATTCCTTACGTTCAAATGGACATGCTGGTACATGTGCCTAGGCTTGGTTTAATTCACCTGATAAATATTTAAATGGTTTTGCAAGTTGTCATGTTTGGATGAGTTTTGAGAAAAGCAGTACATAAAGGGTTAGCTAACGCCCGAATTTTCTTGCCATTTACACATGCAGAGCATAGCCTACATTTCAGTAGGCAGCGAATGCAGGCATCATTTTGATTACTTGGATTCTTTTGTCAAATTTCTTACTAGACATTTAATTTAGCACTCAGGTCCCACTGATCCTTTAGTGACTGTATTTGGAAAAGGAAAACAAAGTTCCTAATATAGAGAAGTTTTCAAATATCCTGAATATTTGTAAGCATTTGAAAAACAGACTTGTTAGTGCAGTTTTGCAAATACATAGTATGTAGAAACTTAGGTGCTATCATCTGTCATCTCCATCTCTGTATTTGGTTTTTGTATCAGTGACCAACTATACTCTGAGGCATTATATATATTAATATACATTAACATATGTACTTAATATATATCAATATATACACATGAATATATAAATTAATATATACATTTTATATATTTACATATTTTATATATATATATATATATATATAATCTTAAGTTTTTTAATTCCTTGGTAAAAATAGTATGAAAAGTGAGACTTTGTCATAAACTTATCCACAACACTTTTTCAATGAATTAGCTTCTATTTTCATTGAATGTTGCTTTTTCCCCAGCTTTATCAGATGGAGTATATTACTAGCCAATTATATTAACTTTTATGTAATGTCTTACTTGTGGAAGTTTGAAAGCAGACAGAACTTTTTTTTTAAACATCTTTATTGGAGTATAATTGCTTTAAAATGATGTGTTAGTTTCTGCTTTATAACAAGGTGAATCAGCTATACATATACATATATCCCCATATCTCCTCCCTCTTGCGTCTCCCTCCCACCCTCCCTATCCCATCCCTCTAGGTGGTCACAAAGCACAGAGCTGATCTTCCCTGTGCTATGTGGCTGCTTCCCACTAGCTATCTATTTTACATTTGGTAGTGTATATATGTCCATGCCACTCTCTCACTTCATCCCAGCTTACCCTTCCCCATCCCCACGTCCTCAAGTCCATTCTCTACATCTGAGTCTTTATTCCTGTCAAAAGCAGGTAGAACTTGAAGGTAATTGAGATTAAGTGAATTTGAGATTAAATAGTGTTATATAATCAATCAGCTGATTCCATGCATATTTTATGAAGAATTTAAAAGTGAAAAACTTTCGTATGGTGAAATAAATTTTTCCTTGTATCTGATGTAAGAAATGTGATTTTAAGAGTGTTACTTTAATAATTAATTCCTAAACAAATAAAAACTAGCGTAAAAATAATCATGGGCTATATCTGTTAGGTCAACTAAATAAGAATCATAACTCCTAGGTTTCATCTTGGCCTTTTAAGGTTTCTGGGGTGCTTTGGGTTCTTTTATGTAGGTGGATTTAACCATTCCTCTTTTATAAGAAGTTTCTTCCTCTTTGTTGGTAGGTGTCTGATGATTTGTGGGCACCAAATGGCTATTCTGTGGAGCCATCTCTCCTTGCCTTTGAATTAGCTTTCCCTTGGCCATGAGTCAAGATCAATATTTTATACATACAAATTGGTAGGTCTTTCTTGAAATTCTTCTATGTATTTTTCTGGACATATAAGTGAATTGTGAGAAATTAAATGTACTTTGTTATTTATGGTCTTTCCAGTTTTCAAACATCTTCATTGGAGATTTGGGTGATGTTGAAATGTTAGCCAATGGAAGCGCTTGGTTTTGTAGGATTTAAAAATGTAATGTCTTTCTCATGGTGGACTTCCTATTCTTAGCGGTGAGGGGGCAACCGGTATGTGGCTAAGTTATTACTCTGTCAAACATCACACTGAAAACCCAGCCCGCGCATTTCTTTCTTTCTTTTTTTTTTTTTTTAAAGCGGTACGCGGACCTCTCACCGTTATGGCCTCCGTTGCGGAGCACAGGCTCCGGACGCACAGGCTCAGCGGTCGTGGCTCACGGGCCTAGCCGCTCCGCGGCATGTGGGATCTTCCTGGACAGGGGCACGAACCCATGTCCCCTCCATTGGCAGTGGACTCTCAACCACTGCACCACCAGGGAAGCCCAACCCGCGCATTTCTAAACCTTGGATAGGATTCTACATTAGACAACATATTTTGTTGGGGGGTTACACCACAGTCGGTTCCCTTCACTTCTCTCTCTTCCTGACACCCCCTCTACCCAACATGGAGCCTTTTCAACTTCTTCAAGGAAGTGGGGAAAAAAAGTAGACTCTTTATTAATGGCAGAAAACAAACTGGCTGCTGGACTTCGGAGACAGCCTTCTAATAATAAAGCAGAGTAGGCACTGTGACAAAGAATTCTTGAATGTACTAAATATATAGGGAAGCCTATTTAAATTCACCAGAGGGGCTTAGAGGACAAGCAACAGAAAGTTTAGAATTCAATTCAAGCCATGCCAGAAAATGAAAATGTACCTTAAAAAGGATTTCTGAAACAATTGTTCAAAGACATGTCAACTTTTAAGGTTCTTTCTAGAATAATGAAATTTGTACTTTAATTTCTGTGGTGATCTTTTTCTATTAGAAAGGAAAAGTGATTAACAGGATATCCAAGGAACTGTGTCTTATGTTTAAAGAAAATGTGTTTTCTTTCCATAGGGTGTGCTCTAGTGAGGTCCGCCAAGTACACTGACGAAGATCGCCCAAATATATAAATGAGACAAAGAGATGATGTATTTTTTTCAGCACTTATATGCATCATAAAATGGAAACCCTCTTCCTACTTTGGAAGAAAGATATTCAACTTGTATGTTCTCTCTAGTTCCTTTCCTCCCATTAAATTTTATGACATATTATTTTAAATAAATGTAATGAAGTAATTCTGAAAGAGTAAATTGCTAAAAAATAATAGGACTATGTGTTGCTAAATTTGAGAGGTAAAAAAGATGATCCCTACCTTATCTCTTATTGACTTTAGAAAATGCGCTTACACTTTATGAGACGTGCATCTATAAGAAGTACCACATCTATAAGAATGTGTATTTTATTAGTCAATGTTGAGATAAAGAACTGCTTATAAAGTTTATTTAAAGGCCTTTATGACTTTGACTCAGGGAGGAAATTTCTAGTGGGCTTTTTCTTAATGTCTTCTTGTAGAATTAACATAGATATTAGAAAAAGATTGTCATTCTTTGTCTCAGGGATTACAAGTTGTAAAGAGGATGGAAACTTGGTCTCACTAGTGACACATCTTTGTTGCCATTGAGGAAAGATTCTGCTTGAGAATGAAACCCACATGAAATTCACCAATTCATAAATACAACTTATTACCACAAAATAAACTGTTGAATCATTAATTCATCCATTCACTCATAAATGTAAATTTAACATAAAAACAGAATTCAATGAATTAAGGCTGCATAAACACATGGGACCACTATGGCCAGTTAAGATGTGACCATTTAACAAAATTTGATTGACTTTAAAATGAAATGTCAGATATGTAAATATTAGTTATAGATGTTAACTATTTAATGATAAAAAGTAGTTGTTGCCTTCAATAAGTTAGATGAAGCCTGATTCATAATTTACCAAACAACTGTACTGATTTCCACTTAAGTTTTAATGACATTTTAATATCAAGGACATTTTAATATCAGGCTTAATGATTGATCAGTGAAATCATCCAAGTAAATTCCTTAGGTCAGTGCCTAACACCAAGAAAGTACTCAATGAATATTAGCTCTATTTCTTCCTGTTTGGATTTTAGTATTTGCTTTTGCTAAACAGACTATTTTTTTCATCACCCAAATTTACTGGGTATACAGTCTCAAAGGGTGAGATGCAGACACCATTAGGAAATCATTTCAGCTCCAGGGAACTCACAAATCATTTATTATAAACATCTTTATCAAGGGTTTTCTGAGTGTCAGCTATAGGAAATAAAAAGAGGAAATGTGCTCTTAAATAGCTTATGGTCTACAAAAGATATCTTTCACTTGTCCAACACTTTTTATCGTTTTTGTGTGCCTTAACCTTTCATAAGTTCTGTAATTTGGAAGTTTTATTCTTTTCTATGTTTTATAGATTAGCATTTTATGTGGTTTGTCCTATTTTCTAGTTGTATATGCGATAACTTATCTCTATATTTGAGTTGCTTTGGACAAGATATGGGATACTATTAGGATTTTTCACTGACGAGATTCTGGTCATGCTATTCCCTATACTATGCAAAGGTCTGGTGATTAAGAACCATAGATAGACCATGAAAATATTAATAACTGTGGTTTATAAAAATGGCACTTCCAGAATAATTGGACCAAAATGTAGTATTTACATATGATTTCAGTCCATCTAAAAAAAAATGCCGTCATTTAATTTCTTTTTTTTTTAAACATCTTTATTCGAGTATAACTGCTTTACAATAGTGTGTTAGTTTCTGCTTTATAGCAAAGTGAATCAGCCATACGTATACATATATCCCCATATCTCCTCCCTCTTGAGCCTCCCTCCCACCCTCCCTATCCAACTCCTCTAGGTGGTCACAAAGCACCGAGCTGATCTCCCTGTGCTATGCGGCTGCTTCCCACTAGCTATCTATTTCACATTTGGTAGTGTATATATATGTCCATGCCACTCTCTCACTTTGTCCCAGCTTACCCTTCCCCCTCCCCGTGTCCTCAAGCTTATTCTCTACGTCTGTGTCTTTATTCCTGTCTTGCCCCTAGGTTCTTCAGAGCCACTTTTTTTTTTTTTTTTAGATTCCATATATCTGTGTTATCATATGGTATTTGTTTTTCTCTTTCTGACTTACTTCACTCTGTGTGACAGACTCTAGGTCCATCCACCTCACTACAAATAACTCAGTTTTGTTTCTTTTTATGGCTGAGTAATATTCCATTGTATATATGTGCCACATCTTCTTTATCCATTCATCTGTTGATGGACACTTCAGTTGTAAAAAAGCCATCATTTAATTTCTTAAAAAAAAAGTTAAATTGAATATAATGATATTGATCATGCAGAGTTTCATAAAGCAGCAATTACAATAATTAGTCAAAAGATCAAAACATTCTAATTGGGCTCTTCTCTGGGAGTTAATAAAATATGCAGAATAAACTTGGACTTTTTTAGACTTTTGCATCATAAATGCCACCATTGAACTTGAAGAGTGAAGCAGAAATAGAAGACCAAAATTCTAATACCACTTTTACCACTAGTTATCTTATGGGACTGAACCACTCTCCTTTTCACTTTTTAAATTTACAACTGATTTATAAAATTAAAATGTAGG
>NW_006780914.1:2505045-2511899 GCF_000442215.2 Lipotes vexillifer
GGGAAAGATGATTTTAAAGTGATTTTCAGGTAAAAAAATCAGTGTATCATTAGATAGTTGGATATTTTTCCATCCTACAGGGGACTTTTTGAGTCAAGTTAGGAAAGACCTAGCACTAGTTTAGACCACTACATTAACCAGACTCTTTCAGTAGCAAAATATCAAATCTAAGCTCCAACTAGTTGAAACAAAAAAAGAAGCTGTATGTACATCATCATCTCCTCCTCATCCTCCTCCTCGTTCTCCTCTTTCTCTTCCTCCTTCACTTGCTTCTCTTTTCCTTCTCCACCTGATTCTCTCTCCCTTTCCCTCTCATTCTCTCTCTCTGTCTCTTGCTCTCTCTTTCTCTGTCTCCAATGTGTTGATTTCATTCTCAGGCAGTTGACCTCATTCTCACATTCTCTCTGCCTGATAGCCAAGATGACCATTGGGAACTCTCGACATGCATCATACATCATTCCTAGAGCTTGTGACTCCAGGAGGAAAAAATAAAAAGCTTCTCTTCATCCCTACATCAATTTAATTTCCCTGAAAGGCTTGATTGGCTCTGTTTTGGAGTCACTTCTCTGTGCATTTGAGAGTTACTCAGATTGGACAGCCTGTTCAGGGAGGTGGTACAAGAGTCACCGAGCAAGATTAATGTCAATGGCAGAAGGTGGAAGAAATTCAAAGGAGGAAAAACTGTAACAGGGTTTCCAACAACCACTACATATTTCTAAAGTGCTTAGCATAATGGTATGTTATAGGCTTCGGTCACATATGTTTGTCTTGGTAAACTTAGTGGAGCCGGTCAACATGTAGGCAATATTAAGTTTTTTAGCCCAGATGTGTTCTGTACAGCTTTGTAACTATAAAACATCTGCAGCAGCAAATCTCAATCTTGAGTATCATGGAGACTTATTACATTTTATTAGCATTTTTCATGATAATTTAATATTTGGCATACATCAGGAAGTCAATATTTGGACTCATTTAGGAATTTGTCATTTTAAAAATTATTTAGGATTATTAAAAATTGGAGACTGGGGCTTCCCTGGTGGCACAGTGGTTGAGAGTCCGCCTGCCGATGAAGAGGACACGGGTTCGTGCCCCGGTCCGGGAAGATCCCTCATGCCGCAGAGCAGCTGGGCCCGTGAGCCAAGGCCACTGAGCCTGAGCATCCGGAACCTGTGCTCCGCAATGGGAGAGGCCACAACAGTAAGAGGCCCGCATACCGCAAAAGAAAAAAAATAAAATATGGGAGACTGGTATAAAAGGGATGGTGATTATATTTTGTAACCTAGTGTCTACCTCAACCACCATATGTTTAGGCCATTCTGTTACAGCAAATTTTATATACTTTCCACTTTTACCTCTAATATTATAATGTTAGGGTGCTTTATGTTGCTGATTCTTGAAGGTATTTTATTTTGGTTTATGAGTTGGTTTCTTCCTCTTTTACTGTCTTTAAAGATACATATATATGTATATGTATGTGTATCTATATAAAACATTCTAATTGTATAAAATCAATACAATGGCTATAATTTTATACAGAAATATTTGTATATATAGTTATATATACATTCATATAATACACATATATATAACTACATCTTTTTTATATAAGTATAACCATTATGTGATTTTATATAATTTGAATGTCAGATCCTTATTCTTTTCAGCACTTTTTTTTTTTTTTTTTTTGCGCTACGCCGGCTTCTCACTCTTGTGGCCTCTCTCATTGTGGAGCACAGGCTCCGGACGCGCAGGCTCAGCGGCCATGGCTCATGGGCCCAGCCGCTCCGCGGCATCTTCCCGGACCGGGGCACGAACCCGTGTCCTCTGCATCGGCAGGCGGACTCTCAACCACTGCGTCACCAGGGAAGCCCAGCACTATTTTCTATCATGGTATGACCTGGACAATTTTAAACATTTTACTATCACAAACTACTGTTTAGGGATTTTCTTCAATGAGAAAAAGATTACTTTGCTATGAATAATGATTCTCATGCAAAACATTTTGGGTTTTTGTGATGCAGATGAGCAATGCTATAAATATAATTTAGAAAGTTTGAAAATTGATTTTAACATTCACAAGTTTTCTTCCTAATTAATCAAATTACAAAAGTATGCTGTGGTTTCCACTATATTAAAATAAGTTGTCATATTTGGAATATCCATTTATACTCCATGTTTCTAAATGTCTGAAATATAGGTTGCCATAAATAATGTTTATTATTTATTCTGTGGAATAAATACTTCCTCCCACAATTCTTGTTTATTTCCCACAAAGTAAATCTTCCAGATTGTATTTTATCTTGGTCTTATCAAGATATAGAAAAAAAAAGGTTAAGCTTTTAGTTAAACCTTGCTGATTGGTTAAGAAAAGGACGGTTGCCATCGGCAGCCTCTCCAGACACTGGACCATGGCTCCAGACAGTCAGCTGGTACTACCGCTTTGTCTCAACTATAAATCAGTCTTGTAACGGTCAAGGATGACACGCTGACATTTTCAAGAAGAGTAGAAGACCTGATTTAAATGGAAATCAAATTTATTTCACAAATCTTTGGTTGCTACTCCGAGCCTTTTCTTCTTGTGTCTTCTTGAGACTTATTTGGGATTTTTTCATGATCATCAGAGGATTGAGTTGTTATATATTTTTTAGCTGTAAAAACCATATTCTTACTTCCTTATTCAATCTCAAGATGAAAACTTGATTTTTAAAATTTTATATAAGAAAAAAAAATCACCGATAAGCCAGATTTTATTTTAACCACAATGTATCAATAGTTTAAAAATGTGGCAGTAACAGCAATTGCCATTAGTTTTGCAGAATTTTTGTAAAGTGTTCTGTGATTTAAAAATATAAGCTGTGTCCCCTGCATTGGCAGGCAGATACTTAACCACTGCACCACCAGGGTTTGAGCCCTGGTCCTGGAAGATCCCACATACCATGGAGCAACTAAGCCATTGTGCCACAGCTACTGATCCTGCACTCTAGGGCCTGCAAGACACAAGTACTGAGTCTGCGTGCCACAACTACTGAAGCCCTCGCGCCTAGAGCCCGTGCTCCACAACAAGAGAAGCCACTACAATAAGAAGCCCACAAACAGCAACCAAGAGTAGCCCCTGCTCACCACAACTAGAGTAATCCCATGCTCAGCAAGAAAGACCCAATGCAGCCAAAAATAAATAAATTAATTAATTAAAAGAAAATACAAGCTGTGTACACACATACCCAGATTAACCTTTGATTAATAGTACATAATGTCATTTATGGAGTGATTTTGAACTTCAATTATAAGAGGGTCTCAAGCCTAGAATCCTCTGAAAAGTATTTGATTTATACTTTTATATTCTTGCACATAAAAAGTAGGTTTAAGGATTATAAAGTCAGTGAGGAATAGCATGCATTTAATTGTATTACATGGATCAGGCATTAAATTCTGCCTCAATATTTTTGACCAAGTGGCATAGAAAAAGTTCCACATTTGACTAGTGTGAAAAGTAGTTCTATATAGATCTTTTAGAAACTTGGCATTGAAGGTTAAAAAAAAAATTTTTAATTAATTATGCTGTTATGTCTTCCACCTTTAGGAGAACACTGCAATTTCTTTAAAACCACAGAGGGAGAGAAACTTGTACTTCCTTAGTACTTTTGCTTGCTCCTTCAACAAGATTGATTTAAACTCAATGAAACCTTAGATCTTTTAAACACAATTATTAATTGAGAATCTGAGCATCACTCCTCTCTCTTGTCAAGTATAGAAAAATTACCACAATGCCTGGCAGTGATTTCTCTTTATCATCTTCATTATTAGTCATCAATTTTGTCCCAAATCTCACTCCTAAACAAGAATATTCTTTGATTGCTAAATTCAATATTTTGTGATGCCCCATGAACAAGTACAGTTGTAGACAGTTGAGGAGACTTTCAACCCTTAAATCTTTTTATCCACCCTTCTACTCATCCATCCATTCATTCATAATCTATATACAAAACAAGACCCTATGCTAAGTGTGTGTAAAATACAAAATGAGATTAGAATTTCTTCTTCATAAGATATTATGTTCTTATGAGAAAATAAGAAAAACTAAAAAAAAAAAAGTCATCAAGTCAGAATGTGACAGATCCAGAAGGAATATATAAACACAATGTTTGGGGTTTGGAGAGGAAGTATTTATGTTGGTTGTTGAGAATCAAGGAAGATTCCCTAGAGGAGGCTGCGTTTAGCTAGTCTGTGACAGATAGGATTTCTGGAGGGAATAATGGCTGGATTTCGGGAAGAATATGCAGCATGTGTAGATGCAAGAAAGATGGGCTGTGGTTGGCATTCAATTTTGTTGGAAGATTTGGTGCATTTTTATAAAATGCCTATTGAAGTTTAAGCTGAAGTCAGTTTAAGGAGCCCCTACAATGGTCACACGGGCTCTTCTGGTAATTGTGTAGTTTCACAGTGTGGCAGGCACTGAGAATCCTTTAAACATTTGAGGGAAGATGCAAGATTAATCCAAAGTCAGTGTAACTTAAGACCTCAACCCAGGGGACATAACAGAACTACTCAGAAAGACTTATGAAGATACACCATTCTTCCTACCCTGTACTTTCTGACTCAGTATGTTAGAAGTCGAGCCCATGCAGTTGCATTTTGTAAAAGCTCCTAGATGATTAACACCCCAATTGATAAAGAGTTGGGTAGAGAATGTTAAACTATGAAGAATCAGGGATAATTAGACATAGGAAGAAACAAAAAAGGAGATCTAAACCAAAGATACCTAATCTGAGGTCTACCATGTTCCCATGAGATTATAAGATTATATGAAATATAATCTTTTGGGGGAAAACAATCCTAGTGTTTATAAGACTCTAAATGGAGACTAAAATCACTCCAAAATTAAGAACCACTAGGAATACTTAATGTGAAAAGGAGAAGGTAAATATGAGAAATCATGACTATATAATTAAGACAATTTCATAACCTAGTATATTGCATGGGGATAAAAATTATGGCAGGTAAGAAAGGAGTAGAAAGTGACAATAAATTTTTCCTCCTTTTGACACTAGAAGAATGAGAATGATGATAATCCTTCTGTGAACCAGCATCAGATCCCCCCTGGCTCCTATTTCAGTTAGTAGAACTTTGATACCATGCATGTTGGATTCATGGTGTGAATGTGACTCCCAAAGGTAAGATGTCAAGCAAGTAATGAAAATTTTGGAGGTGATTACACAGCTTTGAAAATCATTTTTATGGAAAGCTGGTCAGCAATCTAGGCTTCCTCTATCCTGTTTCTCTCTTTGACTGACTTTCATTTCTCAGGTAATCTCAAAATGACCATTGAAGCTACACCATGTTGTTTTTTGGTCAGTAAGAGTAAGAAGAGAAAAATAAGAACACTACACTTTCTTTTAAAGAAAATTTCTGGAATTCTTATACATACCTTCCCCCATGCCCTTAGAACTCAGTCAGCAGGTACACAAAGCTTTTGGGAAATGGGTGCATGGAAATGTAGACTTTCTTCTGAGTAGTCATTCATCCAGCTAAAAATCAGAGGAAAGAGAGGAGAATAGATATTGCAGAAAGCTAGCAATCTCTGTCATAGTATCTCACTAATAATTTTTAAGCATTCAGTAACTAATGAACAAAACCATAATATAGAGACATTTTATCTCAACCTTCAGCCTAAATAAATATGTTGATTGGAAATAGGTAGAAGTTTCTTTGTAACGTATTTATGAAAACATATCTCATTTCAAACTCCCGTCTTCCTCAAGTGCTTCATATCCTGAAAAATCCTGGAATTCTTCTGTATGAGACTGGAAAGATAGCACTACTGATTAAAAATAGAGTAACTACAAATGGAGTAACCTACCTACCCAATGTTATTAAACCTACTAGTCTCAATCCATCTTAAGCTAATTCAAGATATTTTCACATTAGTCCAAAGACAACTAGCTTATTTACAAAATAAATTAAACATTTCCTGCACAATAACAAGTGTTCATTTTATAAAATTAGAAATTCCAGACAGAAAAAATATACATATATGTATGTATGTATGTATACATATATATATTAATCTCATCACTCAGAAAATAACTCCTGTTATCATATAGTATATAATCATACTTCTCTCTCTCCCTCTTTGTCTCTCTCTCATTCACACACACACATACACTGAATATCTTCATAAATATTTGTAACTTGCTTTTTAATTGTTAAATACCAAATGAATACTTCCCCACATATTATCATTTTAGCATATGCTCATTATGTTATTGTTTGAGTATAATACAGTTTGTTTAACTTGTGCATTCATAGGTGTAAGCTGAGTTTCTTTCCATCCTTTTTTTCCTAATATAAATAGTATTCTGATGATAAATACACATTTATATAATTATTCCATTGATATATTAATGGGACAGATGATAATGACCTGAATGAAGGTGGTGGCAGTGGAAGAGGAGAGACAAGGAGGGAACAGAGAAGTGTTTAGAAGATAGAATTGGCAGAACCAAGTGATTAACTGAACGTGGAATGATATCTGGAAATGTTTAACCAAAGTTATTTCCCAATTTATGTTTGTTGCTTTATTTTTCTGTACTTATTTGATCAATGACATATACTTCTTTAGTGGAAGGGCAAACACAGTCAAGAACAGAGTCAACAGAAGATTTAAAGTGCTTAGTAGATTATTTTTTAAACTTTACAGCAAGTACAGTAAGCTCAAAATGAACTGTTCTGATTTGGAAGAGCTAGGCTCTGGAGAGGGAAATGGTTTTATTTTTCATTCTTAAAGGGCTTGGTTAGAAGTATTAACCTGATGCTAGAGATCTGGATCATAGAATTTATAAAAGTTAACCCTACAC
>NW_006780914.1:2511909-2532985 GCF_000442215.2 Lipotes vexillifer
CGAGAGAAGGGTTCAGGATATGAGTTAGAAGTAGTTGGAAGTGAGTAACAGATTCCTGTTGTATGAGTATAAAGACATAAGGGCCAGAGAGGTTATGAGCCCTGACACCTGGAACCCTCCTGGGGTCAGGGAGGCAGCTTTGTAGATGCTTCTAAGAATAGCAGCAGGGGAGAACTAGAGGGAGTCTGAACTAGCATCCTAGCCCTCTCACCCTAAACCCATCACCTTCTCCCAAGAAAGCCCTTCAGCAGGGCACGGGAGAGATCTGGAGAAGCTTTCTTGTCTTCAAGAGGCATCAGGGAGATAGCTGAAAACAGATGGAGGATGCTGTGGCATTTCAGAAGATCCACAACAGCAGCTAGAACCAAGGAAAGAGGTTTAATCAGCAAGCTGGGCTCGCTGAGAGCAGCATTAAATAAATAGTTTCACTGCTGAGGGAAGAATTTCATGAATTTTGCAAGGGTGAAAGACCAACACCCAAAAAAGACATATTAGCAGAGGTTAGTGAGGACCAGAAAACAGAGGGTAGCCTTAGTGGGGAGAAATTAGAAATCAGAGATGTGAAATGCCACCTTTATTACATACAAGATTCTCATATATTCTAGAATATTCTAGTCCATTTTAAAATGGTAGATTCAATAATGATAACTATATTTCTAGATTTTCTTTTCCATTCCCTTTCTAGTGAGTGAATTAAGAACCTTTGGAAATTGGAACCTTTTTCATGTAGTTTATCCAAGGTTTAGTATAGGATGTAGTCTTTTTCAAGTTTCTTTCAAGACTTTGTTTTTTCTTATTTTGTCTCGGTCCTTGTCAGATAGGCTCATTCATTTATTCACTCAATCAACAAACACACTGAGTACCTTCCATATGGCAAGCAGATTATTCTAATCTGTAAATTTAGTTTTAAAGTGTAAACTTAGTTTCAGCTACAGTTTATTTTATTGTATTTGTTTAGTGTTAATTGAACATACCCATTCCTTTGTATTGGATGGAGCATGTACTTCACAAAATTCTTGCCTGTGGGTGGACAGTAGGATTACAGTTAGAAAGAAACAAAAGCGCACAAAAGCACACTTACCCACAAAAATATAGGGAATGTTGATGATGCTAAAGAAAATATGCCATGGAATAGTTGAGAATGTGCTATGCAAAATCATGGCACATCTCTTCAAAATCATTGGCTAAGAGAACATCATGAGAAAAACAGTATTATTTCTTTGTTAGTCCTTCCAATATCCTCCCTGGCAATTCAGGTGGAACAGAATCCAGTGAAATCTGGTGCTTTGCGTCATTATTAAGCTCATATCTGCAAGCTAATCATGTGTGATAAGGTTAAAATGTAAAAGCATTTGAATCAATAGCTCTTTCAGATGCTTTTCTGATAAAATTGCTTCATTTTCTTTTCCAACTAATTAATTCATGTAAGTGGAAAAATTAAGAGAAAAACTTATTCATATTATGAGTAACAGGATCCAAATAGTTTATTGGACTGTATTGTTGGCATCTTTGCAACCCATAAAAAACTCTTTAATAATCAGGTCTCAGAAACATCTGTCTTAGAAAGGGGTATACACTCAGGCTTCTATTTACTTGAAAAGGAATTAACCTAGGGTCAGGAGCAGAGGTTAGGTTACTTCTACCTGGAAGTTAATCAGAAAATTCATTTTGCCCTTTGATGTTGCTTGTCTGCGCACTTCAGCCCCACTACTACCACCTTTATCTTCTTAAAATCCTAAAGCTCCCTCTCATGCATTGTGGCAGTGTAAAGGAATTTAAAGTTATGGATTTCTATATTTATGTAATTATATACTGAAAATATAATAGGGTAGGGTAAAATGTTTTTAAAAGATGTGACACCTTAAAGGAAATTCACAGACATCATAGGTGACTAATATACTGGCAAATTTCAGGCTACGTTCTTAGTCATATTTCTGCTAGAAGAAACCTACTTTCCATTTTGTGTTTTCTGATTTGCATTACTGCAAAGTTATTCATGCATATGAAAAGGATATCATTCATCTCCAGATCCCTTCCTCTCCATATTCCAAACCCAGTGTGTTTATGAGTTATACAAAAACACTGCTATATCTGTATATTTATGCATGTATATCTATTTGATTCAAATTTGGTATCACAACTGGATAGCAAGCCCAGGTGATAACATTATGTACTAGACGTGTCTTATTACATCATTAATGGCATATCAAAATTGTCAAATATGTTGAAATCCAATAATTGTAACTGACAAGCTTTAGCATGATTTGTCTCCATTGGGAAAGATTGAAAGAGAGAGAGAAAGGAATGTACTTCTGAATTTCTCCTCTAAGTGCGTATGACTATATGGTAAGCTCTTATTCTGCAAATATTTTTAGTGAGATGCTGTTTTCACTGTATTCATGGTAACTGGCCAGTGAAGGTTCTGTGTGTGTAAGCCTTATCATCTCCTAAATTCAGAAATCCAGTGTTGTTCCAGAAAGAACTACAAAGTTGAACTGGCAAGAAGAAAAATGATCAACCTGGCAGGGCTTATCTCCCTCTAATGTATGATTCTCCTTAACTCAATATTCTAGGAAATTTTCACCTGAAAGTCTAGAGTTCACAGAGAAAAATTATTTCTCTTCTACTCTCTAGTTCTACTTCTACCCCTTAGAAAAGCAAATAGTATTGCTTAATTCCAAAAAGTTTTCTCTCAAAAATATCTTGGCATTTGGCAATAAGAGAAAAAGAGGGTGACAAGGAATTTCATGGACACAGAATCACTCGTTACAATGATGAGTTATTCAAGAATCCCCACCCTTTGTGTTCTGCTTTATCTTTATTTGGGGATGGCATGGAGGAGGAGAAAAGGGAAGTTTATGTTTTCTCTTTAAAATTAATTCGCAGGTAGCCATTTACTAGTGGATTATTTTAAGCCTAGAGGATGTTATAGTTGCATTTTTCTTTTAAGTAATTGTGGCAGATATTCAAGTGCATAGACAATGGTAGGCATGTATAGAATAACCTGGTTTTCCAGACAGACCCACATGTCCGAGATCAAACGGCTACAGCACATTTAGGGTTACAGTCTCCTTCCCTTCCACCTCATTCTCAACGGCAGTGGAGCTTTTTCCAGCGTTGCCATGGTAACACTATATCTGGCTGCTAGCTCTGTCGTAAGTTATTGAACTGAGACTGGCTTTTGGTTTAGCAGATAATTAGGTTCTGTCTCACAGGTTCATTTTCCTGTGACTGGGACGTGAATATGACCTACAGCTGGCCTCAATTTCAGTGTCACAGACAAAACTTTAACCCTTCCGGAGCTCCCAAGGCACTCTCCTAAGCCTTGCTTGTGAAGTGGGGGGAGTCCACTGCAGCCCACCTATACCTCAGAGAGGATTACCAAGCCCCATTTTATTTTTTATCATCATCATAACACTAAGGAACATATGATCAAGATTGTACACCTAGAGCATTTTCAAAATTAAAACTATATCAACAATATGGTATATGTACTTATGTCTCTTACGTATAACATGTAGTATATAGAGCTTTCCCATGTCATTATCATTTCCCTGCTTCTTTAATAATTTTTTAAATTTCATTGAAGTGTCTTGTGTTGCAGTTTGGATCCCACGGTACTTAGATGTCAAAAACACCATTTTCAGGAATATTATCTTGGTACACTTATTCTCAGCTTCCAGAACCGTCTGCTGGTTGGTTCTTGCCCCTCTCTCTCCTTTTTATAAACCCTAGATTTTTGCTGATGTTGAATGGTTCCTTTGGAGTCACAAGCAGGTCCGAGCTACAGGGAACAACGCCATCGCTGCTAAAATGCCCAAATGTTCACTCAAGGCTTGACTCTTGCTGGTTTGGAAAATCAGCAAAGATCTGCCCTTTGTTTAGGACAAAGAAAGAAACATAACTTTGAGAACAGATATTGAATTTACAAAACCCACAGCAACACGGAGACCTGTACGGTTAATATGAGAGAGTATGTCTTTCTATGTCAATGATAAAGACCTTCAAATAAATATTTGAAAAATTTACTGTATTTAATCAAAACCTTCCCATGGAAAGATAAGAAAGGAATAAGGGAGAGCTGAGACCACCATAATTAAAGCATGAATTAAAGAAATTCTATAGCTTAATTGTCTGCAGAATCACATAGCTATGTCAATAGATATAGGAAAGACTTGGAAGACTCAACAGTTGGACATTGAAACTAGGATGTGTGTGTGTGTGTGTGTGTGTGTGTGCATGTGTACTACATAGACTATATTGTTTTAATCCATTCCTTCCATTCTCAGACTCTAGATGAAAAGAGCATCTTGAATGGCAGCAGCCTCAGATGTCCTGAGTGAGAGCAGCCATGGGCCCGGCAGGGTCCCATGAATTCAGAGAACTTAGTGGAGGAGATGGAGGTCAGGGTGGCGGGGGGTTGGTGAGGGGAGTTTGTATGAAGTAAGGGAAACAGCTGATATGTGAGAAACCCAGTTATTGGCAGCTATTTTCCACTAAACTGAGCTTCATTTAACTTTAAATCTCAAGTATATAGCACTTGTTTTCTTATTGATGATCAATGTGTTTGTTGAGTGAATGTATGAATTCCTCCCCACTCTCTATTCTATGCAGTAAGAATTAAATTAACACTCAGTTATAAAGAGGACTTAGGAATTCTACATGCATTTTGAATCCAAAATCCTTTTAACTGTCTTCTCATGGTTTCTAGTAACCCCTAAGCCCTACACATACAGGTCATCTCTTGCCTGCACGATTGCAATAGCCTTGTAACTGCTCTTCTTCCCTCTTACTACCTACTGTAGTCTCTACTATGCACAAAAGATAGGGCGTTCATTTAAAATGCATATCAGGGCTTCCCTGGTGGCGCAGTGGTTGAGAGTCCGCCTGCCGATGCAGGGGACACGGGTTCGTGCCCCGGTCCGGGAAGATCCCACATGCCGCGGAGCGGCTGGGCCCGTGAGCCATGGCCACTGAGCCTGCGCGTCCGGAGCCTGTGCTCCGCAACGGGAGAGGCCACAACAGTGAGAGGCCCGCGTACAGCAGAAAAAAAAAAGAACCTAGTAGGCTGGACCCTAGTAGATTTTAATAAATATTTGTTGAATGAATAAGTGAATGAATGATTGAATAAAGAGATTCAGGTAGAAGGTCTGGGTATCCCAACCTATGTGAGACCAGTAATGAGTGTTCCCAACACAAGGGATGAAATCTCATCCTACATGATGAAATTGCTTGAGTAGATACAATAACATTGAGGGGCATAGCTTACATTTCTGCAACTCTCTTCATTAGATTGAGATAAAACAAGGAAATGAAGCTTATTTCTACCTATCCTTGCATGCATTAAACTCAAAGCATCATCCATATACCAAACCCATTTCACTCATGGAAGACTTTCTATGAAGGATAGTAGATAGTTTTGGCTCTGTGGGCCATACAGTCTGTGTCACAACTTCTCAGCACTTCTGTTGAGGTGTGAAAGCAGCCACAGACAACACATAAACAAATGGGTGTGGCTGCGTTCCAATAACATGTTACTTATTAGAACAGGGAATCAGCCACATTCAGCGCACAGACAGCAGTTTGCTGGCCCCTGATGTAAAGTCTTTCCACAATTTCTCCTCCCACCAAGTTATTGAGCGAATGCCCAAAGGACCATGGCTTTCTCACCTGATTCTTTCAAGAAATGAAACAACTTGGGGAATGGCTTCCCAGAGTCGGCAGAACACTACTGAGGCGTTTTTTTTTTCCTCTCTCCTTCTTTGCTCAATATCAGTCATTTCCTAACTTTAAACAGTCACTGCAGTAGCAATAACAATGATAAATGGTAATGTAAATGGTAAATGTCTAACAGTTGTCTCTCTGGGGGAGAAAAAAAGATGTTTACTAATTTCTGTAGTGTAAATTCTCCCACCATGGCCATTTTAAACTACCAATATGATGTCACTTAACCTTGAAGTTGGAAAAAGCTGCACATAATAGTCTCCTGAATCAGTATGTGCTGGCTCCAGCGCACAGCGGGATACATATTTAAAAGCTGCAATAACTTTCCTCACCACCACTGCAAAATCTGTAGGACAGTGGTGGGCTTGATGGGTGCAAATGGCTGGATGATCTCTTGGAATGCCAATAAATAATGAAAAAGTATATAAATGTAATGCTGTATGTAAAGCCCTTAGATCGGTGTTTCGTTAAAATACATACTCAGTAAACGGTAGATATTATCCTCTAGTTTAAGTTTTTATAAGCATTAAAATTAAATGTTTAGCTACTGACTCAATCCAATTTTAATGCCTTTGTGTTAATAAGGCCTCTTAACATGGAAACAACAAAGATAAAGGAATTTTATGTAGCTATTCATGATTCTGCTCAGCTCAAGGTTGAAATAGCAACAAAATACTCCAACCAGAATAAAAGAAGTCTCCACTTGACTGCAGATCTTCATAACACTTCACAAGGGTCAAGCTGTGTTATTTTCCTTCAGTGTTGAACAAAAAGCATCTTAGGAGCATAGTTCAATTATTGATTGAATAGTGGGTTCAATTTGACTGTAATTCTAACAAATATACTCCGATGAGTTCAAGACCAGGGCTGGGCCAATAAAAGTTAAAGTTTTCACTCAAGCTTTGAGGCAAATGCTCAGATTAAATTAGTAACATGGATGTCTTATAGTGTTGGGCTACTAACAATACTGCTCAGTACCAGTTAGACAATGCTAGTAGAATAACAGGCAAAATATTGACAACGGTTTGAATGACTAGACACCAAAATGGACATCAATCTAAAAGAAATTACTGAAAGAAAAATATAGACTCTGAAAGAGATGAATACACAGCTTAGGTTTAATCACTCAGTATTTAGGAGAAAAGGCTAATATATGCTGTTTTAAATACCATAAAAGTGCGTTTTAAATTATTTACCCTCTAGTATCCTTTGCTCATTCTCTCCAATCTATAAAGTTTTCTGTACTTGTATAAAAGATATGACTTAGTGTTTGGTCTGTGAAATAAGGTAAGAATGAGAGTATTCCTTTTAACCTTTTAGCTAATCTTAATCTTTTTCTCTGTGCTTCTACTAGCATGTAATTCAAATATATTGGTTTTGTGGTGGTTATCCTCCTCTAATTCTTGACGGCCCTTTGTTCTAGAAGACACAGTTTAACAATGGAATACCTCAAACCAAACCCTGGTCAGAAGCCCCCCCAATCCCCAAATATTACTGAATGAGTTGTATTTTCTGTTTCAGTAAACTCTTCCATATGTATTTTTTGCTACATTTTCTTTTGGTTTTCTGCTCATTCCAATATTAATGAAAATATATTTTAGGTAATCAACTTTCTTTTAAAAAGAACTTCTATTATGGAAAATTCCAAAGGTATACAAATTAGAGAGAATAGCGTAATGAACCTCCAAATGCTCATCCCCCATAGAGGTTCTACTATTCAATGATTTATTAGAGGGGAGGGGAAAAATTGACATCTTTTTTCCAGCTGCATTGAGACACATTTAACATGTAACATTGTGTTGTATATGGTGAAACGATTATCACAGTAAGGTTAGTTTAACACATCCATTACCTCACATAGTTACATAGTTACCGTTTTTTGTGGGAAGAACATTTAAGATCTACTCCCAGCAGATTTCAGGTGTTCGATATAGTGTTGTCAACTACAGTCACCATGCTGTACATTACATCTCCAGAACTCATTCATCTTATAACTGGCAATTTGTACCCTTTGATCATCATCACTCATTTCCCCAACTCCCCAGCTCCTGGCCACCATCAACCTACCATTTGTTTCTATAGGTTCGTTTTTTATTTAGATTCCATATATAAGTGAGATCATATAGAATTTGTCTTTCTCTATCTGACTTACTTCATTTTGCACAATGCCCTCAAGGTTCATCCAGGTTGTCACAAACGACAGGATTCCTTATTTTTCATGGCTGAATAATATTCCACTATATTATATATGCACACACAAACATATACATGCACACCACATTTCCTTTATCCATTTATCCATCAGTGGATACTTAGGTTGTTTCCATGTTTTGGCTATTTGTAAATAATGTTGCAATGAACATGGGGCTGTAGATATCTCTTTGAGATAATGATTTCACTTTCTTTGGATATACACCCAACTATTCAACTTTTATCAATGTATGGCCAATCTGGTTTCATCTGTACCCACCATTCACTCATTTCTAATTTCCTGGATTATTCTGAAGCAAGCTCATCCATCATATAATATGCAGGCATTTATAAATATTTCAGTATGTGTCTCTAAAAGTAGAGCACTGCCTTTTTTAAAGCACAGTATCACTATTACCCTACAAATATTTACAATAGTTCCCTAATATCATGAAATATCTCATAAATGTACAAAGTTTCCTGATTGTCTCATTTTTTAAACGTTAATTTGTTTCAGTGAGGATGCAGACATGGGCTACACATGGCATTTTGTTGACATATGTCCAAAGTCCCTTTCAATGTATAGGTTCCTCTTCTTTTAGTTCTTTGCAATTTATTTGTTGATGAAACAGAATCAGTTACCCTTTAGTGTCTTTCTCATTCTGAATTTTGCTGATTTCATCCCTAAAGTGTCATTAGTCATGTTCTTCTCTACTGGTGTTTCCTGTAAACCAAGTACTTCACTGAAATGCTACATTCAGATTGTTTTCCTTTTTTTAGTAAGATTTGTTTGCAAATGGTATTGTATATATCCCACCAGGAGGCACATAGAAAACCTGTCTTTATTGTGACTAAGTGGGAGGAATTTTGTGATTTTCTAAGTATTTAATTATGGTTGCATCATCCAGGAATCAAATATTTCAAACTCATGTTAGAATTTAATATTACATTATTTTATGATATTTCAGAAAGAGCACTTTAATCTCCAGGAATTCCATCAACTGAGCAGGTTTGAGCACATTTACCTTAGTGAATATCAAACTATGGATTATTCCACTTGTATGTCTGAAATTGGATTAAATTGTGGAGAAATTCCAGGGGAAGTAGCCTCGAACAAATACAAGGTACATATGTAGACCTTCTCCAATATAAAATAATTCTAGTTCATTCTCAGAAAGGAATGAGGAATATTGCATTAGAACTAGACTTTTGTGGTGACCTTTAACTTTATAAGAACGTTAGATAAGATCAGTATGGGCTAAATTACAGGGACAATTCAAGGCATCAGAACTGTCTTGTGGTGGAGCACGTGAACCATTCTAGCCTGCTCCAAGGAGATGGTACAACTCTGTCACGATCCTGAGGAGTGCAGAGTTGAGATAAAAATGTGAAGACATTATATGAAATGTTAATTGTCATTTAAAAACAGAAGTATGTGTGTATTCTTGGGAATACATGTGATTGTTTATGGACTTTCAGAAATGTATGGCTTTTTAAATAGCCACCTCTAGGGTCGTCTTTTTGATTCCTCTTATGAAAAATAACTGGAAAATTAGATGGAGTTAATTTATAGTTAGCTCATTATTGACAGAATTTATAGTTAGCTCATTATTGACAGTGCTTTAATCTCATATCCCTTGCCAGATATGAAGAGGATATATCTTTCCTTTATATATTTATTGGCGATAAGTTATAGCTAGTTTTTCCATTGATATGGATGCTTTGAGCTCAAAGTTACGCTATCACAAATAAAATACTCCAATTTTTCAATAATACATCACTAAAATTAGACCCATATTCTATTTTGAAGCTGGGAGAAAATCTTACTTAGACTCTGAAAACTGGATTACATTAATGAATTTTCTTCAAGTTCTAAGGTTCCCTGAATCTATTTTAATTCCATGTCAAGAATTGGAGAGATTTTTCCAAGAAGTTATATAAATTTACGAAATGAAATATGGGAGTCTATGACCCACTTCTTAAACTTCTATTCTTCCTACTGCTTTTGCCCCCAAAGTAAGAAAAGAGACATATTGCTTTGTTATATCATTGTTACCAATTTTTAAAAGAATTTTCTGTTTGAATTAAGATACTTAATCTAATATATAATTTTTAAATTTTTATTTCATATCATATCTTACTTGTCACAGTTAGGAACCTGGAGCAGGCTGAGCCTTTAGAACAAAATGATGATGTTATTGTGAAAATAGGCAAGGATAGCCCAAGGCAACCCCAAACTTATAGGGTCTACAGAGCAATAGCAATAAGATATTCTGAGCTACATTGGACCAGGGATTATTACACTTCTCATATGGCAGGATTCTTATTATTTTATTCTATATTTCATAACATTATCAGGTCCATGAAATTAGCTCCCTTTAGTAAAGTGCTTTTGTGTTGCTTGTTCTGACAATGCTTTGTGCTGATCAGAATATTAACAGAAATGTGTGAAATGTAATATTCCTTATATCAAGGAACAAGTTAGTTTCTATTTGTTCAATAAAACCCATACTCTGAGAGTTTTACTCAAGAACCTAATTCAGTTGAGTGTAAAGAAATGGCAATTACTCATGAAACCTCAGGAGGCATTTTTCATGAGCTGTTGATGTGACATTTATTGGGATATCATAATGTGAAAAAAATTTTCATGAAATGCAATTAAATATATTTTGCATTAAATTAAATTGTTGTTAAGTGTGTAGTTTATGTTCTTGTGTGACAGTTTTACATTTTGTTTATATTCACTTATGATTCATTTGAAAAAGCTTTTCTGGAGTTTGATTCATTTGCAACTGAATATCAGTTCTTATGGTACACCATTAAAATTCTGTATTGGTGATAGAACTGTTTTTCAGAAAAAAGATAATTTCCATTAATATTTAAAAGTAAGTATTCCTTAATTTATCCTGATAATGACAGAAACTTACCTGGGAAGATTGAGTCAGCACTTTATAAATTTAAATGTTCTATCCTAGGGCATTCTTTTTTTCCTAGTATTTTTAAAGAAAACAAAATTAACAGATTTTGTAAGAGCCAAATTGAAGAACTTGCCCTATTAAATATGTAATTTTGGTTCAATTAGTTGCTATTTTGAAGAAATATAGACCATAAAATGGCAGAATCTTAGAGTTTGAAGATATCTTAAAAATTACCCACCGTTCTCTGAGGCCAGAATCCCTTAATAATCCATCTGGCTTATAGCACTCTACACTGGGAATTAATATATTCAAAGGTAGAGAGTTTACTGCTTTCATAAGCAGTTAATGATATCTTTGGATAGGTCTAATTTTTAGAAAGTTCTTTCCTACATTGAGCCAAATATTTTCTAACAATATCAAATATGTCTACATGACAATACTTTGAAAATTTAAGGTCATTTTTCATGCTCCTCCTCTTCACAAATTTTTAATATGCTATAATCCATCTTCAAGGATCTCTGAAATCATTGTGTTATTGTTGTACATCTACACAGAGTAAAGGGTATGATCTTCCAGTCTGCCCAAGATTTTATAGCTTAACTACAAGGAGTTAGGGGCCAACTACAAAGTTAAAGGGAAGAATCCACACAAGACCACCCTTTCTTCTGAAATTTCAGAGTTTCTCAAACCTACCTTCAGGTTTGATAAGTCACTAGAGCAGCTCACAGAAATAAATTAAATCTACTGTACTTACAGTTTCAGTTATTACGGGGACATGGTACTGAAAATCAGCCAAAAGAAGAGACACACGCAGTGACTGGGAGGGTTCCATGTGGAAGCTTCCATTGTCCTTAGAATGTGTTTCCCTTCTAAGTAATGATGTGTGACAACACACATGATATATTGCCAACAGGAGAAGCTCATGTGAGCTTCAACGTCCAGTTTTTATTGGGACTTTATTATATATGCATGATTGATTGATTTACCAGGTTGTCCAAAAGGTCCACCATGAATAACAGATACTCCTACCACTTGGGAATTTCCAACGGTTCAGAGGTTACTTCCCAGGAGCCAGGTACAAAGGTCAGACCTCTCTTTAGGTAAGGCCATATCCTTATCATGCAGTATCATTTACTATTTTCTTGGAGAAAAGACTTCAGTTCCTTAATCTTACATAAAATATAGTTTTAGGGCTTCCCTGGTGGCGCAGTGGTTGAGAGTCCGCCTGCTGACACAGGGGACACAGGTTCGTGCCCCAGTCCGGGAAGATCCCACATGCCGCAGAGCAGCTGGGCCCGTGAGCCATGACCACTGAGCCTGCGCGTCCGGAGCCTGTGCTCTGCAATGGGAGAGGCCACAACAGTGAGGCCTGTGTACTGCAAAAAATAAATAAATAAATAAATAAATAAATTAATTAATTAAATATATATATATATATATATATATAGTTTTAGGAGCTCAACATATCTTGGTTGCATTTCTCTAGATAATCCCTAATTTATTAATGTCTTCCTTGGTGTCTCAGAAACTTTGGGTAACTCTGGTAACAAAATATATACCTCATATCACCCCAAAAGCCTCCAAAGGTCTCCAAACCCATCTCTCTATGTTGAAGTATTTGGTCCCTACTATGAAGTGTGAAATAATACTTTGGACTTGAGGGTTCTGCAGACAAGGAGAATCCTGACATTTAACAGCCATTAGACCTTGTAAAAGTTATGTGTGCTTTCTGAGCTTCCATTTCTTCATAGATACAAAGTTAATAATAATTAATTATATATTAAGGGAACTAAACACATGTAAAAATCTTTAATGTATCATAGGAGCTTAAGAACTATTAGTTCTCTTCTGGAAAAATTACTGTGTAGTGTGAATTTGTGTTTGAGGGGTATCGTATACAATGTTTGCCTACTACGTATTTTACACTAGATATATGCATACATTATTAAAACAAAACAGAATTCATTCAATTCATCAAATATTTATCTAAGTCCAACCAAGAAGTGTAAAGCTTTATGCTAGTGACAGAGAGAAAAAAAAGATAGTTTCTGCCTTCCTGGAGAGAGAACATTTTCATAAATATCTGATATAAGTAGACTGGAAAAGTTGTTGAATTAAGGGACATATCTCCTGCAATAATGGAAGTATTAGAGAGAAAGAAATTCTGGCTGCAGTTATTGGAGAATGTGTCTCTAAGAAGGTGATATGTCATGGAAGGCCAGGAGCATTAGGAGGGCTTCAACAGCATTTTCTGGAAAAGTGAATACCATTTTTCAGAATTTCT
Source organism: Lipotes vexillifer (assembly GCF_000442215.2). Taxonomy (NCBI): domain Eukaryota; kingdom Metazoa; phylum Chordata; class Mammalia; order Artiodactyla; family Lipotidae; genus Lipotes; species Lipotes vexillifer. The sequence goes on from NW_006780914.1 coordinate 2,525,026, forward strand.
GAATAAAATTTACTTCGTAGAAAAGTGAATTTTATGCTCGCTTTGGCAGCACATATGCTAAAAAAGAGAAAAAAAGAAAAGTGAATTTTGGGGCAAGGTGTAAATAAATTTATCATGAATATAGGGACAAAATATAAATAAAATAATCTTACATCAGAAATGAGTTCTCTAAAATAAGTGGCAATCTTAGAAAAAAAATTAGCTAAAATCTTAATCTTTGTATTAAAAATATGTTATTGATCTTATTGGAATGTCAACAGATTGCTTCTGTACTTTGTATTTTTAAAACTCAGGAGACTTTACCCTATTTCTGAAATTCATTCTGAAATTTATTGTCAGATTTTGAATTCAAGGAAAATGTAGATTTTACCTGAGGCAGGCAGTTTATTTGAGAACTGTGAGAGAGTTAGGCATCATCAAACAATTCATTCAGCAAATATTCACTCTAGGTATTCTGTGTGCCGGGCACTGTTCCAGGTTCTGTGGAAAACTGACAATAAACAACTAAGTACATAGAATGTCAGATGGTATAAGTAGCATCAAGAAAATTAAAGCTGTGGAATGGTTGATAGTTTTGGAGAAGAGTGGAATTTGCTCTTTTATAAGTCAGGAAAGACCTTTTGACAGAGATCTGAGCAGAGACAGCATGGAAGCAAGTCAAAGTGATCTCCTGGGGTGAGGGTTCCATGCAGAAAAACAGCAAGAGCAAGGTGAGGTCAGAGCATGCGTGGAATTTCCCAGGAAAAGCAAGGGCTCCAGCATGGCTGAGGAGAATGAGAGAGGGAGAAAGCAGTGGAGGTGGCTGTAACATCGGGCTTTGTAGACCATTGCAAAGACTCTGGATTTTATTACAAGTGCTATCTCCATAACCTGAACCATGCCTACCTCTTAAACCTTGTATTCACTTCTTGTCTTTGTATTCCCTACACCTGTGCTGTCCAATATGGTAGCCACTAACCACATGTAGCTACTGAGCATTTGGAATGTGGCCAGTTTAAATGGACAGTATGAAAAAAAGTAAAATATCTCACGAATTTTTATATTGTTTAATAGGTTGAAATGAAAATATTTTGGATATATTGGCTAAAATAAAATAAAGTTAATCTGCATCTTTTCTTTTAACTAACATTTTTATTTTGAGATAATTCTAGATTTCATGCAGTTGAAGAAACAATACAGAGAAATCCTGTGTTCCCTTTACTCACTTTTACCCAATGGTGACATCTTGCAAATCTATTGTCACCGTATCTATTGACAGTGATACATCTTATTCAGATGTCCCTAATTTTAATTATATTTATGTGTGTGTGTGAGTTTAGTTCTATGCAATTTTATCACATTTATAAATACATATTTCCACCACCACATCGAGATTCAGAACAGTTCCTTCATCTCAAAGATTTTTTGTGTTGTGCTTTTATAACCACAATTACCCGATTCCTGTGCTCCATCCCCCACCCCCCGGCCCTAACCTCTAGCAACCACTAGTTTGTTCTCCATTTCTGTAATTTTGGCCTGTCAAGAATGTTAAGTAAATGGAATCCTACAAGATATTTATTTTGGGAATTGTTTTTATTCCCTTAGAATAATTCTCTGAAGGTTGATCCAAATTGTTACGTACATCAATAGTTCATCCCTTTTTATTGCCAAGTAGCATTCCATGGTATGGAGGTACCACACTTTGTTTAACTACTCACCCTTTGAGGCATGCTTGGAATTGGTTCTAGTCTTTGCTATTATAAATAAAGCTGCCATAAACATTCCTGTGAATGTTTTTGTGTTAATGTACGTTGTAATTTATCTAGGGTAAACACTTGAGTCCATCAGTCATATGGTATTTGCATATTTAGATTTATGAGAAGCTGTCAAATCATTTTTCCCAGAGTACTGTACCAACCTCTTTTTACTTTTTGTTAACATGGCTACTAGAAAATTATGGTATGTATGTCACTCACATTTCTGTTGGACAGTGCTGCTCTGGTTCATCCTATATGCATTTCTTTCTCTCTGGAGTGTGTTTTCATTATCCCTTCACAAATGCACATGAACTTCTATGGTATAGTAGTTAAGAGCAGAATCTAAGACCAGATGGTCTGTGTTTTTATTTTGCACCAAACCCTTACTGACTCTATGATTTAAGATATTTAGTACCTTTCTTTCCTCTGTCCATTTGTGAATGGGATGACTATAATAGTACTGATTTCATTGGGTTGGTGTAGGAATGAGTACATTAGCGCATGTGAAGTTATTTTCCGATGATACCCTTATGACCCGCTGTCCAAGAGAAGTTTTAAATCCTAATATAGACTTCCACTACAGTCAACATCCTCATTAAAATTGTAACTCTATGATTATTTCATATCTTTCTCCATTACTATAAGGGAAGTGGCACTGTCTGATTCAGTGCTGTATCCTCAGAGTTAGCACAGAACTGGCCAAGAGAGGGCAGTTAATGTAACATTGTCGAATAAATGAGTGAATGAATGAATGAATGAATTTCCTTCAATGTAAACATTTAAGTAACTCATTTAAGTAACTCATGAGTTACTTAAAATATTTTATTTCATCTTAATATTTTTTAAAGTCATATTATATTATTCATGTTTCTCTGATTGAGAAGTCTTGGTCTCTATTTTAAGTTATATGAATAGTTTTTTCATGTGGACCCTCTATATTGTAGAATAAAAACTGTTCTGGGGTAGTGATAGAATTCGACGGTAAACATATTAAGACTCATATGTATACTATAATACTCTTTGATTGGTAGTTTTGGTTAAATTGTTCAGTTTAAGTAATCATTCCATTGCTATGCTGGGATTCCCTGAAGGTTGATGGAACTCACATATGTTACTTAACTGCTTTCTTTGGCATTATGGGCCTTATGAACACTGATTCCCCTGAAGCATCAGTAGATGACATTGAGGTAGAAGTCCCTCTTTACACTTCTGTAGATAATTTTATCTCAATATTTCAATTATTTAAGGCCTTAAATAGGTAAGTTCCATGACATTCTTAGGAAAGTCAGAGAAAACCATGGCTTAACATAGATGATTTTCATTACCTGCTCTCTGTTTAACCCAAACTCTGTACTAACTACCAAGAGCACATGCTTTTTTCATACACACACACACACACACACACTCACACAAATACAGTTTGTCAGTGATCCTTTATCTTCTCACCTACCAAGGGAGGTTACTATAGTAGAATGAACCCTGACTTATGGTCACTTTGATCTATGGTGAGTGAGGCTCTTGTTATTAAAAAGACCAATTAACATGTTTGAAAAGACCAATTGATGTGTTTCATCCTTCATTTCATTTGCTAAGTAATGGAGATATGATGAGATCTACCAAGATCTCATTGCAGTGATAATTAAATACAAGGGTCCATCTATAGATCATGGACATATACATACATGTATGTTTCCTCCGATTTTACCGTCTGCCCTCAAAGCCAGCTCTCATTAGACCAATGTCACACCTTAGCATGCTGAGTATCAGAAATGCACTTTAACTTCACAGTTACATGATAAGGCTTTGCCATGAAATTATGATCCTTAACTCTAAACTAATCAGGAGAGGAATAAAATATCCCTTCTTCCCATCTAAATATTTGAGCTCAGATTTGTACTGAAGCATATCCAGGTGTAAAAGAAAGATTATGATGGTATTTGTTTCCTGGTTTAATGATTCTTGATGCTGAGTTGATTAAAATAATACAAAATAACAAAATTTGCTAATATTTATTGTTTACTTTGTGATTAGAACTATATTAAATAATTTACCAGATTATTTTTATTGAGATATAACTAACATATAACATTGTAAATATAAGTTTAAGGTGTACAACATGTTGATTTCATACATTTATATATTGCTATATGCTTTCCACCATAGCATTAGCTAACACCTCCAATGTGTCCCATGATCAGCATTTCTTTTTTGTGGTGAGAACATTTAAGATCTAGTTTCTTAAAAAAAAAAAAAAAAAAAAAAAAAAAATTTATTTTTTTAAAAATTTTAAAAAAAAAAAAAAAAAAAAAAAAAAGATCTAGTTTCTTAGAAACTTTGAAGTATATAATACAGTATTGTCAATATAACAACACAAGTAGTTACTATAATCATTCCTATTTTACACTTGGGCATACAGCCTAAGAGAGATTAAATTAGCAGCTCAAGGTCAGAGTGCTAGTAATTATTAAAGCTAGGATATGATTCTGTGTAATGTGAGGGTTCAAGCCTTTAACAATGCATGCTGCCTCTTATTTCAATAATTTAAGTTGGTCATTTGGGTTAATAATAGAGAAAGTGATGCTCCCTTTGTTTTCATGTGCCTTATATTTTTCAACATATTTCATTCACATACAGTCTAGTAAAATAAAATCAGGTTCTCTTTCTCCTATGCCTTTACATTTATCATGTTCCCATAGCCTTTATAAATAAAATAAAAAATAATAGCAACAAGCGCTTGCCCAAAGTGAGTAAAGATTCTAGCTTCTCCCATCTTCTTATTGCAGCCCAAAGACTTTGACATCATAAATATCTATATGCCAACAATATTGAATTTTCATTATCAGGTAACTCCAGTGTTATAGACATGAAAGTGTAACACCATATCTTTTTACAGTCACTCCTCCTGCCACAGTTTAATAGATCTATAGTTACCATCTGGAATAATATTGAATGGATTATTTTTTCTCCTTAAAATATTAAATCCTTATTTAAAGTTGACCATTTGTTTACATAGTACAGAGGAGTCTATGTTTGGAATTTGTTAGCCTTCTCTCTACTGTACATGTGCTCCACGCAGCTATTTTTATGTGAAAATTGTTGCTTTATAGGACCATTTTGCCTCTATGTTGCTATTTTATTATTGCTATTCCCTTTAATTAAAATGCTCCTATTGTGTAACCAGGAAGAGTTCTTTCACCTGGGAACATTTGCTTCAAATAATATAGAAATGTTTGTTTGTTTATTTATTTATTTATTATTGTCATTTTCCTAAAATATCAACTTTGACTAATAATTATATACAGGCTTTGTTCTTATCTGGGTGTCAACAGTAATTGGAATCCATATCCATATCCTACCTTGCAATCATGCTGCAAAAGGCCCAATAAATTCCCGCTGAGTGTGTTACTTGTTAAATTTAGTGCATTACTTTCAGGGTAATGAATAAAAGCAGTGGGCCATTACCTTCTGGCTGGCTGAGGAAGGCTGGAACAGCCAGACTCCCCTGAGGCTTTGAGCCAGCTTAAAACGGTGACAGGCAGAATCAAGGGAGTCCCAGAGCATCACAGTTCAGTTTGTCTCCCTTAATTTCCTCTTCTATAGAGACTCAGAAGGCTGTAGGAAGGTGAGGTCGTCTTAGCCGTTAATTCACCACACTTTCATAAGACACTGCATGCTCTGGTTTCATTAACAAGAAAATACAGTTTATATAGTTACATATTTACCTTCAGCAGAGAGATGAAAATACCATTGAACATATATTAGTAGCTATGCTTCCATTCAGTTTACTTTGTGTATCTACATATGTCTTCTGTGTATTCATTTTTGTATGTTAAATATGCCCATAGGTTTTTTGTTTTTTGGGGGTTTTTTGCGGTACGCGGGCCTCTCCCGTTGCGGAGCACAGGCTCCGGACGCGCAGGCTCAGTGGCCATGGCTCATGGGCCCAGCCGCTCCACAGCATGTGGGATCATCCTGGACCAGGGCACTAACCCGTGTCCCCTGCATCAGCAGGCGGATTCTCAACCACTGCACCACCAGGGAAGCCCTCCCATAGGTATTTTAATATGAGTGAATAACCAATTAAGCAAGCTCCATAGAGATAATGTACTTATTTCCATCTCATATTTATTGAACATACATAAGCAGGTACTGAAAAAATGACTACCACATTCTTAAGCTTACATGTAGCTCTTTCTTAATAGATATATTCTTCATATGAAAAAATTCTTAAACTATAATATCATAAAATTTAACATATACTGTAAATGCACAAATGCAAGGATGTTAGAGCAATGTGGTCTATGTTCTCAGTAAACATTTTTTTTTTAATAACTGAAAGCCAGTCTTCATTCTTCCAGCAAATAATTGTTATACACTATGTTTTGTGCCAAAGCCAGGTGACTCCCTTAGTCTTTTGAATTATTCTGAATGTTAATATCCATCTAGAAACAACTAAATTCTCAAAGAAAGGAGGAAAAAATAATTTGTATGAAATGACTACTTGTATTATTCTTGAATGTCTTGGAAATTTTAGTGTAAGTGTCCTTTGCTATCCATGGTAGAGCATCTGGTTCCAAATAACATGGTGTATCTCATTAGAGAGATATTAGATCTAATTATGCAACATATAAGTGAGATCATTACAGCAACATTATCTCAATGAGGGAAGTAAGCACATGTGAAACCTAACACTCTGCTGCTTGAAAGAATTTTTGAAAGCAAATTTAAGGAATTAATGTACATTAAAAGATGTTGAAAACCAGTCATGAATCTTTGACATGTAATGGAAAAATATAATAGAATGATAGGTACCCTGATTAATTCTCCTGGAGATAAAAACAAATATTTGGGCAAATACTATACTTTAATACAAATTATTTTCTAAACAAGATAAAACAAAAAGGTGGTAGAGGAGACATAGCTTTTATTATTTTGTGTTTATTCTATTGCCTTTTTTTTTTTGCACTTCTGCTGTTTTAGAGATCCTCAAACTTTAGAGTGTAACAGAATCACAGAGAAGGAGTGTTAAAACAGACTTTGGCCCCATCCTCAGAGTTTCTGATTCAGTCGGGCTGGGCGGAGTCTGAGAATTTGCATTTCTAAAATTCCCAAGGATGCTGATGCTGCTCGTCCAGGGGTCCCATTTGAGAACCACTGGACTATATGAAAATCACTATAGAAGGCATTTAATTCACATTATCTTCTTGATTATTTTTCGGTAATTTGAGAGCCCAAGGATCTTATACTCTGCTCAGTATTTTTCAATCAAGCTGTATATCTTGGGAAATCCAGATTCTATTACAAAGAAAACATTCTTAAAATATAATTAAGGCTGCTGTCTGACAAGTGCATTGGACATATGTTTTAAATAAATTTATATATTTATTTATTTTTGGCTGCATTGGGTCTTCGTTGCTGTGCGCAGGCTTTCTTTTTAGTTGCAGCGAGCGGGGGCTACTCTTCGTTATGGTGCGCAGGCTTCCCATTACAGTGGCTTCTTTGGTTGCAGAGCACGGGCTCTAGGCGCACAGGTTTCAGTAGTTGTGGCTTGTGGGCTCTAGAGCGCAGGCTCAGTAGCTGTGGAGCTCGGGCTTAGTTGCTCCACAGCATGTGGGATCTTCCCAGACCAGGGCTCGAACCCATGTCCCCTGCGTTGACAGGTGGATTCTCAACCACTGTGCCACCAGGGAAGTGCTAAAACATATTTCTAAACAATGACACAATCAAAAAAATGAATAGATATTACCTAGCAGTGAATAGACCAAAAATAATGAGAAGTTATAGCTCCATGAAGCTAATTTAACTCACTCTTATCTGTAGATGTTTTCACTTTCCTAAGATATCTGAGTATGTTAACTATTAAATTGATCAATTTTAATGTACAGCATGGTGACTATAGTTAATAATACTGTGTCATATACTTGATTTACTAAGAGTGTAGATCTTAACTGTTCTCATTACACACAAAAAAACTGGTAAGTATATGAGGTGATGAATGTGTTAATTAACCTGATAGTAGTTATAATTTCTCAAGGTATATGTATATCAAATCATCACATTGTACACTTTACATATTTACAGTTTTATTTGTCAATTATACCTCAATGAAGCTGGAAGAAAAAATAACATACATTGATTGATGCTGTCAAACAAATTTTAAATTTAAAAAAGTAACAATAAAATAAAGATTGTCATCATATATAAAACAGCTAATTGGCTCTTTC
>NW_006780914.1:2532995-2561593 GCF_000442215.2 Lipotes vexillifer
AAAGTAGTGCTAACTATAGCTTGAATAGTTCTGCTAAAATATTACCTAACAATGTGTTTAGGAAGATGTGTATATAAAATACCACCAAAAGTTTGCATGGATTTTGTTTGTTCTTTCTGTTTCTTATCTCAAGTCAAGCATTATATTAGTTATGGTAACAATGTTCAGAAGACATTTCCAGAGGGACTATTTCCTTGATGCTACTCAGGCAGCCTTCAAAATAAAATAATCTGGTCCATATTCTGAACTCAAATATCTGAGCTTTATAAAATTAGGAAACATCTATGTGGTAATCTGCCTAAAAATAAAGGAAAAGATTGTAGGACCTCAATGTAAGGGCAGTAACTTCGTTGTTGTTGTTTTTATTTTTTTATTTTTATTTTTTTGTGGAATAGAGCCCAACCAAATTTTTTTTTTTTTTCTTTTTTGCAGTACACGGGCCTCTCACTGTTGTGGCCTCTCCCGTTGTGGAGCACAGGCTCCGGATGAGCAGGCTCAGCGGCCGTGATTGTGGAATAGAGCCCAACCAAATTTTTTTTTTTTTTCTTTTTTGCAGTACACGGGCCTCTCACTGTTGTGGCCTCTCCCGTTGTGGAGCACAGGCTCCGGACGCGCAGGCTCAGCGGCCATGGTTCACGGGCCCAGCCGCTCCGCAGCATGTGGGATCTTCCTGGACCGGGGCACGAACCCATGTCCCCTGCATCAGCAGGCAGATTCCCAACCACTGCGCCACCAGGGAAGCCCCCTAGTATCACTTTTAAGTGTCCAAAAAAGCTTGGGTTGTGTTATATCCACAGGCAAAACTGGACTGAATGTTCAGATTCCATTAAGTCTCCTATATTCTTATTCTTGGCTGCATTCTGTAGTCACATGAGAAGCTTTAGAAAATACTGACACCTGGGTCTCAACCAAAGTGATTTGGATTTAATTAATCTGGTGAGTAGTTAGGTTATTAAGATCTTTTAAGAATCTCCCCATGTTATTACAATGTGTAGCCAAGTTTGAGACCAATGTTTACTTACAGGTGAATCCATTAAAAGGGCTAATGACAATGAAGTTAGTGTAGGCACCTCACATTCCAAGAGTCTGAGCACATGGGAAATAGTAAAGTGTTCATCCTATTTGTATGGATTTGTGTGTTGCCTGTGTTTTTGACCATGGCAGAGATGGGCTTATCAAGGTGGAATCCACTCTATGGAATTACCATGATCTTGGTGGTAACATGTTTCTGGTAAAATGCACTTACAGAAGCAATGTTTATTATGAGGGTTTAAATTTACTTGGTCGGGTTCTTATCTTCTCTCTCCTGTTCTACTGTGTTAGTTCCTTAACCAGAATTCCTGAGAGCACATGATGTTCCAGTCATTGTGCAGGGATAAGAATATAGCAGTGAAGGAATATAAAGGTAAGATTATACAATTGTTGGTAATATGCTTTTCAGAAAACTGAGTGAAAATGTGAAAAACATTGGCAGAATAAAGTACTTAAATGATTTTTCAAATTAAACAACAATGAGTTGGTATTAAAATATAGATTATATTGACAAAAATTAGAAAGATAAATGTGGGCATGATAGTGGAAGGAAGAGTGGTAGGATTATAAAAGGGAACATGTAGCAAGATTTTCATCTTAGCAGGGAGTAGCCAACTATTTTGCTTCATTCTTGGCTTTGATAATGACACAAGTATAAGATATAAAGAATGTATGTGGACATTTTAAGGGAAATATAAAATAATGTAAAATATAAACATGATGTATAACTACCAATCACTACAGATGAATTGCATCATTTATTTTTTTTTAAAGATATTTTTGATGTGGACCATTTTAAAGTCTTTATTGAATTTGTTACAATATTTTTTCTGTTTTCTGTTTTGGTCTTTTGGTGGCGAGGCATGTGGAATCTTAGTTCCCTGACCAGGGATTGAACACGCACCCCTTGCATTGGAAGGGGAAGTCTTAACCGCTGGACTGCCAGGGAAATCCCAAATTGCATCATTTAAATAACTAAAATTAAGGAAATAAAAGGGAAAGTTAATAACTGATATCTATAAATACCTCTACCCTACAAACAGAAACTACACTATTTTTTTCAAGCATTTGTGCTTTATTTACCAAAATAGGTCAGTATTATTCAAGAACAAATAAATGATAAATAAGAGAAATTGAAGAAATAACATATGGTCACAATTATACAGTGCTAAAAGATAAAACTACCCTCCCAAATACTAAAAACAAACAATAAAACAAAAACAACATTAAATAAACACACCATTTGCCTAAGTAACTGTTGGGACAAATTGAAAAATAAAATCGTAGCTGTAGACGGTAGAGATCTACTAACATTATAGTACAATGTTTCAACAGAGGTGTATTACCAAAGCTGTTCTAAGTGACAGATTCATAAGCTTTAGCCTTTCTACATTAAAAATAAGTGTAAATGAATCAAATATTTACCTAAAGAACTTAAGTGGGCTGCAATAAACCAAAGAGAAAAAGGTTAGGAACAGAAGCAACACAAATTTAACTGAATTCGAGAAATGTAAAATCAACAACTGAATTAGAACTAAATATATTTTTCTAAGGAAAAATCCATTTAATTTTATGCAAAGAGTAAAAAGAAAAAAATAATAAATTAGAAATGAGAAAGAGAATACAAAAATAAGAAATGAAAAAAAATGTAGAGGGTAATCTTGTTCAAGAAGGTAATAGTAATTTTCTTGATGAAATACTAGCAAATATAATTTTCACAGAGTATTAAAATAATACCCAATAATCCATCAACACTTCCATTTACCTTACCATATATAGATGATTTAATGACTAATTTATAATATTGGTCATATAACAACAGTATGTTTCTCCATATATTCAAGTTTTCTTATAGGACCCATAAATACGTTCTAAGTGTATTTCTTACAATTGTATATTTTTGTGCAAATTTGAATCAGAATTTTTTCCATTATATTTTCACCTGGTTATCGCTGAACTAGAAGAGTCACAAAATTCCACACACACAACAATTTGGATGTAAAGAGAAAATATAGCACCCATAATCTCTCAAATAAACATCCAAAATTTGTCAGTAAAACAAAGTGTTCAGTCTCTTTAAATCTACTTTGATCTGCTATGTTAGAAAATGCTCGATCTCTCAGTAATGTGTTTCCCCCTCCCCAGGATCTCTTCCTCAATGCCGCTTGGGAATTACAAGCCCATTAAAATTCTAGTTCTGCTGCTTAGCAGAATATGGATTCCAGTTTCAGCTCAGATAAAGGGAGATATTAAAAAAAGTCAACATTTTTTATCAATATCATTAAATTTTGTGGAGGGCTTTTGAAACTTCTTTATTTATATACTTTTGTTTCATTTTATGTAATTTTTATAAAATACCTCTTTTTAATTTTTTTACTTTTAGCAGATATGATACATTTTTGAGAAATATCTATAATTACTAGAGACCTGCATTTTACTCTCTACTGCATTTTCTTATCCCATCATCACTCCTTGGATTTCAGCATTACTGGCCTTGGGACAGCCTCTTCCCCACAAACACTGTCCCCTACCCCCACTCCCAATTGTTGTGGCTCATCCTGTTTATTGATGTAGTGATGGCAGAGCTGACTTACAAGATCTTTGTAGACTGGACATTAGGACACAGGCCTGTACCATGAGAGCAGCAAAGTGGTATCTCAAGCCTCATTCACAAAGGTGGATCTAGTCCAAGTCCTTCCCGATTTCATGCTCATTTACAACTCACTTTTCTTATTGTAACAGCCCATGTCCTATAACAGGCAACAAGAACCATTAGTGAGCATTAAGAGTGACACATTTCCACTGTTTGTCTTCCAGGATCTCATTCTGTGAACTTTACATAGACTGGGATACCTAGCACTTGTGAACTTACACTTGAAGAGGATTAGTCTATAATATCATTTCTCCAATTTCTTAGCACCAAGTATTTTTTTCATTCACAAATGCCCAACCTGGGACATCTAATAGAAACTGATATGTCAAAGATGAAATGAGTATCATAGAGGAAAGTAAAGAAGGCCAACTCTAAGTATATTTAATCATAAAAATAATTTAGAAAATAGTCTAAAATAAATGGAAATGTAAGTATTTCACACCAGTGAGGGTAGGTGTGAAATACCAATTCCAAGCACACTTTCACCCTTGAGGCAAGCTGTAATTTCTTCTTTAATTGGGAACTTACTATATATCAGGCGTTGTGCTTAAGAAATTTGCATATGTAATCACATTTAATCTTTCCAATGCCCATGTCGGGTAGGTTCTATTATTATCCTTCATTTTATAGATAAAGGGAGATAAAATTTGGAGAGATTAAGAAATTGGTCCTCCACGATACAGATAATAAACAGCAGAATCTTGATTCGGACTCTAAATTTTGTACCTGATTTTACGTTCTTAAGCACAATGTTGTAATGTTGTTATGAGCTAATTTTACTGATTGCAAAGGATTGAAATCCAACTTATAGTTTATAAAAAAGTAGAAATCATAGAAAGGAGCCTGAGGGGTTTCGTAGAAACCAAAGACAGGAATGAAGCTGGGCCTCAGGAACATCAGAAACCAGGCCGTAAACACTGTCCAAACTTGGTTTCCACCCACACCTCTACTCTCACTGCATCACCCTATCCCATCAACCCCTACTTGCTCCCTCCCTGGCTCCTCCCCCTACCATCTACCCACCCCTCACCTCTCACTGGCTTACTGTCTTTGGTTCATAGTGAGGAGAGACAGGCAATAAATAAATTAAAATTATAAATATCTGAGGCAAGTGCATATATTAAATAAATATATAAGCCAATGGTGCTAAGTTAAAACAAGGTAATATATACAGCGAGTGATGAGATGGAGTTCAACATCAGAGGATACTTCTCTGAGATGACTTTTGAGTAGAGACTCAAATAACAAGAAGAAACCAACCATCAAAAAATCAAGGAAGATCATTCCAGGAGGAGAAGATGAAAGGTACGAAAGCAATGAGCTGATACTATTAGTCAGCCAGGATGGCTAGAAATCAGTAAGTGAATGGAAGAAAGATAGGGGATGAGTTAGGACTCAGAGAAGAAGACAGGGACTAAAAATCTGTATGGGAGACATTTGAAAGTTATTCAAAGTGGAAAAAGTTATAGCCATAGGGAGGATGCTCTCATTTGCCCAAGTTGGGTCTGATCCCTTGGGTTATATTTTAATTTGGCTGCTGTTGCTGCAGCCAGAGGGCTGTAAAAGGAGGATGGATATTTCCCAGTGGGAGCTGTGGTTCTGGGCAGGTAAAGCAATGAACAATTCTGTCCTCTTCACAGTTCTGTTCAAGAACCGCTGTTATAAATTCCTTTAACAGTTCCCATATATTGTCAGGCACCACTAGCCACGATTCCTTCAAAGCCAGCTTTATATAGGTTATATTTCATACCAGTTTTAAACATTTTAGGTTTTCTGATTTTTCCATATAATTTTAAGGCTTTTTGAAGGAGCCAGTTCACTGAAATATCATCCAATGTTGGAAAATTATCTTTTTTAATGCTGATTTGTTGATTGATTACCTCTTGGCTAGTATGTACTTAAATACTGTCTATTGATCTAGGCATTGGCTTCCAGTTCAATTTCACTGGGTGTTGTTTTTTTTTCAACATCTTTATTGGAGTCTAATTGCTTTACATTGGTGTGTTAGTTTCTGCTTTATAACAAATTGAATCAGCTATACATATACATATACCCCATATCTCCTCCCTCTTGTGTCTCCCTCCCACCCTCCTGATCCCACCCCTCTAGGTGGTCACAAAGCACTGAGCTGACCTCCCTATGCTATGTGGCTGCTTCCCACTAGCTATCTATTTTACATTTGGTAGTATACATAAGTCCATGCCACTCTCACTTCGTTCCAGCTTATCCTTTCCCCTCCCTGTGTCCTCGAGTCCATTCTCTACATCTGTGTCTTTATTCTTGTCATGCCCCTAGGTTCTTCAGAACAATTTATTTACATTCCATATATATGTGTTAGCATACGGTATTTGTTTTTCTCTTTCTGACTTACGTCACTCTGTATGACAGACTCTAGGTCCATCCACCTCACTACAAATAACTCAATTTCGTTTCCTTTTATGGCTGAGAAATAATCCATTGTATATATGTGCCACATCTTCTTTATCCATTCATCTGTCGATGGACACTTAAGTTGCTTCCATGTCCTGGCTATTGTAAATAGTGCTGCAATGAACATTGTGATACACGACTCTATTTGAATTATGGTTTTCTCAGGGTATATGCCCAGTAGTGGGATTGCTGGGTCATATGGTAGTTCTCTTTTTAGTTTTTTAAGGAACCTCCATACTGTTCTCCATAGTGACTATATCAATTTACATTCCCACCGACAGTGCAAGAGGGTACCCTTTTCTCCACACCCTCTCCAGCATTTATTGTTTGTAGATTTTTGATGATGGCCATTCTCACAGTTGTGAAGTGATACCTCACTGTAGTTTTGATTTGCATTTCTCTAATGATTAGTGATGTTGAGCATTCTTTCATGTGGTTGTTGGCAATCTGTATATCTTCTTTGGAGAACTGTCTATTTAGGTCTTCTGCCCATTTTTGGATTGGGTTGTTTGTTTTTATGATATGGAGCTGCATGAGCTGCATGTAAATTTTGGAGATTAATACTTTGTCAGTTGAAACGTTTGCAAATATTTTCTACCATTCTAAGGGTTGTCTTTTCATCTTGTCTATGGTTTCCTTTGCTGTGCAAAAGCTTTTAAGTTTCATTAGGTCCCATATATTTACTTTTGTTTTTATTTCCATTACTCTAGGAGGTGGGTCAGAAAGGATCTTGCTGTGATTTATGTCATAGAGTGTCCTTCCTATGTTTTCCTCTAAGAGTTTTATAGTGTCTGGCATTACATTTAGGTCTTTAATCCTTTTTGAGTTTATTTTTGTGTATGGTGTTAGGGAGTGTTCTAATTTCATTCTTTTACATGTAGCTGTCCAGTTTTCCCAGCATCAGTTATTGAAAGGCTGTCTTTTCTCCATTGTATATTATTGCCTCCTTTATCAAAAATAAGATGACCATATGTGCATGGGTTTATCTCTGGGCTTTCTATCCTGTTCCATTGATCTATATTTCTGTTTCTGTGCCAGTACCATACTGTCTTGATTACTGTAGCTTTGTATTATAGTTTGAGGTCCGGGGAGCCTGATTCTTCTGACTCTGATTTCCTTTCTCAAGATTGCTTTGGGTATTCGTGGTCTTTTGTGTTTCTATACAAATTGTGAAATTTTTTGTTCTAGTTCTGTAAAAAATGCCATTGGTAGTTTGACAGGGATTGCACTGAATCTGTAGATTGCTTTGGGGTAGTATAGTCATTTTCATAATGTTGATGCTTCCAATCCAAGAGCATGGTATATCTCTCCATCTGTTTGTATCATCTTTAATTTCTTTCAACAGTGTCTTATAGTTTTCTGCATACAGGTCTTTTGTCTCCTTAGGTAGATTTATTCCTAGGTATTTTGTTCTTTTTGTTGAAGTGGTAAATGGGAGTGTGTCCTTAATTTCTCTTTCAGATATTTCATCATTAGTGTATAGGAATGCAAGAGATTTCTGTGCATTAATTTTGTATACTGCAAATTTACCACATTCATTGATTAGCTCTAGTGGTTTTGTGGTGGCATCTTTAGGATTCTCTATGTATAGTATCATGTCTTCTGCAGACAGTGACAGCTTTACTTCTTTTTTTCCAATTTGGATTCCTTTTATTTATTTTTCTTCTCTGATTGCTGTGGCTAAAACTTCCAAAACTATGTTGAATAATAGTGGTGAGAGTGGAAAACCTTGTCTTGTTCCTGATCTTAGAGGAAATGGTTTTGGTTTTTCACAATTGAGAATGATATTGGCTATGGGTTTGTCAATATATGGCCTTTAACATGTTGAGGTAAGTTTCTTCTCTGCCTACTTTCTGGAGGGCTTTTATTGTAAGTGGGTGTTGAATTTTGTTGAAAGAGTTTTCTGCATCTATTGAGATGATCATATGGTTTTTATTCTTCAATTTTTTAATATGGTTTATCACATTGATTGATTTCTGTATATTGAAGAATCCATGCATTCCTGGGATAAACCCCACTTGATCATGGTGTATAATCCTTTTAATGTGCTGTTGGATTCTGTTTGCTAGTATTTTGTTGAGGATTTTTATGTCTATGTTCATCAGTGATATTGGCCCGTAGTTTTCTTTCTTTGTGACACCTTTGTCTGGTTTTGGTAGCAGGGTGATGGTAGTCTCGCAGAATGAGTTTGGGAGTGTTCCTCCCTCTGCTATATTTTGAAGAGTTTGAGAAGGATAGGTGTTAGCTCTTCTCTAAATATTTGGTAGAATTTGCCTGTGAAGCCATCTGGTCCTGGACTTTTGTATGTTGGAAGATTTTTCATCACAGTCTCAATTTCAGTGCTTGTGATTGGTCTGTTTATATTTTCTATTTCTTCCTGGTTCAGTCTCAGAAGGTTGTGCTTTTCTAAGCATCTGTCTATTTCTTCCAGGTTGTCCATTTTATTGGCATATAATTGCTTGTAGTAATCTCTCATGATCCTTTGTATTTCTGCAGTGTCCTTTGTTACTTCTTTTTCATTCCCAATTCTGTTGATTTGAGTCTTCTCCCTTTTTTTCTTGGTGAGTCTGGCTAATCGTTTATCAATTTTGTTTATCTTCTCAAAGAACCAGCTTTTAGTTTTATTGATCGTTGCTATTGTTTCCTTCATTTGATTTTCTTTCATTTCTGATCTGATCTTTATGATTTCCTTCCTTCTGATAACTTTGGGTTTTTTATTGTTCTTTCTCTAATTGCTTTAGGTGTAAGGTTAGGTTGTTTATTTGAGATGTTTCTTGTTTCTTGAGGTAGGACTGTATTGCCGTAAACTTCCCTTTTAGAACTTCTTTTGCTGCATCCCATAGGTTTTGGGTCGTGTTTTCATTCTCATTTTTTTCTAGGTATTTTTTGTTTTTTCTTTGATTTCTTCAGTGATCTCTTGGTTATTAAGTAGTGTGTTGTTTAGCCTCCATGTGTTTGTAATTTTTACACATATTTTCCTGTAATTGATATCTAGTCTAATAGTGTGTGGTCAGAAAAGATACTCGATACGATTTCAATTTTCTTAAATTTACCAAGGCTTGATTTGTGACCCAAGATATGCTCTATCCTGGAGGATGTTCCATGAGCACTTGAGAAGAAAGTGTATTCTGTTGTTTTTGGATGGAATGTCCTATAAATATCAATTAAGTCTATCTTGTTTAATATGTCATTTAAAGCTTGTGTTTCCTTATTTATTTTCACTTTGGATAATCTGTCCATTGGTGAAGGTGGGGTGTTAAAGTCCCCTACTATGATTGTGTTACTGTCGATTTCCCCTTTTATGGCTGTTAGCATTTGCGTTATGTATTGAGGTGGTCCAATGTTGGGTTCATAAATATTTACAATTCTTATATCTTCTTCTTGGATTGCTCCCTTGATCATTATGTAGTGCCCTTCTTTGTCTCTTGTAATAGTCTTTACTTTAGAGTCTATTTTGTGTGATATAAAAAATTGCTACTCCAGCTTTCCTTTGATTTCCATTTGCATGGAATATCTTTTTCCAACCCTTCACTTTCAGTCTGTATGTGTCCCTAGGTCTGAAGTGGGTCTCTTGTAGACAGCATTTATACGGGTCTTGTTTTTGTATCCATTCAGCCAGTCTATGTCTTTTGGTTGGAGCATTTAATCCATTTACATTTAAGGTAGTTATCGATATGTATGTTCCTATACCTTTTTCTTAATTGTTTTGAGTTTGTTATGGTAGGTCTTTTCCTTCTCTTGTGTTTCCTGCCTAGAGAAGTTTCTTTAGCATTTGTTGTAAAGCTGGTTTGGTGGTGCTGAATTCTCTTAGCTTTTGCTTGTCTGTAAAGATTGTAATTTTTCCATCAAATCTGAATGAGATCATTGCTGGGTAGAGTAATCTTGGTTGTAGATTTCTCCCTTTCATTACTTTAAATATGTCCTGACCCTCCCTTCTGGCTTGCAGAGCTTCTGCTGAGAAATCAGCTGTGAAACTTATGGGGATTCCCTTGTACGTATGTTATTTGTTGTTTTTCCCTTGCTGCTTTAATATTTTTTCTTTGTATTATTCTTATTCTTATTGTTTTTTTTTTTTCGGTGCGCGGGCCTCTCACTGTTGCGGCCTCTCCCGTTGTGAAACACAGGCTCTGGACGCGCAGGCTCAGTGGCCATGGCTCACAGGCCTAGCCGCTCCACGGCATGCAGGATCTTCCTGGACGGGGGCACGAACCCGTGTTCCCTGCATCAGCAGGCTGACTCTCAACCACTGTGCAACCAGGGAAGCCTCTGTATTATTTTTTGATAGTTTGTTTAATATATGTCTTGGCATGTTTCTCCTTGGATTAATACTTTTTGGGACTCTCTTTGCTTCCTGGACTTGATTAAGTATTTCCTTTCCCATATTAGGGAATTTTCAACTATAGTCTCCTCAAATATTTTCTCTTCTTCTTCTAGGACCCCTATAATTTGAATGTTGGTGCGTTTAATGTTGTCCCAGAGCTCTCTGAGATTGTCCTCAATTCTTTTCGTTGTTTTTTCTTTATTCTGTTCTGCAGTAGTTATTTCCACTATTTTAAGAAGAACTTATCCGTTCTTCTGCCTCAGTTATTCTGATATTGATTTCTTCTAGAGAATTTTTAATTGTATTTATTGTGTTGTTCATCATTGTTTGCTCTTTAGTTCTTCTACATCCTTGTTAAACGTTTCTTTTATTTTCTCCATTCTATTTCCAAGATTTTGGATATCTTTACTATTCTGTTTCTGTAGACTGCCTATTTCCTCTTCATTTATTTGGTCTGCTGAGTTTTTACCTCGCTCCTTCAACTTCTGTGTATTTCTCTGTCTTCTCATTTTGCTTAACTTACTGTGTTTGGGGTCTCTTTTTGGCAGGCTGCAGGTTCATATTTCCTGTTGTTTTTGGTGTTTGCCCCCAGTGGCTAAGGTTTGTTCAGTGGTTTGTGTACGCTTCCTGATGGAGAGGACTGGTGCCTGTGTTCTGGTGGATGAGGCTGGATCTTGCCTTTCTGGTGGACAGGACTACGTCTGGTGGTGTGTTTTGGGGTGTCTGTCATACCTTATTATGATTTTAGGCAGCCCCTCTACTAATGGGTGGGCTTGTGTTCCTGTCTTCCTAGTTGTCTGGCATAGGGTGTGCAGCACTGGAGCTTGCTGGTCGTTGAGTGGAGCTGGGTCTTAATGTTGAGATGGAGATTTCTAGGAGAGCTTTCGCTGTTTGATATTACATGGAGCCGGAAAGTCTCTGGTGGACCAATATCCTGAACTCGGCTCTCCCACCTCAGAGGCACAGGCCTGACACCTGGGTGGAGCAACAAGACCCTGTCAGCCACATGGCTCAGAGGAAATGGGAGAAAATAATAAAGAAGGAAAGAAAGAAAAAAAAAGGGAAGTAAAGAAAATAATTTAAAAAATAAGAATTAATTATTAAAAATAAAAAAAATTAAATAAAAAAAGAAGGAAAGAAAGAAGCAACCAAACTAAAAAACAAATCCACCAGTTATAACAAGCGCTAAAAACTATACTAAAAAAATTAAATGGATGAACAGAACCTTAGGGCAAATTGTAAAAGCAAAGCTATAGAGGCAAAATCACACAAAGAAGCATACACGCTCTCAAAAAGGGAAAAAGGAAAACAAAAAATCTATATATAAAAAACAAGGAGGAAAAGAGCAACCAAATCAATAAACAAATCTGCCAATGATAATAAACTCTAAATACTTAACTAAGATAAACATAAAACCAGAAACAAGTTAGATACAGAAAGCTAACCCTAAGTCTACAGTTGCTCCCAAAGTCCACCACCTCAATTTTGGGATGATTTGTTGTCTATTCAGGTATTCCACAGATGCAGGGTACATCAAGTTGATTGTGGGGATTTAATCCGCTGCTCCTGAGCTTGCTTGGAGAGATTTCCAGAGATTTGTTCACACAGCTCCTGGGATTCAGCTTTGGATTTGTCCCTCTCTCTGTGTGTAGGTCACCTGAGGGCGTCTGTTCTTCGCTTAGACAGGACGGGGTTAAAGTAACAGCTGATTAGGGGGCTCTGGCTCACTCAGGCCGGGGGTAGGGAGGGGTACGGAATGCAGGGCAAGCCTGTGGTGGCAGAGGCCAGCATGATGCTGCACCAGCCTGAGGTGTGCCATGTGTTCTCCCGGGGAACTTGTCCCTGGATCACAGGACGCTGGCAGTGGTGGGCTGCACAGGATCCCGGGAGAGGAGGTGTTCATAATGACCTGTGCTTGCACACAACCTTCTTGGTGGCTGCAGCAACAGCCTTAGCGTCTAATGCCCATCTCTGAGGTCTGCGCTGATAACCACAGCTGGCGCCCATCTCTGGAGCTCGTTTAGGTGGTGCTCTGAATCCCCTCTTCTCGTGCACCCTTAAACAATGGTCTCTTGCCTCTTCGGCAGCTCCAGACTTTTTCCCGGACTCCCTCCCTGCTAGCTGTGGTGCACTAGCCCCCTTCAGGCTTTGTTCACGCAGCCAACCCCAGTCCTTTCCCTGGGATCTGACTTCCGAAGCCCAAGCCTCAGCTCCCAGCCCCCGCCCACCCCGGCAAGTGAGCTGACAAGCCTCTCGGCCTGGTGAGTGCTGATCGGCACCGATCCTTCGTGAGGGAATCTCTCTGCTTTGCCCTCTGCACCCCTGTTGCTGCGGTCTCCTTTGTGGCTCCAGAGCTTCCCCCCACCCCAGCCACCCCCATGTCTGCCAGTGAAGGGGCTTCCTAGTGTGTGGAAACTTCCTCCTTCACAGCTCCCTCCCAGAAGTGCAGGTCCCTTCCCTATTCTTTTGTCACTGTTTTTTCTTTTTTCTTTTGCCCTACCTATGTATGTGGGGAGTTTCTCATCTTTTGGGAAGTCTGATGTCTTCTGCCAGCGTTCAGTAGGTGTTCTGTAGGAGTTGTCCCACATGTAGGTGTATTTCCCATGTATTTGTGGGGAGGAAGGTGATCTCCATGTCTTACTCCTCTGCCACCTTGAAGGTTCCTTCATCGAGTTTTGTATCTTCAATTTCCCATCTTCCAAGCTCTGTTATTTGCCATGTTTATTTTCAGTTTTCTTAGTAAAGATGATTTGGATCCTGAGGGTGTTTGTTAGGTAACAGACAAGGGGCATCATACAACTATAAAAGCAAGTCAAACTAATGGAAAAATGGAATAAAATGGAAAGGGATGACAGAAGAAAGGAGAGAATCTGCAAGCAAAAAGAAAATGGAAACTATAGACAGTCAAGGTAATAGTCATATCCAAAAACAAAGAAATAGCCCGAAGGGTTATGAATCGCTACAGCAGAATTAATGAGATGGAAAATTTCTCAAGGAAAAGAGCTAAGGATAGATAAAGGAAGAAAAAACCAGCATAAAAGGAAGAAAAGCAAAATAAGAGAAAATAAAAATTAGAAAAACCCCAGGTGCAAAGTGAGAGAGTAAAACAAAGGAATGGATAAATTAAGAAATGGTGCATTGAATTAGAGCAAATGTATTCTCTTTTCTTTATTCTTATCTTTAACTGGCTTTGCATTTCTTGGGTAGCAAAGCCAAACTGAAAGGATAATTTTGTTTATGTACCCAATTTGCATAATTGTGCAATATAAATTACAATGCTAATTAAGGACAGCCCTTGGGCTTCTGGAATTGGGTCAAAGTGGCTCCCTGAGAGCAAAGAGGTTGGGGCATTGGCTCTTTCCCCTCTCCCACCGCAGGGAAGCTGGGCAAGAGCAAAGAACCTCTCTGACAGTGTGTGAAATCTTGTCAGAATTTGTTGAAGACCCAGAACTATACGTCTCACTCCAAAATTTGGCTTTGAAAATCATCTTTGTGTGATTCAGCAAGGAGGCACTTAAAAGCTAAAAGTTCTCCTAATCCTAAAGGGTCTGTATTGCTTATCATTTTATGAGATTTTTTCCCCCTCACTTTTTTTTTAATGCAGAGAAAAAGACTTTTTTCAAATTGTAGATAGCTGAGTGTGAATCTGGCGTATGATATTTTTGTGCTGGACTGTTGCCAGAATTGTCCCAAACCAGTGTATGACATGCCTTGCTTGGAAGCCTGGGGAAGCCAACAAGTTACTTTCTGAGCTTTAGTAAAATCCATGTCCTTAAAACTAACTAAGCTATTAC
The DNA here is from genome assembly GCF_000442215.2 of Lipotes vexillifer. NCBI lineage: Eukaryota > Metazoa > Chordata > Mammalia > Artiodactyla > Lipotidae > Lipotes > Lipotes vexillifer. The sequence goes on from NW_006780914.1 coordinate 2,547,226, forward strand.
ACCATAACTACATCAAAAGTTCAATCCCATAGAGTTTACTCCCTGTACTATTCTTAAGAGGGAACTGAAAGGTATAGGATTCATATAATCTTTAGCTTGGGTTTTTCAAGAAAAGAATATCTCTGAGTTCCTATCACGAAGGCTGCCCTAGCTACAACGGAGGAGCCTCTGTTTAGGCCTGTTCTAAAGGAGGTGTTTTGCAAGGTTTTTTAGCTATTGAATCCTGACCTCAAGCAAATGTTATCTGGAAAATAGAAAGAAACAGATCCAGGGACTTCCCTGGTGGTCTAGTGGTTAAGACTCGGCACTTCCAATGCAGAGGGTATAGTTTCGATCCATGGCCGGGGAACAAAAATCCCACATGCAGGTCGCATGGGTTAGATCCCTGGTGGGGGAACAAAGATCCCAAATGCCTCGAGGTGCGGCCAAGAAAAAAGCAAGAAAACAGTAAACAGATCCAAAATCACTCATGTTGGAGTAAGGATGAGGGAGTGGCAGCACCAGCGTCCAGGTGTTCTCTCTGAGCCCTCTCTATCCACTTCCCCCAGCTCTTCATCTTTTAATAGTGCAGAAGCCACTTCTATAACAGATTTATTATCTACCTAACTTAGGTGACAGGGCAACAGTTAGGGATGTTGGTTTTATACACTTCATTTTGACTTTAAGACATCTGAAGGTTCAGGGCTTCCCTGGTGGTGCAGTGGTTGAGAGTCCACCTGCTGATGCAGGGGACACGGGTTCATGCCCCGATCCGGGAAGATCCCACATGCCACGGAGCGGCTGGGCCCGTGAGCCATGGCACTGAGCCTGCGCGTCTGGAGCATGTGCTCTGCAACGGGAGAGGCCACAACAGTGAGAGGCCCGCGTACCGCAAAAAAAAAAAAATTAAATTAAATTAAAAAAAGACATCTGAATGTTCTTTTCACTGGAATCATTATAGGAATAATTGGAAAACACATGGCTTATTTCTTATCCTATGATACTTTGATTTCTGGAGCATTTTTTTCAAATTCTTTTATCTCTAGGCATTTAAAATGGTAATATTCCTATGGAACACTGGGATGAACCAGGGGAGAATTGAGACTTTTCATGAGGCTGCTCACGTTCCAAGATGACTGTGCCTCGGCTCTAACCAACCCAACCCTCCAGCTACTTGAGGCCATAGACATTGGTTCATGGTTCAACATTAGACTAAAGTCTTGCAAAATACAATCCATCTCAGAAACAATTGGGAAAATTGGCAAAATCTTGAGAATATTGTGTGAGAGTGTGGATACAACCAAGAATACGTTTTCTAACTTACTCTTGGTACAGGAGACAATATGCTTTCCATTTTGCTAAAGTTAATTTGACTTGTTTCATTTTCAACTGGAAGAGCCCTAATTGATATATATTTTCATTCCTTAAAATTCAGATCTAATAGGTTACGTTCCAGTTTAAAAATCTTCAGGACTCACCATTTCATATAGGAAAAAGTGCAAATCTTTATCTAATTATCAGAAACTGTGGGGATGGGTCTTAGACATCTGTGTTTTAACGAGGTGATTCTCTTGCATGATAAAATTTGCAAACCATTGTCAAGGAGAGTCAGGCTTAGAGAACATCTTTGTCGAGGACTTTCTAAACTCCTCTCTCATTACTTCAATACACTTTCCTTATGTCTTTTTAATTTCTGTTTCGTTGGAGTTTTCTCTTCTATAGAGAACTCATGCCCTCCAGGGCTAAATCTTCCCTAACCAGTTGGGTTTGCAGTTTAACAATTTCATGCCCATGTTGTGTGGGTGACTATTGTTAGGTTTTCACTTCTTTAAAATTTTCCTGGAAGATTGGAAAATTAATGTTACTAAATTTATCAATCACATGCCATCATATTTCCTTTTGGATGGAATTTTGAAATCATAAAATGTACTTTTTCCCTTCTTAGTTTGCCTCTTGTTGATTTCAGGCTAGTATGAAAATCATATTTCCTAGGCGTACAAAAACTGATGACTTTGTGAGATACAAAACAATCAATATTGCATGGCAAGGGGACATCATTCTAGAGTTAAATTCTTGTCATGAAAATCCACCAAGAAGGCAAAATACATTTGCATAAATTGAACTTTATACTTGCATCATGTAGTAGATATAGATGAATACAAGCCTTGTTTAGGGGTTTAGAGCCCCAGCTCAGGAGCCAGACTTCTTGAGCTCGGATCCTGATCTACCACTTACTGGTTCTGAGACCTGTATAAACCCTCTGTGCCTCAGTTCCTTTATCTGCCCACCACAGAGGATTTGTTCAGTAAATTTTAGCTAACTATAGCTGTTGAAGCAGCATCTTACCAAGGATACCCACTCATAGTAGTCAGGCAAGGTTTGTATAAATTAAGCATCTATCCCTAAAAAGACTCATATTTTGATGACAGAGGACAGGTCAAGAATGATTAAACCCACACTGGGAAATGAAAGCAATGAACAGGTTCTTTTCAAACTGACAATATATACTCAAACCTAATGGAACTTTAATTGGTATACAATGAGATTTAGTATAGTTTCCAGTTTTCCCAAACCCAGAAACTTGCACCAATTTTAGCTAAGATAATAGTTCTGTTATTTCTAATCTGTGTTCATTTCATCTGACTGTGAAATTTCTTCCTTTTTCCAGAGCCTCATTCTCTTCTAGCCCCCCTGCTTCAGAAAATGTTACCTTCATGTTTATAAAAAGATTGTACTGATATGTTGTTACTTTGATGCTTGTAAGCACATACTATTGTTTGCAGGAAATGTTCTAAAATTTGTAAATAGCTCAAAGTCTATGTTAAGATTCTTGATAGACACAAGTCCAAAAGAGGTTTGGCTTTTCTACACTTTGGCTAAGCCTGCCAGGAATTTCTTAATTATCCCAGAATGTTTGTACTGTCTTTGAGAGTCTGGGCTTAGAATTTTGCTGTTTTTCCATTTCACACTCTGTATCTTATTGGCTACATTATTTTCCTTCACAGTTACACCCATAATATGCTTTCTAGTCTTGAAAACTCACTTAAATATTACATGTATGATTGTATATTCTTATTAAAAATATATTAAGCACCAGGTACTGTTCTAGGCATTTAGGGCAAAGTGGTTAGTAAAGTTCTAGCCATCATAATGCTTATATTAGTAAAATAAACTGTAATTTCCTAGAAGACAGAAACTGAAGCTTATTATATCTATTCTTCTCTTAGCAGACTTCTGGGAACATAAATAGAGTGTCCTAAGTTCACAAAGCCCACGTAAGATAGTTCACTCAACCTTTCAGGAATGTTGTTAAGAATTAAAGGAATAGAATATTTCAGAGCACTCTGATACATTTTTATAAATGTGAATTATTTTCCCAGGCAAACAGAATTGGGTTTGGGAAATGTGTCTTGAATGGAAAGATGATGATGAAAACAGGGAGTCATTGGGAAAAGGGGAAACAAGCTGTAGTTCACAATTATGTAGGACTGCTGTGAAATTCCACCCCCAACCTCAGAATCTAAAATGCATATATAGACCTTCTAGAATATGTAACTTAGTCATCAAGAGGTTCAACTAGGGCTTCCCTGGTGGCGCAGTGGTTGAGAGTCCGCCTGCCGATGCGGGAGACGCGGGTTCGTGCCCCGGTCCGGGAGGATTCCATGTGCCACGGAGCGGCTGGGCCCGTGGGCCATGGCCGCTGGGCCTGTGCGTCCGGAGCCTGTGCTCCGCAATGGGAGAGGCCACAGCAGTGAGAGGCCCGCGTACTGCAAAAGAAAAAAAAAAAAAAGAGGTTCAACTACAGTGCAACTTGCAGTTTAGACCATTATTATATAGTAGAGTTAATTAAAAAATATTTAATCTCTCTGACTCTGAAATATTTAGTGCAGAATACAAATGGGAATTTAAGTATTTCTCCAGCCCATTATGAAAATGTCTAGCATATTTTGTGGACAATACTTTCTTAGATTATTAGTTACTTTGCTGTTTGTTTCTCAGTAGGCGCAAGCATATTGTGAAATGTTCTATATTTATAAAACTTATGACAAACTGTGAAGATAACATAATGCATTTTGGGTTAGCCAAAGCAGTAACCCAAATACTTCATTAAAATCCAGACCAACACTTTGGGTTGTATAGTTATTCATAGATAGATTTAAACATATTATTGAAGATACATTTCTCATTGCCATTTTTTAATTTCCATTTTTAGATTGTGAGACATGCATTAGACTGAAAATCAGCAAACATGAGGACTGGTCCTAACACTGACTCATCCAGCTTGGATATCATGTCTTTGGAGAAGTCTTCTCTGCACCCCTCTCCCAATAAAGCTAAATATTCTTCCACCATGTGCTGTCCTCTAATTTGCTCTCATATTTTCCTCTAGTGTAGTTGTATGTTCACATACCTATCTGTTGTATCAGACAGTGAGTTTCCTGATGGGAGGCACTTAGTCTTTTTCCTCTTGGTTATTTTAGCACAGCACCTGGCACATTGTTGATGCTCAATAAATGTTTCTTGACTCCAATGCCTTCAATTGATATGAATATTAATCTTTGATTAACTCTGGAAACATGCTGCAAGCTTAGTTAGGACCGTCCAGAACTCTTTTTATTTCAACTCTGATTAAATAATAATTGAACCTCTGAACTTCTGAGCACTTGATTTACAGAAATAGAAACCTGGGCAAATAACATTTATGTTTTTATATTCCTCCAAGAGTATGCTTATCCTTTCAGTGAAAGAATCTACTGAGGAAATCCATAGATATTGAATGCAAGTGAGCAAAATGAAGTGGCCCAAGTGCATGTCTCTGTGTGTGTGTGTGTGTGTGTAATTTGAAGGTTAGATGGGAAAAGGCTGTGTCAAGATGGCAGATCTTATCTTGTTAGTCACTAGCAGTGACAGCCACTACCCAATGCCTACTCTGTACCCACTTCTCTCTTTCTTAACAGCCATTCCAGTTACGGAGAATTGTGTTCAGCTAAAAACTTTGCTTTGCAGCCTCAGGTGTAGCTAGTAGTCAAGAGACCATTTCTGGCCAAAGATAAAATTAGTGGAAGCCTCTTGCTAGGGCTTCCAGGAAAGTTTTATAAGAGAAATAAACTCACTGGGATGCTCTTTTATTCCCTTTGCCTTCCTCTCAGATAGATGTCTGGATAAGCAATCCTCTTGCAATCATAAGCATTAAATCCACATTTTAGGATTGGTCCCAATAAGAATATGGAAGAAATCTGGATCCTTGATGACACTGGGCCACGGTACTCACCCTGATCTTCCTATCCATGGCTTGTTGCATAAGACAAGTAAACCACCTATTTAACTCACTGTTGAGGTTTCTTGAAACCAGATACAGTTCTGATACATTTGCCCTTCCAAGGAAAAGGGGAGCACATGACGTTCAAGTCTGATGAGACTTTCCATGGCCAAAACCATGAAATAACTCCACTGAAATAACTCCATCTCTGCCCTTGGTACAGGGGAATTGTACTGAATGACATATGGTGTATGAATATTTCTTTGTTACTTTTTCCTGAAGCCTAGGTTTAAAGAACATATGAGAGTTGTCTTAGAGGTAAATATGTAATGTCCGTGTACATCAATAGATGGATTCAATTACTATATATATGCCTAGATTTGGCAAAAGTCAAATAAGCAACTCCCCTTACATAATGTTGCTTTAATTAAGTTCATTTCTCTCTGGGTGTAGTATATACTGCAGAAGCACAATTAATGAACATTGGTGATTTGCTTCAACCTTGCTCTTTGCCCCGTTTGTATAATTTATTGTGTCAGTGGTTCTCAAGTGGTGTGCTCCTACAGCTCATCATCTGGAAATCCTTCCCAGATGTGCTCAAAATTTTTTATTAATTTGTGTACTTTATTTTTTATAAGTGAGTACACATGATTGTGACTGGAAGAGAAGACACCCTTCTTTTAATCCCAGAGGATTACTTGGCCTTGAAAATAATTGATTCATATCCTGCCCACTCCACCCCTATTATTCAAATAGAGATTGTTGAAGAAATCTCTGCCCTATAAATTTAGCTGATCCAAAAATGAAAGGGAAAAAATACTTTATTTTAAAGATGTCTGCAGGATCTGTGTATAACTCAGGGTTTTTTTCCAATTAAGAATCATATGATCCTAGAAGAGTTTCCATTCCTAGGTATCAAAACTGCAACAGTTTTAAAACAAGAAGTGATCATCTCTATGGTGGCATTTATCCACGGAGGCAATATTTCTGGTTAATGAATTTCAGGACTTGAAGCCAGGCCTCTGCCTCTTAATTTGTGGAACAGTCAAAGGGCTTGAAAGAGCTCTGTATAATCACATGCAAAACTATTTATTATAAGCAGCTATCATTATGTACATTGTTTCTCTTTATGAATTACAGTGCTTGTCAATGGGGATTGTGTGCCCGTATATGTATACACATGTGTATACATGTGTGTGTTTGTTTGACGCATTAATCTGCTAAATACACCAAAGGAATGAGGAGAAATATTTTTACCTTAAACTGAAGGACCTGACATAGCTCAACATCTGTACAGTCTACTTTCTAGTGTCCAATTCTTTACCATGAAGAAGGGTACCTAAAACTGAAATTGCATTTGCTAGACTGCTTTGGAGCTTGGTTTCTGGGTGAAATGATGTTTGACCAATCAGATGACCTTGCATAACACTTAGAAGGTGACAGTGAGGCAAAGGTCACATGGCTGGCTGATTGTTTATTTTTAATGACATTTATTGGGATACACATTATATAGAATATAAGTGACCTTTATTGGGGTACACTTTATATAGAATATACATTTTAAGTTTATAGTTTGATGAGCTCTGACAAACGTGTAGACCTGTGTAACCAGTCTCAGTATGAAGGTGCATAATTCCCTCACCCCAGAAAAGTTTCTAGTGCCTCCTTCCAGTTAATCATCCACCCTGATCCAGGCAACTATTGATTTCTGCTTTTTATTACCACGGATCATAGTTATCTTTCCTAGAGATTCAAATAAGTGGAATCGTATATGTATCCTCTTTAAATCTGGCTTATTTTACTCAGCAGACTGTTTCTGAAATTTATCCCACATTCTAGACATGGTGGACAGGATTCTAAGCTTCTCTTAGTTATTCAGTCAAACTCTAATCTAGATGCTGTTGTGAAGGTATTTTCCAGATGTAATTAAATTCTCTAAGTTTACTTTAAGTAGAGAGATTTTCCTCAGTGAGCCTGCACTAAACAGATGAGACTTTACAAAAAGTCAGAGATATCTGAAGTCTGAGAGAAGCTCTGCTATTGCCTTTTAAAGAGAGGACTTCCATGTTGTAGAGGAGTCATAGCAGAGAACACCAAGCAGAGTCTCTAGCAGCCGAGAACAACCCTGTGTTGACAGCCAGCAAGGAAAGCTGCAACCTCAGTCTTACAACCAAAAAGAACTGAATTCTGTCAACAACCACAGTGAACTTAGGAGAGACCCTGAGACTCAGGAGATCACAGCAGTGGCCAGCACCTTGAGTTCAGCCCTGTGGGACCCGAGCAGAGAGCCCAGCTATGCCATGCCCAGACTTCTGGTGGACAGAACTATGAATTAATAGGTGGGAATTCCTTGAAGCTGCTGAGTTTGTGGTAATTTGTTATGCACCAATAGAAAACCAATACATTGTATATGTCATTGAACTGTTCCTTCTTATTGGTGAGTGTGAGTTATCTACTACTGCATAAGAAATCACCAACAATTTAGTGTCAAAACAACATACAATTATCTCAGAGTTTCTGTGGGTCAGCAATCTGGGCATAGCTTCTGTAAATAATCCTCTGATTCAGGGTTGCTTACAAGCCTGCAAACAGTGTCAGCCAGCACTGAGGTCTCATCTGAAAGTTAACTTGGGGACAGCCCACTTTCAGTGGGAAGGGTCCACTTAATGTAATTGTTGGCAGGATTCAGTTCTTTGAAGTTATTAGACTGATGGCCTCAGATACTAGATAGCTGTTAGCTAGAGGCTTCCTTCAATTTGTTGCCTTGTGGGCCTCCTGGAGATGGCAGTTTGCTTCATCAAAACCAGTAAGAGAGAGGGTCTGCTAGTAAGATGCCACAATCTCTAGTAATACGATCATAGAACTGACATCCCCTTAACAATGAAGTGTTTTATTAGTTAGAAATATAATTCTCATGGGGAGGGGATTACAGAAAGCTGTGAATACCATTCGGAGGCTGGGATCCCTGAGAGCTATCTTTTTTTTTTTTTTTAAAGATTTTTATTTTATTATTATTTGTTTTGCGGGACGCGGGCCTCTCACTGTTGTGGCCTCTCCCGTTGCGGAGCACAGGCTCCGGACACGCAGGCTCAGCGGCCATGGCTCATGGGTCCAGCCGCTCCGCAGCATGTGGGATCTTCCCGGACCGGGACACGAACCCCTGTCCCCTGCATCGGCAGGCGGACTCTCAACCACTGCGCCACCAGGGAAGCCCCCTGGGAGCTATCTTAGAAGCTACCTACCACTGCAGTGAGTTAATTTATGTGAATTTATCAGAATGTTTTTATCCATTCCATTCAACAGTAGGTAGACACTTTGGTTGATGCCAGATTTGGACTTTCATTTAAAAAGAAAACAAAGGTTGCTATGAACATTCAAAGTATAAGTGTTTCCATGGGCATATGTTTCATTTGTCTTGAGTGGAATTGCAGGGTCACATAGAAAGTATATGTTTAATCTGAGTAAGAAACTGCCCCAATGCTTTCCAAAGTGATCCTACCAATTTACATTCCCCACAATGTACAACAATATATCAGAGTTCCAGTTATTCTGTAGCTCCACAAACACTTGAAAGTGTCAGTCAGCTAAATTGTAGCCATTTGAATGGGAATATAATGGTATTCATTATGGTTTTAATATGCATGTCCGTAATACATATTTGGTATGTTAATGAGGTTAAGCATCTTTTCACATACTTAGAGGCCATTTGTATATCTTCTTTTGTGAAATATGTTTGAATAGATTGCCCATTTAAAAAATTGACTTGTTTAAAACTTTTTATTATTGTCTTAAGAGTTTTTTTTATTTATTCTGAATACAACTCCTTTATCACATATATGTATTGCAAATGCTCTTCCTAAGTTTGTGGCTTGCATTTTCAATTTTTTTTTTTTGTGGTACGCGGGCCTCTCACTGTTGAGGCCTCTCCCGTTGCTGAGCAACAGGCTCCGGACACACAGGCTCAGCGGCCATGGCTCACGGGCCCAGCCGCTCCGTGGTATGTGGGATCCTCCCGGACCGGGGCATGAACCCCCGTCCCCTGCATCGGCAGGCGGACTCTCAACCACTGCGCAACCAGGGAAGCCCTTGCGTTTTCAATTTTAAACACTCTACTGTAAAGCGGTATTTGATGAAGTACATTTTATCCATTTTAAAAATGACTGTTACTTTTTGAACTACCTATGAAAATATTTCTATGTCAAGGCAAAACTATTGTATTTTTATCTCAGGAGTTCTATGATTTTAGCTTTTATTTTTGTACCTGTGATCTATTTTGAATTTAATTTTTCTGTGTATTTTGAGGTAAGGGTCAATTTTTTTTTAATCTATTTGTAGATACTTCCAATTTTCCCAGCACCATTTGTTGAGAAACCTCTCCTTTCCCCATTGAATTATTTTGTCTAGATTATTATGTTTAAAATCAAATGACCAACATATGCATGGTCTACTTTTTTTTTTTTTGCGGTACGCTGGCCTCTCACTGTTGTGGCCTCTCCCGTTGCAGAGCACAGGCTCCGGATGCGCAGGCTCAGTGGCCATGGCTCGCAGGCTCAACGGCCATGTCTCACAGGCCCAGCCGCTCCGCGGCATGTGGGATCTTCCCAGACCGGGGCACGAACCCATGTCCCCTGCATCGGCAGGCGGACTCTCAACCACTGCGCCACCAGGGAAGCCCTGCATGGTCTACTTTTAAACTTTTTTTTTTTTGCTCCATTTATCTGTATGTGAATTCTTTCAACAATACTATTGTCTTGATTACTGTAGATTTTTGGAAATCTTAAAACCTAAGTACTCAAGTTTTGTTCTTTTATAAAGTTATTTTGGCTATTCTAGGTCCTTTGTATTTCCCTATAACTTTTTGAATTAGATTGTCAATTCTCAAAAATAAAACTTGCTGGGATTTTGAATGGGATAGTGTGGAATCTATAGATCAATTTAGGGAGAAGTGGTAACTTTTAATATTGAGTACCTTAATCCATGACATGGTATTGCTCTCCATAATGATCTTTTTTTTAATGATTTTTCTTTTTTAATTTTTAATTTATTTTTGGCTGCATTGGGTCTTCGTTGCTGCACACGGGCTTTCTCTAGTTGCAGTGAGCTGGGGCTACTCTTCGTTGCGGTGCACGGGCTTCTCATTGCACTGGCTTTTCTCTTGCTGCGGAGCACAGGCTCTAGGCCCTCCGGCTTTAGTAGTTGCAGCATGCAGCCTCAGTAGTCGTGGTGCACAGGTTTAGCTGCTCCTCTGCATGTGGGATCTTCCTGGACCAGGGCTTGAACCTGTGTCCCCTGCATTGGCAGGCAGATTCTTAACCACTGCACCACCAGGGAAGTCCCTCCATAATGATCTTTAATTCCTCAGCAATGTTTATAGTTTTCAGTGTGCAGGCCTGGCAGTTTGTTAAATTCTAAGTATTGATATTTCATAGTTTGGGATGCAGTCGTGAATAGTTAAAAATTAATTACCTTTTGTTCATAACTAGTACACAGAAGTACAGTTGATTTTTATATTGATCTTATCTTCTGCAATCATGTTATACTCACTTGTTAATCCTAGTAGCTTTTTTTGTAGACTCCTTAGGAACTTCTACATACGTCACCATGTCATTTGCTAATTAAAACAGTTTTACTTCTTACTTTCGCATTGTGTCTTTATTTTGCTTTATTGCACTTCACTACAGTTGGTTAGGGATGTTGAGTGTGGAGGCCCTTTCCTTTTTCGTAATGTTAGGGAGAAAACAATCTTTCACTTTTCAGTGTGATGTTAGTTGTAGTTTTTTATAGATATTCTTTTGTTTTAACATCTTTATTGGAGTATAATTGCTTTACAATGTTGTGTTAGTTTCTGCTGTAGAACAGAGTGAATCAGCTATACATATACATATATCCCCATATCTCCTCCCTCTTGCATCTCCCTCCTACCCTCCCTATCCCACCCCACTAGGTGGTCACAAAGCACCAAGCTGATCTCCCTATGCAATGCAGCTGCTTCCCACTAGCTATCTATTTTACATTTGGTAGTGTATATATGGCCATGCCACTCTCACTTCGTCCCACCTTACCCTTCCCCCTCCCCGCCGTGTCCTCAAGTCCGTTCTCTATGTCTGCGACTCTATTCCTGTCCTGCCCCTAGATTCTTCAGAACGATTGTTTGTTTTTTTAGATTCCATATATATGTGTTACCATATGGTATTTGTTTTTCTCTTTCTGACTTACTTCAATCTGTGTGACAGACTCTAGGTCCATCCACCTCACTACAAATAACTCAGTTTTGTTTCTTTTTATGGCTGAGTAATATCCCATTGTATATATGTGCCACATCTTCTTTATCCAATCATCTGTCGATGGACACTTAGGTTGCTTCCATGTCCTGGCTATTGTGAATATAGCTGCAATGAACATTGTAGTATATGACTCTTTTTGAATTATTGTTTTCTCAGGGTATATGCCCAGTCATGGGATTGCTGGGTCATATGGTAGTTCTATGTTTAGTTTTTTAAGGAAACTCCATACTATTCTCCATAGTGGCTGTATCACTGTGCATTCCCACCAACAGTGCAAGAGGGTTCCTTTTACTCCACACCCTCTCCAGCATTTATTATTTGTAGGTTTTATGATGATGGCCATTCTGACCGGTGTGAAGTGATACCTCATTGTAGTTTTGATTTGCATTTCTCTCATGATTAGTGATGTTGAGCATTCTTTCATGTGTTTGTTGGCAATCTGTGTATCTTCTTTGGAGAAATGTCTATTTAGGTCTTCTCCCCATTTTTGGATTGGATTTTTTGTTTTTTTGATATTGAGCTGCAGGAGCTGCTTGACTAGATGAGAATGTTCCCTTCTATCATTAGTTTACTGAGATACTATATCATAAATAGGTGTTGAATTTTGTCAAATGCTTTTTCTGAATCTAGTTAAATATCTAGTGTTCTTTCTCCCTTAGTCTGTTAACTTAATGAATTATAATGATTGAAATTAAAAAGTTAAATTAACTGTTCATTCCTGGGAAAGCACCATATGGTTATATTTCCTTTTTACAGATTTACTGGATGAGGTTTGCTAGTATTTGTTCAGGACTATTGTGTCTAAATTCATGAGGAATATTTGTCTGTACTTTTCTTATATTATTTTGAATCATGGTAGTACTCTCTCATAAAATGAATTAAGCAATGTTCCAGTATCCTACAATTTTCCATAAGAGTTTACATAATATTGGTATTATTTTTCCTTACATATGTGATAGAATTCACGAGTGAAGCCATATGAATCTGGAGATTTCTTTGTGGGATCATTTAAAATTTTAATTCCAATTTCTTTAATTGATGTATGGCTATTCAGATTTTCTATTTCTTTTTGAGTCAGTTGGGTAATTCATACCTCTTTTCAAGGAATTTATTCTTTCCACCAATTATTTAAATGTATTGGCTTAAAGCTGGTCATAGTATTCACTTATCTTTTTAATGTCAGTAGAATTTATATTGATGACCCCTTTTTCATTCCTGATATTGGTGACATATGTCTTCTCACTTTGTCTCGGTATATTTTCCTGCTTAGGGTTCATTGTGCATCTTACATAGTTAAGTTTTTTCTTAAATTTGAAAATTGTTCATTATACCTTTAAATATTTGCTCTGCCACCACCCCTTTCTGGGACTTCAATTATACAAGTTTTAGACTGCTTAATATTGTCCCACAGGTCACTGAAATGTATTTCAATTTTTTTTCACTCTTGTTTTCCTCCCTGTGTTTCATTTTAGGTAATTTTTATTGACATTCTTTAAAAGTTCTCTAGCGTTCCTTCTGCAGTATCTAATCTGCCATTAATCCCATGTAGTGAATTTTTCATGTTAGATATCCTATTTTTCATCTCTAGAAATTCTATTTTGTTCTTTTCAAAATATTTCCTTTGTCTCTACACTATGATTGTTTTTCTGTACTCAATTGAACAAAACTATAATAGATGTTTTAATATCCTTTTCTTCCAATTCTCTTTCTATCATTTCTATGATTCCTTGTTCTGCTTAATTTTGGTAGTTTTCCTCTTGGTTCTGTGTCTCATTTTCCTGTTTTTTAGCATGGATAGTAATTTTTGGCTGGATGCTGGATGTGTACTCTTTACAGTGGTGATGATCAGTAATTGTTGTCCTACTTTAAAGAGTGGTGGCCTTTGTTCTAGAATGCAATCAAGTACCTGCTGTTTAACTTCATCTTTTTTTATTTTTATTTTTCTTTGGATGTGACTTGGGTAGCCTTTACTCTAGGTATAATTTGGCTCCCCTCCTAAAATGTGGCTTTTCTAAATCTCTATTGAATTTTAAGAGTCATCAGTGAGGACTCTCCACAGTGACTGGAGCAAACATATGGATCCCCATCTCTCCCAGTCAGTTTTTGCCTATTGTCATGGGGTTTCATCCCATGTGTTTACATCTTATTATTCAGCTAAGTCTCAAAGGGCCTTCTTAAGATTTCTAGTGTTCTTCTTCTACATATCTCCCTCCTTGTTGGAGCTCTAATTCACTATTTCCATGCTTCTTAAACTTCTTGAATTATAGTCTATTTCTTCTCAAATTGTTGATACAGCCATGATCTGGTTAAAACTGTCTTCCCTACTCCAGGTTCTAGAATATATAACTCCAGATAGAAATCTAGGGCACTCATAAGGCTCACCTTATTTGTTCCTAGTCTCTTAAGCATCACAGTCCTGCACTAGCCATTGTCCAATGTACAGAAACAGTCGTTTTTAAAATTATTTTATTATTTTACTCTTTAATTGTATTTTTAGTGCATTTTCATTTGATATAACCTTAACTGTGTTTTCCCCCAGTTTTATTGAGATATGATTGAAATACCTGTGTAAGTTTAAGGTATACAGCATAATGATTTGACTTATATATATTGTCAAATAAGTACCACAATAAGTTTAGCTAATATCCGTCATCTATACAGATTTAAAAAAGAAAGGAAATCCTTTTTTCCTTGTGATGAGAAATCTTGGATTTACTCTTTTAACACCTGTCATATATACCATATAGCCGTGTTAATTATTGTCATCATGCTGTACCTTACATCTCTAATACTTATAACTGAAAGTTTACACCTTTTTTTTTTTTTTTTTTTTTTTTTTTTTGTA